>NC_133329.1:39693909-40014625 GCF_042186555.1 Aquarana catesbeiana | reverse complement strand
AGCATAAACCCAAGGTAGCTGTAAAATAGTTAAAGTAGGTGTATAGTTGTAAGCAAAAAACGGGTATTGTTGGATGACCACAGAGTGGAAGATAGAGTGTGGGGCAAAGTGAAGCAACAGTAGAAAAGGCATAAGAAAGCCAGACAAGTGATAACAGGGGAGCCAGTGAAACGAGAGAAAGGAGAAAGCCCACCACAAACACCAAGTAAACAGAGTGAAGGGACAGTGTATCGCGGTGAATGTGAAGACAGGCAAGTAGATGGGGGTAATGAAGGCATGGTGCAAAGAGATAGAAGTCCATGGTTACCTGAGATGAAATAATCTCAGCCGTTCAGCCAGCGAGGTAGCCCCCAACGTCACGCTAGGACGTGCTGTGAGGGAGGAGAGGAGGCAGCCTACTGAGGCGACTAGCGCCTATATAGGCAACCTCCGCCTCCATCAGTATGCACGCCAGATGGAAACTGCGTCACGTCAGCACGTGACGTCAGATGACGCCAGGCATGCCGACGTGCGGGGCGTGGCGTCGACGCACAGCGGACACACGCCCACGATCCCGTGACTAATGGATCAGGGGGATCGGGGGATAGCAACGGTGCGCGTCGCAGCTCCCGTGGACGGAAAAGATCCACCCCCCGAGTGTTAACCTGAAAGGATAATAAGACTAAGATAGAACAAAGATAATCCAAAATAACCAGTAGTTGTAATAAAATAACTAAGCACTTGACACAAGACCACAGCAATGGTAAATATGATAATTAGTGTGTGTTTCCATCCCTATCAATATTTGAAACAAGAAGTTTTGGTTGGGACTGTATATGAGACCATGACCATCCAGTACACAGGTCTCCATCCCTATGTATATGAGAAAAGTAAGGGGGAGTTAGGGAAAAGGGGACAATTGGGACTTTATATGAAACACATCACTAGGGCAGGCTGAGTCATCAGATGTAGAAAAATTGTAAGATTTATTGATACCACATGAAAGACAAAGTGCAATCGATGATACTCACATATAATCAACAGATATGGTACAGAGTAAGTAAAACCTGACAGTAAAACATATTATAGTAGCATAGTAACATGTTAAACATTGTAGCATAGGTAAATTACAGTATCATCAGCATTACACCCAACATGTGTATACGTAATCAATATTGTAAGCTTACCAGCAGGGCCGTTTGAAGGAATTTGGGGGCCCCAAGCAAAATGGACATGGAGGCCCCCCAAGGCCCCCGCACGCACGCACGCACGCAAAGCCTACAGGAATCACAGCATAGTGATACAGTTTAAGTTCACCAACACTTTATATAAATAAAAAAGGTTTACAGTGCAAATACTGCTGTTGCATATAATGTGCATAAAATTTGAACATTTTCAACAATTGAATATTTGCAAAAAAACACCACTTTACCATAAAATCAAATATACATTAAAAAAGTGCACAATAACTAAATCCAACATATTTAAATCACACTGGAGTGAATGTGACAGCACTTTAAGGGGCTATAGCGCCTGCAATACGCTCCAGTGTGAAAGGGGTCTTACGTACACACCAACATGGAAGCATTGTGGCAGTAAACAATGAGGTCTTAAAGCACCCATATGGCTGGGCATATAAATTATGGATAAGGGATAACATCTTATACAGTGGACACAGTATATCTAACGATATCTAATGAGGAGAGCAAAAAAGAAAGATTTACCATAGCTTTACCAAAGAAACAATTACCATAGCTTTCTTTACAAAGCAGAGAAAAGACTCTACAGTAGAGTGTACTGTAAAGTCTTTTCTCTGCTTTGTAAATTTTTGCAAAAAGTTTTAATAAATATTACCTGATTAAAAAAAGAAGCAATAAGATGGAAATGGGATGGTAAAGAAAGAAAGCTATGGTAATTGTTTTTATTATTGTCAGCAAGCTACCATATTTTTATTACTAAATGGGTCTTGATGACTGCCTCCCCCCCTTACTACTCCCCCCATCGCCGTGTTCTTTTTAACCCCCCTCCTTACCACGTACTGCACGGCAGGAGATTCAGTTTTCTGTTCCTGGCCAGCCGGACTGACAGGAAGTGAGCACTTCCTGTCAGTCCGGCCGGGAACAGGAAACTGAATCTCCTGTACCGTGCGGACTGCAGGAGGAAGGAAGAGGAGCTCGGCCATGCTACAGGCTGCAACTTATAGGAAGCGGCGCTGGGGCCCAGGGCTGGACTAGGACAAAACTGTGGCCCTAGACTTCATCCAGACCGGCCCAGGGCACAACACATCAGGGTACGATACATCATGGCACAGCACATCAGGGTACAGAGCCCAGCACATCAGGGCACAAGGCACATAAGGGTACAACACATCAGGGTACAACACATCAGGGTACAACACACCAGGGTACGGTACATCAGGGCACAGCACATCAGGGTACAGAGCCCAGCAGATCAGGGCACAAGGCACATAAGGGTACAACACATCAGGGTACAACACACCAGGGTACGGTACTTTAGGGCACCGCACATCAGGGTACAGAGCCCAGCACATCAGGGCACAAGGCACATCAGGGTACAACACATCAGGGTACAACACACCAGGCCACATCAGGGTACAGAGCCTAGCAAATCAGCGTACAGGCACATCAGGGCACAACACATCAGGGTACAGGACATCAGGTTACAGAGCCCAGCACATCAGGGTACAGCACATCAGGGTTCAGGACATCAGGGCACAGGTCACAGTACATCAGGGCACAACACATCAGGGTACAGGGCACAACACATCAGAGCACGTCAGGGCACAGTACATCAGGGTACGGGACATCATGGCACAGGACATCGGGGCACATCAGGGCATGGGGCACATCAGAGCACATTATGGCACATCAGGGCACATGGCACATTATGGGGCACATCAGGCACATTATGGGGCACATGAGGGCACATAGCACATCAGGGCACATAGCAAATCAGGGCACATAGCACACCAGGGCATGGGGCACATCAGGGCATGGGGCACATCATGGCACATAGCACATCAGGGCACATGGCATATCAGGGCACAGGGTACATAGCACATCAGGGCACATGGCACATCAGGGCACATGGCACATAGACAATCAGGGCACGGGGCACATCAGGGCATGGGGCACATGGCACATCGGGGCACATCAGGGCACGGGGCACATTATGGCACATGGCACATCAGGGCATATGGCACATTATGGGGCACATTGGGGCAAATAGCACATCAGGGCACATAGCACATCAGGGCATGGGGGACATCAGGGCACATGGCACATCAGGGCACATGGCACATCAGGGCACATGGCACATTATGGGGCACATTGGGGCACATAGCACATCAGGGCACTTAGCACATCAGGGCACAGGTCACATCAGGGTATGGGGCACATCAGGGCATGGGGCACATTAGGGCATAGGGCATGGGGCACATAGCACATCAGAGCACATGATGGGGCACATTATAGGGCACATCAGGGGGCACATGATGGGGCACATTATAGGGCACATCTGGGGGCACATCATCAGGGCACATCAGGAGCACATCATGGGATCTTACTAGCCAGTATGCAAAGTCCCTGCACAAAATTACATTTTTAAAGGAATAAAAGTCATTTAAAATTGCTTGCGGCTTTAATGTAATGTCGGGTCCTGTCAATATGGATGAAAATCAGTGAGACAAACGGCATGGGTACCCCCCAGTCCATTACCAGGCCCTTTGGGTCTTGTATAGATATTAAGGCAAACCCCGCACCCAAATTAAAAAAAGGAAAGGCGTGGGGCCCCCAGCCCCTATATACTCTGAACAGCAATATACAGGCGGTACAAACAAGACAGGGACTGTAGGTTTGTTGTTAAGTAGAATCTGTTTGTAATTTTGAACTGGTACATTTTTAAAGTGTAGCTCCAGCCAAAAAATCTATTTTTAAGCTTTTTGGAAAACATAGGGAAGGGTTATCACCCCTGTAACATTTGTTTTGCTGTCTGTGCACCTCTTCAGAAGATTTCACCTCACTTTCTGTCCCAATGACAAATGTTTTTTGAAAATTTGGGGTTTTTAATGAAACAAGGATTAGTGATAAAGCATCAGTGTAGAGGAGACACATTTTTCCCATATTAATTCTTACAGGAGAGAATTTCCCTTCCTAGGGGTAGATTTCATCTCACTTCCTGTTGTCTCCTTCCGTTTGCAAGTAGGAGTCGTTTGTAAGTTGGATGTTTGAAAGTAGGGGCCTGCCCTATATACTCTGCAGAAATTGGGGCCTTAGGTGTTGGTGTTGCCACAACACTGTAAGCCCTCACAGTTACTCTTGGTGGGCACAGGAATGGGCCCTGCTGTGAAATATTAGATCAAGAATTGTAATTACATGCCATTGTTGAACAGGGGCAGAAAAATTGGGCCTTTGGCGGTGGTGGTGGTGCTGGTGCCACAACATTGTAAGTCCTCACAGTTATTCTTGGTGGACGCTGGAACGGGCCCTGCTATGAAATATTATATCAAGAATTGTAATTACATGCACCTGTTTAACAGGGGCAGAAAAATTGGGCCTTTGGTGGTGGTGTTGCCACAATACTGTAAGCCCTTACAGTTACTCTTGGTGGGTGCAGGAATGAGCCTTGCTGTGAAATATTAGTTCAAGAATTGTAATTACATATCCCTGTTGAACAGGGGCAGAAAAATTGGGCATTAGGCACTGGTGCCACAACACTGCAACCCCTCACAGATACTCTAGTTGGAGCGCAGGAATGAGCCCTGCTGCAAAGTATTGTATCAAAAATTGTAATTACACGCCCCTGTTAAACAGGGTCTGAAAAATTGGGCCTTAGGCACTGGTGCTGGTGCCACAACACTGCAACCCCTCACAGATACTCTAGTTGTAACGCAGAAACGAGCCCTGCTGCAAAGTATTGCATCAAAAATTGTAATTACACGCCCCTGTTAAACAGGGGCTGAAAAATTAGGCATTAGCCACTGGTGGCGGCGCCCAGAACCAAAAATGTTCTTACAAGCTATCAGCATGATCATTGAAGAGGAAGAGGATAATCACTCAGCATAACAGGATAGTCACTCAGCATCAGCATAGGCAGTCTTGAAGGGATCTGACATTTCAAAGCAAAATTATTCGGTTACAGTACCTGACCGCGAGATTGTGTTTCCAGCGCGATACCATCGCGCTGGTTCTCGGCGAAAGGGTACTGTGCATGTCGCACTGGCTCACTCATCGGGAAAGGAAAACTTTGTTTTCCTTCCCCGATGAGTGACAGGCCGTACTGACAGCTGTCTGGTATGAATCCTGAGGCGGGAACACCGCGCCAAATTTTAAATGAAAAAAACGGCGTGGGTTCCCCCCCCGGGGCATACCAGGCCCTTAGGTCTGGTATGGATTGTAAGGGGAACCCCCTACGCCGAAAAATCGGCATGGTGTCCCCCCAAAATCCATACCAGACCCTTATCCGAGCATGCAGCCCGGCCGGCCAGGAAAGGGGGTGGGGACGAGCGAGCGCCCCCCCTCCTGAGCCGTACCAGGCCGCATGCCCTCAACATGGGGGGTGGGTGCCTTGGGGGAGGGGGGGTGCCCTGCGGGGCCCCCCACCCCAAAGCACCTTGTCCCCATGTTGATGAGGACAAGGGCCTCTTCCCGACAACCCTGGCCGTTGGTTGTCGGGGTCTGCGGGCGGGGGGCTTATCGGAATCCGGGAGCCTCCTTTAATAAGGGGCCCCCAGATCCCGGCCCCCCACCCTGTTTGAATGAGTATGGGGTACATGGTACCCCTACCCATTCAACTAGGGAAAAGTGTCAATAAAAAAAAAAACAAAGTACACAGGTTTTAAGAGTAATTTATTAGTCAGCTCCGGGGTCTTCTTCCGACTTCGGGGGTCTCCTTCCGACTTCTCCCGGTGTTCGGCCTCTTCTCCCGGTGTTCGGCCTCTTCTCCCGGGCCCCGCCGCTATCTTCTTCCAGCTCTATTGCCAGGGAGGGGCCCGGTCTGCTGCCGCTGTCTTGTCGCCGCTGTCTCGTCGATTCTTCTCTTCTTCCGATGTTGACACGACGCTCTCTCTGGCTCGAATGCTGTGTGCAAGCTGCAGAGCCATTTATATAGGCGGTGACCCCGCCCCCTTACGACGTCATGGTCCCAGCATGCGCAGGGACTCTGGCGTCATAAGGGGGCGTGACTCCAGAGTCCCTGCGCATGCTGGGACCATGACGTTACAAGGGGGCGGGGTCACCGCCTATATAAATGGCTCCGCAGCTCGCGCACAGCATTCGAGCCGGAGAGAGCGTCGTGTCAACATCGGAAGAAGAGAAGAAGAGAAGAAGTGACAAGACAGCGGCGAGACAGCGGCGGCGAGACAGCGGCGACAAGACAGCGGCAGCAGACCGGGCCCCTCGCTGGCAATAGAGCTGAAAGAAGATAGCGGCAGGGCCTGGGAGAAGAAGCCGAACACCGGGAGAAGAGGCCGAACACCGGGAGAAGTCGGAAGGAGACCCCCCGAAGTCGGAAGAAGATCCCGGAGCTGACTAATAAATTACTCTTAAAACCTGTGTACTGTGTTTTTTTTTTTTTATTGACACTTTTCCCTAGGTGAATGGGTAGGGGTACCATGTACCCCATACTCACTCACACAGGGTGGGGGCCGGGATCTGGGGGCCCCTTATTAAAGGCCAGGGTTGTCGGGAAGAGGCCCTTGTCCTCATCAACATGGGGACAAGGTGCTTTGGGGTGGGGGGGCCCTGCAGGGCGCCCCCCCTCCCCCAAGGCACTCACCCCCCATGTTGAGGGCATGCGGCCTGGTACGGCTCAGGAGGGGGAGGGTGCTCGCTCGTCCCCACCCCCTTTCCTGGCCGGCCGGGCTGCATGCTCGGATAAGGGTCTGGTATGGATTTTGGGGGGACACCATGCCGATTTTTCGGCGTAGGGGGTTCCCCTTACAATCCATACCAGACCTAAGGGCCTGGTATGCCCCTAGGGGGGGAACCCACGCGGGTTTTTTCATTTAAAATTTGGCGCGGTGTTCCCGCCTCAGGATTCATACCAGACAGCTCTCGGCGTAGGGGGTTCCCCTTACAATCCATACCAGACCTAAGGGCCTGGTATGCCCCTAGGGGGGGAACCCACGCGGGTTTTTTTCATTTAAAATTTGGCGCGGTGTTCCCGCCTCAGGATTCATACCAGACAGCTCTCAGCACTGCCTGTCACTCAGCACTGCCTGTCACTCATTTCCTGATGAGTGAGCCATCTCGGCGCTGGCTCCTGCGACGGGGCTCGCAGGTGTCAAATCTCGCCGAGAAATGCGGCGAGATTGACACAATATCGCGGTCACCTACTGTACATCAACATCAGGTGCCTGGTAGCTGGTGGTGATCCAAGACTGATTCATTTTTATGAAGGTCAGTCGATCGACCGAGTCGGTAGACAGGCGCACCCTGTGATCGGTTACAAAGCCTCCAGCAGCACTGAATGTACGTTCCGAAAGAAAGCTGGATGCAGGACAGGCCAGTAGCTCAATTGCATACCGTGCAAGCTCCAAATCCAAATACAAGAGAATTTAACTCACACTGGGAGGTACAAACCGAGACAGATTATTGGACATTCTTTGTGAGAAGGTAGTTGGACTTTCACAATATCCCTGGGATAACCTAGTGTATGTGTACCTCTTTTTTTTTTCCGTGTACATAAATGCAACCCAGAACTGACTGTCTTTGTGTAAGGGAATGGAAAAGAAGGATTACTGTTATCAATGACATAACATACCTCGTTCTCTGGGTAGAGCTCGTTCAGGAGGACATGCATGTCTGGGACCACCGGGGCCCTCGGTAATACGGCCCCATTGACTGCCTGTAAATCCTGCACGAGTCTCCACCCATCTTTCTCTCCCTTATGCCTCCTATACCTCTGAATCCCTCTGGATTTTAGTTTCTCATCTGTCAGTTGGACCCAGTTCGTGATAAGTTCTCCTAGCTCATGCCATGATACCTTGGAATTCTGGGTGACCGAAACACAAGAACAGTATCCTGCCTGTATATTTGCAGAATAGGCTGTGGTAGGAGACAAGTAGCCACGCTATTTCCTTCCTTATCACAGTACAGACATTTTAATAGAACTTCAGTGTTAGTGAGACTCATTAACTGTTTCTCATAGGACTTATCAGGCCCAGAGGTCTTTCTGTAGTACATGGTGCAATAGAGGTTTGTCTGGACCTTATACCTTTTCCTCACAGACTCTTTGTCAATTATTTCTGCCAGGGTTTTGGGTATATTTAATCCCTCAGTTTGCAAATTCCAGGCTGTACCAGTATCAGGGCTCATTATCCACGGCTGTGATTTGTTTTTCACACAGCCGATGGGCTCTGAGACCTCCCTCCACTGGTATGACAGAAATATCAAGAGCGTGCAACATGTCTCTACACAACAAATTAACAGGACATTTAGTCATAATGACAATTTTACACTGAGCCTATTTACCTGTCTGTGGATCTTCCACAGTAAGGCCTTCAGACATGACCTCCTGGTGTATCAACCCATTTTGCAGATTTTACATATACTACACCTTTTTCTTTACCTTTTTCATATCCAGCGGGTGTATTAGGGCCCCAGTATCACAGAGAAATGTTAGCCATCTACCCTTCACAACCAAGATTATTTCTGACTTGACTTTAGCATGCAAACAAGTTTCAACAGTGCACACATCCAAAATTTCAGATTCTTTCTCATCATTTTCTTCTGTATCTCTCTCTCTGCAGACATACCAACATCTTCATGCATCTTCCTCTCTGTTTGACCTACATTCTTTTGCCAAGTGACCTCTTTTACCTCACAGGAAACACTCCCCTCTCTCTTTTTTTTTTTTCATAGTCCTAAATGCGGGGCCTTGTTCAGGTGTTTCCTATCCTTCTGTTCTCCTTCTCAATGACATACACATCATTACCTTCATCTACATAAACACTTTCCCTTTCTTTACTCTCTTTTTTGATTGGAAGTGCCGCTCAGCATGCCTCGCATACTCTATCAGCCCCTGTAGTCTGCAGATCCTATGGTTGATCATGTGTTTGATAACAAACTTGATATAGGGGCAAACAGCCCCTTCAAGATTGCATCCTTTAGCTGTTGCTCATATGGGCTATCGTTTACTTGATTTACTGGGACTTCTATTCCTGAGTGATTATTGAAAATCTCCCTCATCCTAACAATGAAATTGTCCACTGTTTCCTCTTCTCCCTGCACACACTGATTTATAATGGACCAGTCGGCTCGACGTATCCATCTATTCTCTATCCTTGCTATAAGAGCATTTCTCCTGTTTTCTAGTGCTGCATCATCATGAGGCAACACAACTCCCTGATTGTTTAATCCACTCCAATCTCCCACTACATGATGCCAGTCGGGACCCAGGATCTGTATGGTGACCTGCTCTATTTCCCTCCCAATAAGATGATAGTTAGCAATCATTCCCATGATACCATCCCTGATTTGAGCTATGTTGACCTTCGGATGTGGTACCCCTTCAGTAGTTTTTTTAACATCCTCAGGGGTCCAGGGGCGATATACCATCATAGTGTTGGGGACTACTATACCTCCTACATTTTGTCCTGCCCTAGGTTTGGGAACTTCAATTAGTGGAAATTCTTCCTCTCCACATTCTGTTTGTTCCCCAGCTGAGGGGGATATCAATTGGTTCACCAGGTCCCCGAAAAATTTTGTAACAGTTGCTGTAAAGGGGGTCCCTTGTGGACTCCTTTGGACAGCAAGAGTCATCTTGAGAGGGGGTTTAGCTTCAGCCATAGGAGAATCGGTTGCATCTGCGGGTGACCCAGGTGACCACGGGGGAACAACAAACAGTGGAGAGTCAGGTTGCATTTGGTTTGTTACGTTTTGTTCAGTCAATACTTGCTGAACTAAACGTCAGAGGACGGTCATATTATTGTCCTCCTCTTTGTTCAAAAACATAGTCTTTTTATGGTTTTCTGAATTTAACCTATGGTTAGCCTCCTCAAGCCATTTCTTTGCCTGGGGAAGGCCTAATTTCTTCTGTTTTCTTATTTTCATGCCGGCATCATTTTTAAGCTTTCTACACAGTATTACACAATAATCCTTATTTAAAAACGCATCAAAATCATACTTTGTTTTCCACATTTAAAGAAATGTCACATTCTCTTTGTCTAGACTACACATATACTTAACATCTTCATTCACACCAACAGATTTTCCATGGATCATACCTACTTTGTTTATCGTGCACACGGAGCTCTTTTTTTGTTAATGTCTTCTCACAATGACACAACACAGCACACAGTATCTTATCACTTGCAATCACTCACAGACTTTCTAGTCATGATATATCACTTCTAGATTACTGATCTTGTGTATTGCTAAAACACTGGTGTCTTAGAGAATTACAGAATTACGGGGAGACTGTATTCTCCCGACTGTTCTTTTATCATTACTTGATACTTCACTAACTTGTAGAGAGCATTTACAGAATTACGAGGAAACTGAATTCTCCCGACTGTTCTTTCATCCTATCAAAACATTTAATATTTCAGTCCTTGATCCAAGGGTATTTATGTGCCTGCTCAGGATTAATACAACATATGAGGCTGGCATGAACACTGCGGTCCGCCAAATGTCCTCTATTTGTTACCTGGAAATCTATCAAGCCACACCCTTGTATCAATGGAGGGGGGGGTTCTTTATCTGGAAGTATTTTTGATCCAAGGGTATTTATATGCCTAGAAATCTATCAGGCCACACCCTTGTATCAACGGGGGGTTCTTTATCTGGAAGTATTTTTGATCCAAGGGTATTTATATGCCTGGAAAGCTATCAGGTCACACCCTTGTATCAACAGGGGGTACTTTTAGGTTTTGATCTAGGAGTATTTATGTGTCCCCAAGGGATTTTCTGCAGTTTACAAGGCTGTCTGGATCTAAGATCCAATCGACAAATTTCCTTTATCTGCACCCGGATATTAGTATGGGACCATACCCCTATATCAAATGACAATTAACCATAAGAAACAAAAACACACAAGAGAACAAAAACACACAAGAGAGAACACCCGCAGTGCTCGACTGCCGCCAGGTCGCCCTGAGCGCGTCTTCCCAAAATGCGGGCTAGTCACTAGATCTGCCCATCCAGGATGGCCACAGACGGATCTATACGGGGAATACGTGACCACTTATTTCCCCTCAACAAGAGTAAGCAGATAGGACAGAAACAGATAAACATTCAATCAATCTCTATATTGTATGTATATATTCAAATCCCTTATTCATCAAATTCCTAATCAAGTCTAACACAAAAGGTTGATAATAAAATAAAAATAAAAATCTTACCTTGTCCCGAGAGCGGTCTCTTGTGCTGATCCGGTAAGTCGCTGCCCGGGAGGCACTAGTTCAGCGGACCGGCCTCTTTTTAACATCTAATTTGAGATGGAGGACTTACAGTTTTGCCGTACTGTCATCGGTCACTGTTGGCCAGTGCTTCTCAGGGGACTCCCGGCTCTTCGAAGGACCAAATTGTTAGGGAAATAATTTCACCATCTCAGACCGTCCTCGGGCATCAAGGTAATATTTATTGCATATGCAAGAGAAATGAATTACACGTTCATGCAGCCTTCATCATTTCTGAAGAGAATACTGTGGTACATGTCTTTTTTATGAGCCCTGGACACCCCCCTTTCCTGTCTTAAAACATGCCCAGTCTCATGTATTTTCAACTTTATTCTGGACAGAACAGGAAAGGTGGAAGTGTCTGTTACAGACTGTTATCTTACATATAACAATGCTTACAGGATACTGACTTGAAAACTCCCCAAGCCAACACAAAAATACAGGATACATTCAGAAAACTGCATATCCAAGCATATTATATTGCTGACTCCATTTTATTACTAGTTTTAGCTCAATCCTAAATGCATAGCTTATTTCTAGGCCATGATAAACAAAATGGCGTCTTTCATAACTGACATTTAAAGTATAATTTCTCTAACACCAATGATCCATCCTCAAGACCCAGTAACCCAGAGGATTTTCGGTGGGAAAGGTGTCCAAGTCAGATCTTGCCCCTAGGTATTCCTGCACCATGTAAAACAGACGCTGGCGATGGTTGCTGGAACCGATCATACCTTGGGGCTGCGGACTAAAAAATTGTCTGAATGCATCGGTCAGACGGCCACCTTCTCCACCACTCCTTCTTTGACTGACCAAAGCCTCAGCACGTTGTCCAGGAACAGGAGTTTGTAACCTCCCAGTCTCTGGGAACGCGTTGCACAGACCTCTCTGCAAGGCCTCCCGAAGATGTTTCATCCTCTGCTCCCTTTGCGACGGCAAGATAAGGTCCGAAACCTTACCCTTGTAATGTGGATCAAGGAGGATTGCCAGCCAGTATTGATCCCTCTCCTTGATACCACGAATACGAGGATCCTTCCACAGGATTTGCAGGATCAGGGAGGCCATGCAGCGTAGGTTTGCTGAGGCATTCGATCCGGAGTCCTCTGGGTCACTAAGGACGACATGATCCGCAGCCACCTCCTCCCAGCCACGTACAAGTCCATGGGTTTCTTGGGACTGTAAATGATCCCTTGAAGACTGCTGCTGAGTGCCAGGCTCCACCTCCATGCTGACACAATCCTCCTCCTCCTCGTCCTCTTCCTGTGTGATCGGCGGGCACGCAGGAACACTGTCTGGATAAAGGGGGCCTTGAGAGGTAAGGAAGTCCTCCTGTTCCTCCCTCTGTTCTGCCTCAAGTGCCCTGTCCATTATTCTACGCAGCGTGTGCTCCAACAGGTGGACAAGAGGTACAGTGTCACTGATGTATGCACTGTAACTGCTCACCATCCTCCTGGCCTCCTCAAATGGTGACAGGAGAGTGCATGCATCCCTGATCATAGCCCACTGGCGTGGGGAAAAAAAAACCAAGGTCCCCTGACCCTTTCCTGGTGTCATAGTCGCATAGGTACTCATTGATGGCCCTCTGCTGCGTGTGCAGCCGCTGCAGCATGGCCAACGTTGAGTTCCACCTGATGGGCATGTCACAGATTAAGCGGTTCTTGGGCAGGTTAAATTCCTTTTGGAGGTCAACCAGCTGAGCACTGGCATTATATGACCCGCGGAAATGCACACAGACTTTCCTGGCCTGCCTCAGGACATCCTGTAAGCCCGGGTACCTGCCCAAGAACTGCTGTAGCACCAAGTTAAGGACGTGAGCCAAACAGGGCACATGGGTCAGTTGTCCCTGTCGGAGGGCGGAGAGGAGGTTGGTGCCATTGTTGCAAACCACCATACCTGCCTTAAGCTGGCATGGCGTCAACCACCTCTGAACCTGCCCCTGCAGAGCTGACAGAATCTCTGCCCTAGTGTGGCTCCTGTCCCCCAAGCACACCAGCTCAAGCACCTCATGGCATCTTTTGTCCTGCGTGCTTGCGTAACCCCTTGAACGCCTACGGAGCACCGCTGGTTACAAGGACAAATCAGCACAGGAAGAGGCCATGGAGGAAGAAGAATAGGAGGGGGTGGAGGAGAGAGGTGTGGCAGAATCACCACTAGAACAACCTCCAACACTACTGCACCCTGTCCTGCATCCTTCCCAGCTGCCAGAAGAGTCACCCAGTGCGCGGTGAAAGATAGGTAACGTCCCTGTCCATGCCTGCTGGACCATAAGTCAGCGGTAATATGCACCTTACCACTGACTGCCCTGTCCAATGAGGCCAAGACATTGCCTTCCACATGCCGGTAGAGAGCCGGAATTGCCTTCCGTGAGAAAAAGTGGTGTTTGGGAACCTGCCACTGAGGAACTGCACATTCCACAAACTCACGGAAGGAGGCAGAGCCTACCAACTGAAAAGGCAGCAGCTTAAGTGCTAGCAATTTAGCCAAGCTAGCATTCAACTGCTGGGCATGTGGATGGCTAGGAGCGAACTTCTTCCGGCGGTGCAGCAGCTGGGGCAGGGAAATTTGCCTGGTACAATCTGACGTTGGTGTACTGATTGCCCCCAAGTACTTGGCTGTGACACACCTAATTCTACACCTTCATTCTTGCCTCATTGGTGATGTGCCTCCTCCTCCTCCTCTCTCCTATCAGGCACCCATGTGGAGTCAGTGACCTTATCATCCCCTCCCCCTAATCACTGGAGCAAACCTGGCAGTATGTTGCAGCTGGGGGAACATGACTGCCAGATTGCTGTCCTTCTTAGGCACCCCCTCTGTCTGGGCTCACATTACTGCCTTCCTCTAGCTGAGTATCATCATCGGAGCCTACAAAACGCTGGGCATCTTCCTGGAGCATGTACCCAACACTGTGGTAAACAGTTCGAGGGACATGGTGGGGCTAGGGAAGGAGTCACTGATGCCGTTGAGCCGAGGAAAAAGGCCACGTTGGCAGCTGCTTTGCCAGACAAAGTACCCTGAGCCTGGGTGAGAGAGGATGAGGAGGATGAGGACGGCTTGGTCATCCACTCGACCAAGTCTTCCGCATGTTGCAGCTCAACACGGCCAGCTGCAGAAAAAAGGCCAAGCATGTCCCACGGCCATGTGCTGATGAGGATGCACCGTGTCCACGACCAGCACTGTTGCCTCCAGACACAGAGCCTGCTTGCCTTCTTTTATTGGCTTGTGACTGTCTGCCTCTCCTTGTGGGCCTTCCAGACATACTATTGGCCTGCAGTGAGCTGCACAAAACTGGGAAGTATATATATATATATATATATATATATATATATATATATATATATATATACCGATTATACTGCAGCTAGCAGAATCAACTGCCTGCCTATAGTATTATTAGTATGATAACAGCTGCACTTGTCTTCAGGTAGCTATACTGTAGGTGCAACTGTTCAGGGTACACAGTACAGTAACTGGAAATACTTCAACGAGCCTACACAAGCACCTGGCTGCAGGTAGTTATACTGTAGGTGAGACTGTGCAGGGTACACAGTACAGTAGCTGGAAATACTTCATTGAGCCTACACAAGCACCTGGCTGCAGGTAGCTATTCTGTAGGTGAGACTGTGCAGGGTACACAGTACAGTAACTAGAAATACTTCAAAGAGACTACACAAGCACCTGGCTGCAGGTAGCTATACTGTAGGTGAGAAATACTGTAAAAACACCTGCCTGCATGTCAGTATATTAGGAAGAGAAGAACAGGATCTAGCTAAACTGAATACAGTGTGTATATATATATATATATATATATATATATATATATACACACAACACCTGGGATGTATATATATACACAATACACTGTATCTGCAGCTAACTGACTCGTCCTGCCTACTCTATCTAACTTAAATCAAATGACACTGTCTGTCTCTCTCTCTCTCTATCTCAGTCTGAACGCCGGAACACACTACACAGGGCCGCCGTGCAGACTGCCTTATATAGTGTGGGGCGTGTACTAAACCCCCTGAGCCATAATTGGCCAAAGCCTCCTTGGCTTTGGCCAATTACGGCTCTCTGTTCAGACGGCGCTGTGATTGGCCAAGCATGCGGGTCTTAGTGCATGCTTGGCCAGTCATCAGCCAGCAATGCACTGCGATGCCGCAGTGAATTATGGGCCGTGACGCGCCACTCGAATTTGGTGCGAACGGTCCATATCGTTCGTAATTCGGCGAACGACCGAACACACGATGTTCGAGTCGAACATGGGTTTGACTCGAACACGAAGCTCATCCCTAATCACAACCAATTTTTTATTTATGTATTTATTAATGTAGCGCCCTCTACTTAAGGGTAGGTGTGATAGTGTAGAGTTTTTTTTATCATAGAAGTTTATTTAAGCTTTAAACTTGTATACATACATATCTGTATAGATTAAAATTGAAAATGAAATGAAAAGTACAATGAAATGAAAAATCCAATGGAGTACAATTAGGTTATAGTAGATGGTATTAGAAATTAACAAACATATAATGAAACCAAGTTAACCATTATGACACATGGTGATGACTAAGGCAGGATACGCCAAATGGTCGTAATATTATTAGACATGTCCTGCCAATATTGTAGGGATTGTTAAATTAATATATGATCTACCATTCTTGCTAAAAAATACTTCATTTATTATTGATGGTGGATATAAAAAGGGTGGAAGGAGAAAAAGTAAAGAAAACATTAGAGAAGAGTAAGGTATGTAAGAAAAAATAATAGGAGAGGTTACCTTAGGTTACATTGCTAGGGAGGACCTGTTAGTTTAATCCATAATATGGAGGTTGTATCTTCGGTATTTAACACATTATATTGTTCGAAATCCCTAGGGATTTATCAGAGAGCTTGCATATCAGCATATCAAAAGAAAAGTATTCAAACCCTTTATCTAGCGCGTTAACTGTTTATAGGCCTGTGAGTGCTTGAATACAAACCAGGGAGACCAAGTTTTATGATATCTCTCGATAATCTCAGATGATTGTGCTGCTGTATCTTCCATCTCACAGATGTATGCAACTTTATGTAGCCATTCTTTTAGTGTGGGGGTGTACGTGGATTTCCAGTAAAGTGGAATAAGTGAATTGGCTGCATTTATTAGATGTTTAGAAAGAGAGCCTTTATATTTCTTATATGAGAAATTTGTTACATGCAGCAAGCAACAAGCCGCATCTAATTTTAGTTTGGTCTCCGTGATCTGCTGAATAACTTTTCTTACACCAAACCAGAATGCTTGTATCATATCACATTGCCAACATATGTGTAGCAATGTACCTCTAGCCTTATTGCATCTCCAGCATAAATCGGGTGTCTGAGGGTACCACTTATGTAGTTTATCTGGGGTGGCATACCAGTCGGTCAAAATCTTGTAAGCCGTTTCCTGCATCCGTGTACTGATCGATCTTTTATGAGACAGAATACAGGCTGCCTCCCATTGTTTATCAGTGAACTGTGTGTCCAGTTCCCTTGACCATCTCTCTCTGAACCTATCCATGTCATTATTCTTCAAATTCTGTAACCAAGCATAAGAAATAGAAGTAGATTTTTCCACTAGTTCTCCCTTCATGCATATTTGTTCGAATTCAGTAAGATCTCTCGAAAAGTTATTCCTGTGTAGAGCGGAGTTAACAAAACTGCGTACCTGGAAGTATGTCCACTTGGGTATGTGTGGCACTTTGTTATCTCTCCTAAATTGGGAAAGATCTTTTATTGTCTTGTTGGAGAAGCAGTGCCATGCAAGAAGAGACATTTTGGTATCTGTTGTTGTCAGTAGGTGATTACCTATGCCCGTGGGGAAGTCTGGGTTATCTTTTAGCTGGGTGAGAGGGCTTAGCGCTGAGGAAAATTTTGTCTGCTTTGCTAGGTTGTGAAAAATGTCCAAGGAAGTACCTATGAGTGGGTGTGTCTTCACGGTATGGGGGTATTTCAATTTGGAAACCCAAGGCGAGAATTGAAGTGGGGTTGAGCACATGTCATTTTCTATGGTGACCCAATCTTTACTTTTTGAGTGGCAGTGCCAATCAATGATACGGGCAAGATGTGTGGCATAATAATAATTTTTAAAATCAGGTATCCCTAATCCCCCTGAATTTTTGGGTCTCGTGAGAAGAGAGGCTTTAATACGAGGCGGTTTGTGAGCCCAGATTAATTTCATTTGTAGCGCGTGTAATTTTTTGAAAAAGTTGTGGTGTATTTTTATGGGAAGAGTGCGTAGTAGGTATAGAATCTTTGGCAAAACAGTCATCTTACATATGGCTGCCCTGCCAAACCATGAAAAATATGAAGTGTGCCAGTTTTGTAAGTTTTTTCAATAATTTTAAGAAGAGGTGGAAAATTACGCTCAAAAATCGAGGAGAGTTTAGGTGTTAGCCAGGTACCCAGATATTTTATTGCAGAATTCTCCCACTTGAAGAGGCTATTATTCTGAGCTCTAGTCAATTTGTCAGCCGGCAATGTGATGTTCATAGCTTCGGATTTTGAAAAATTAATTTTGAGGTTGTAGATGTAGCCATATAGGGAAAACTCTTTCATTAATGAGGGGATAGATATATGCGGGTCTGTCAAAAAAAATAAAAGATCATCTGCCTAAGCTGCGACCTTGAATTCTCTATCTGTCAGTTTGAAACCACTAATAGAGCTATTTAAAAGGATATGTCTGATAAACGGCTCCAATGCTATGATGAAGAGCAGAGGAGATAATGGACACCCCTGTCTAGTCCCATTTTTTATACTGACACTTTCTGATAACGTACCATTTATTTTAATTTTGGCTGAGGAATTTTGATACAATGCTGAAATCCACGTCAACATATGTGGTCCCAGTCCTATGTGCTCACAGGTCTTCATTATGTAGTCCCAAGCTACTCGATCGAAGGCCTTCTCCGCGTCGGTGGACAAGAGAAAGCCCTCGATCTTTTGCTGATGTGCTGCATATATCAGGTCTAAGGATTTTGTGACATTATCTTTGGCTTCCCTATTGGGGACAAAGCCCACCTGGTCCGGTCCAATTATGTCATGTAGTAGGGGTTTCATCCTATTAGCAATGATCTTAGCCAAAAGTTTGGCATCTAGATTTAGGAGTGAGATCGGTCGATAACTGGCGCAATGTGTTGGGTCCTTGCCTGGTTTGGGTAGTACTGTTCTGTGTGCTGCCAGGAAATCATGTGCAACGGTTCTCTGTTTAGATAGTGAATTCAATGCATTTGTTAAAGGGGAGGTCAGAATATCCGTAAATGTTTTATAATAAATGGCGCTAAAGCCGTCTGGGCCTGGGCTCTTTCCCGTTTTCAAGTCTTTGATAGCGTTTTGAATTTCTGAAGCTTCTATTTGTTTTTCTAACTGTGCAATGTCATCTGTAGCTAAGAGTGGGAGTTTAGATTCTTTTAGTTTTTACATGCCATATTTCTATCTCTCAATATGTTGATTGGCTTATGTTGGGGTGGGAGGTCATATAGTGCAGTATAAAATGCGTGAATGTGGTGTGCAATTTTATCCATTGCTCTATCAATTTTACCTGATTTATTTTAGAAAAATAGTGGAAAAAACTTGCGCTAATGAGCAATACGTGATAACAAATAAATGACAAATAAATAAAGTGCAGCTGCAAAAAAACCTTCAAATATCCATGAAGTGATAAACATATAAATAAAACTTTTGTGCGCTAGCAGTAATTAAATAAAGAATGCCCAGGAGACACAATGAGTGTGTGAATCCCAGCAAGAATAATAACAACAACAAGTGCATAGAATCATAAATCCAACAAAATATTAACATAAACCGAAAGTAAGTAGTCACACATCAAGGCAACTCATAATCAGTCCAAGACAGGATTCAAAAAACAAGTAGAAGGGAAAAAAGTCCACTTGATATATCTCCTCACTGGATCATGGGAAATAATGAGCTATAGTGAGCTGAAGAGACTCTTATCGGATGTGCATTGATTGCAGAAAAAAGAGTAAAAGATGTGCGCTTACCCCAATTGTTGGACCCCCTCTCTGGCAAGGTCGTATGGGCTTGCAGATATAGCCCTCTGCAGGGACAGAATGTTGATATCCGGGTCTTGACAGCATATACCACCGACTCCAATATGGTCCGGACACTCCAACTGCTCCAACATCAGAGGGGGGACTTATTTGGTAATAGTTTGTCTTAGCACTGTACCCTAAGTATATGGTTAACACTATTGTCCCATATTAGATTATAGGTAGGTGTTCAGCAACCTACCAAGTAGAATGAGACCAGTGTTAATGTAAGTGCAAAGCCGTCTTCTTTTTATTATCCTTAGATATCTGATCTCTCTGCCCCACTAAATGGGGGCTTCAAGCAGATTGTGGGATGTATGGAATCACAACCTCCAGCCTGGCATCCAAACCTGGATATGCAGGTGATGATGTCATTTCTGACGAAACGGCCATAGGATTGACACGCTCGTACCGACGGCGCATGCGAGGAGTTTTGTTTTAAAGCTGTATTGGTTCCTTGCAAGGAAAAGTGTTTTTATGGATGCCAGTGAGGCGACTTTTAATAAACAAGAGATAAAACGTTCTACACCATTGGAGTTTTCTCTTTTCTTTTAAACACTTCCATATCAGTGAGAGCTCTCTTCCCTGATTGTACCGCTGTCTGGAAGCCTGTGGCGATCATTTGTGGATCTACATCCATCATCCCAGCTAAAGTTCCAGCCGCTGTGGAGGGCAAACCCCAAGCTGTTAGCTCTATGCCTCTGATCAGAGGCTATCTGGTAAGCCTTCAATCTATACCAGGTGACGGGATTTCAACACGGTGACAGTCACGGATTTATTATTCATAGAAAGTCACATTTAATTGCTTTTTTGGACATTTGTTTTGACATAATTTTTGCATCTTTGGACTTTTTCTAAATGTGTGGATAAAAAACTGGGAATAGTCACGCATATATATCACTATAGTAAAGCATCCATGTTATTGTTCACGCATATATATCACTATAGTGAAGCATTCATGTTATTGTTTATTTTTATTTTTTTCTTTTACCACATATGAAAGTTGTTGGTGCTTTAATAGTAATATCAATTTTTGCAGTCTTGGTATATGATTCGTCTTGAAGTGTGTTTCCTGAAGGAAAACAAAACTGGGCCTACCTTTTTTTAATTCTCTGAGGAGAGTGGATCTTTTCTCAGGGATATTCAGACCGTTAACGTTGTGTGAGATGATAGTAGGGTTGCGTCCCAGACCTGAGTAAGCCATGGTAGGTATTCAGAGAGAGATGCTCAGACACTCCCGTATGCACTACTTGAGAGATAAGTGGAAAATAAAAATAAAATAAAAATAAAATAAAAACGTACAAATAAGTGAAAAATGTATAGGTAACAGATAAATAAATGTTATCTGATGATTCTATCACTTTATACAGATATATGTATATAGAGGAGAGATCAAAGTTAAAGATAAGAAGTAGGTTAAAGAGGTAGGTTAAAGAAGTAAGAATGGAGGGGATATAGGTACTTCTTCCTTGAACGAATAACGCGTCCTGGAAGATCAAATTTAGTGTGTGCGGATGAGCACAAGAGTAGCCCACCGTAAACACTACTGTGGGGTTGGGGAAGACACTCAGTGAGGGGAACCCCTTGAGAATAAATACCTGTCTATAAGTACACGTATGTGTCTAAATACTCTTTGGAATCAAGGTTCTATTCAACAGTGGGTAAACCAAGCCTGGCCAGACTACGGCCTAAAACTCTCATTTAGTGTGCTAAAAGGTCTAATCTGCACTAACAAAACTAATTGAGCAATATATAATGATGATCAATCGTCTACAAGCACCTTATTGCTACCTTGTCAATCAGATAAGTTCAACTACCTAAGGGAATATTAATAGTTATAAAATAATTGTTATAGCTATAGCTGAATTCTTGGTTGCTCTTGGGAAGCTGTAGGGTGAACATGAGGCCATCCTTTCTTCTCAGATATAACCGAAGCATGAGATGTAGTCTATAAGAAGCTTTATATGAGTTGTGCTTCGTTTCCCTGACTGTCTCATGTCAAGAGGGAGAGACGCAACAACCAAGAGCTCTTAAATGAAAAATGAAACCAAAATGGTCATAAAATAAACAAAAATGCTGCTGATTTTTCGGGACATCCAGTTACAGCTGGTGTATGTAGATCAGTTAACAAATAATCTACTCCTGAAGACCATATTGGTGTCTTGAAGTATGCCAAATAAACTGTATTTGGGCAGTTTTACCCAAGATCCTTAAAGATCTATAAAATGCGAGTATATCTCAACTCAACTTAGATCTTGTAGTGTTAGAACATAAAAGCATAGAAAACGTAAAACCGTAAAAAAGAACCAAACCGCTTGTAGGGAAGTTATCCGATAAAGACATTAGCAGGACGCAGTTTCATCAAGCATTTCTAGGCAGGGATGAAGCTGTTGCTATTACTCCCGTTCCTCCATCATGTTTCTAGCGGGGTGTGAGCGACTGCGTGGCGTGCCAGCTGACTGTGCCTCTTGGCGAAATTGCTTCTGTTTTTTAGGGTGGTGCTTCTCAGGTGTATTCAGAGGGGAGCGTAATGGACTCCGTTCCTGGGGTGGTATGATGAATTCCTGGTACCAGTCCGGAAGTTCAAGCAATCCGAGTTGAAGTGCGTCACAGAAATCTGGAAGGTCTTCTGGTGTGCGGAGCGTGTGCTGTCTGCCATCAAAAGTGACCAACAGGGCAAAAGGGAAACGCCATGTGTATCTTATCTCTTTCTCCCTTAGTTTGTCTAATAAGGGTCGCAGGGCCCTGCGATTTTTCAAGGTGATCTGGGATAAATCTTGAAATAGTTTAATGCATTCGCCGTTGAAAATTATTTGGTCGTTTCTGCGGGCTTTAAACATTATTTCCTCTTTGAGTGCAAAATTTTGCAGGCAGCAGATTATATCTCTAGGGGGTAAGGTGTCTGGACCCCTGGCCCTCAGAGCTCTATGCGCCCGAATAAATTCAATTTCTGTGTCTTCTGGTTTTTCTAAGAGGCTGTTGAAGACTCTTTGCAGGACTGAGGGGATTTGATCGGCCAGGACAGATTCTGGGATACCGCGGACTCTTATATTATTGCGTCTTCCCCTGTTGTCAAGATCTTCTAAATGCCTGTTCATGTCTATGAAATGGCGCGGATGAGAGGAGGTAACTTTATAAGTCTATTGATTCTAGTGTCTCTCTGCTTCCCTGCTGTTTCCGCTGTGGCCATCTTTTCTTGTAATACCAGGAGACTGGTTTTGAGATCTGTGATGGCAGCAGAAAACGAGGCCTTAATGTCAGCTGCAAAGCCTGACATGTCCTCATATGTAAGGGGGTGATCGGCTCGGGAGCTTCTCATACCGTTATCCTCTGCTGCTGACTGAGAATCTTCACTGAATTCGTCGTCCGCATGGGCCGGCGCCATCTTGCCTCCCTCCATGTTTCTCAATTCAGCGGCCTGGTTCCTGAATATGTCGGAGATATCTCGCCCAGCACTTGTGGCCATAGATCGCCGTGATCAGATGTGATGAGGGTGCTTGTTTTGTCTGCTCATCCTCCGTGCTGAGTGCAGAAAAGACGTGCTCGGGCCATGTGTCTGACGGAGCTCTGGAGTTAAGCTGCCATCCTCACTGCGTGCCAAGCCGCCGTGATAGTGTAGAGTTTGGTAACATAGGATTTAGTATAGGTAAATTTAGCCAGGTCTGCGTTTTTTTTACCAGGCCTGGTTGTTTTGATTCTGGGTTGGAAGTATCAGAATAGAGGGGGGTATGGCTGTCTACGCTTGGGCTCAGAGATACCTCCTCTGCCTGACGGTGAATTGTTCCAGAAGGAGCGTATTGAGTGGCAGGAAACTTATGTGAGAGTCCTGACCAATCATTAACTTGTTTGGTCGAAAGGAGGTCTCTCATATAAAGGGGGGTCACATGCTTCAAAGGGGGAGGGCCTGGGGGCCCGAGCGAGGAAGGAGGGCCTGGGGTCCGAGCGTGCAGAGGAAAAAGGGCCTTTGGCCCGGGAGAACAAAGAAGGAGGTTGAAAAGTGTTTCAGGAGGTTCAAGTTGGGCGCCTGGAATAGGGCAGAGCCAGCATGTAGCACTGGGGAAGAGCCGGACATTCCCATGTGGGTATGTTCCAGACGAGTGAGGAGGAAGTAGGAGTAAAGCAGAAGAAGAAGACTGGGTGATCGATTTTCTGTGAGTGAAACATGGACTGTTGATCGGGAGAGAACAGGTCAGTGGAAGCCCAGAGAAATGAGTGCAGAAGTGAGTGGAGTGACATGCTGTGGGCCTACGGACCCCAGTATAAACCTTAAGACAGTAACTTCCAAAGACTGTTGGGCGTAAGCGTGTGGGTCATGGAAATAGGTGGTGATGGCCTGTGACTCTAAGTTCAACACCCAAAGGGAATCTGTCGGTCAAGCAGAAGGAATTATTCAGAGTAATGCCCCTTATGTTTAACTTGGGAGTGCTGTACAAGAGGAAGCAATAGACTCGGGAAAGGATCGTCTTAGGGAAGTCCAGTAACAAAGCTACGGCTATGGATTACACCCTCCTAATAGTGGGGTCTGGTGGAGCATCTGATATCTCTCTATGAACAACCCCAGACTGACTCCACTAATAAAGAGTAATAAAACTTGAACTTTGACTGTTTGGTGTCATGTGCGTGTGATGGGAGATCGGGAGCGGAGTGATTGGCAAAATGATGATGAACAAACCAGCATCCCCCATGGGGGTACCGCTACACTTGGAGGTCCCACCAAGATTTGCCTTTACTGCCAACCCACTGGCCCTTGCCCATAACAACCAAACCGGACTTTTCCACCTAGTGCAGTTGACCCTAGCAACCATCACGATTGAAGCGGTCTGCGCACATCCTGCATCCAGTTGTATCATTGGATGCTCATTATGATAGGAAGTCCAGCATTCAGTGACTGTAATATGTACTGTCATACGTGGCAATCACAGCAGCATCGTGCCATCAAATTACAGGTGTCCGGCGTGGGTACAGCGTGGACAACCACACACTGTTTGCAAAAATTTGTCCTGCTAACACAGTTGAGAATGTGGAAGAGGCTTGTGGATGGGGCTGTTGCCCTGGGAAACATGGACACAGGGGGGTGTCATTGCACGGGGACTGCAGAGGGTCGGTCCCTTACAGTGGGACATCGCAAGTAGACATTTTCCTGTGTAATTAGAGACTCCTGCCAGTTAGCTTGCAATTCAACAGTGCCTGTCACCAGGTGTCACTGGGGAGCACAATGAAAATGTAGTGCTACAGTTCCTCGCACGCTGAGCCAACAAGTAGGGGATGGAGTCACGCCCCAGAGGAGAAGCTAATAAATTTCAGCGTGCAACGCCCAAACCACGAGGCGAAAGAAGATGGCGGAGAGTATTCAGAGTGCATCTGCCATGCAGTGGTCTACTGAAGAGCAGGATTGGGTGTTGGTAGATACCGGCATCCGTTTGGAGTTTATTGGAGGACTGGCTCTGGGAGTGATCGCTGGGGTGGAGAGGCTGTGCATGTTATGTCGGAATGTTGCCGGTCCACCGTTGGAGTTCGTGCCTGGGCCCGGTGCGGCCATTGCGGAAGTTCACTGACCCGGCTGGGATCAGTGCAGCGGGAGACGCAGTACTATACCGTCAACCCGACTACTGGACTTTGTGCACCACAGACACAGGTGGCCTGGAAAGGAGAGGGTCGTGTGTCGCCCACCCCTGCGAGGAAGGAGATGTCCCCAGCATCGTCTATCTCTGAACTCTCGGAGGCAAAGTCAGAAGGTAACGCTGGGGAGGCCTATGGCCAGGCCAGGGACCCGGAGGTTGTCACTGATAGTGGGCAGACTCCAGAGGATACCCCTGAGGAGCCGGTTGGTTCTAAGACCTTTGCTGTGCCGGTCTGTGCGGTCCGGAAGGAGCCGCAGTCACGGGAGGGAGATCCCTCGGGTGAGCCGGACCGGGTGAGCAAGGGCCGGGCTTTGGACTGGGGGTCCCCATAGATATTGGAGCAGTACGGTTCCATAGAGAACTTATTCGAGTGGTCATCCCCCGGGGAGGAATCGTCCAGTGAGGATGAACTGAGTAACCCAGTACAGCCCTCATCCAAGGGAGACACAGCAGGGGTGCTGGATGAGCCACTATGCTCACCATCTACCCTCTTCCAAACAACTAAGCATTCTTATAGCTCCCCAAGTATTTCATCGGGGGGAGCGTCAACATATAATAAATGGGTAAGCAAGTCAACAGACTCCTGTGTTCTGCCTGGGCGGGGAAGGCCCAAAGAACTAGCGCGGCTCTCACGGTTCCAGCGTGATGTGCAGAAGAGAGTTGCGCAGGAGTGGGGTCTGGATTACCTGTACTTTCCAGACCAAGTGATGAAGGTAATAGAGGACTCCCGGGAGCAGTGGGAGGATGACTTGGTCTGGGACTATTTCCATGTCCCAAAGCCAAAGCGGACATCGGATAGTGAGGTCTGGGTCCAGTTTCAGGACATTTGTAAGGAGTGGAAGCTCGGGAGAGCCATATACAAGGACAGGGTGCTTGTTATGAAAGCAGGACAGCATACCCGGTCTTACTCCATTTCTGTACGAGGAGAAGGGGACAGTCGGAGGAGATTGCCTGCCCCATGGTACTACTTATGATTGGGATTGCGGTTGAGATGGGTTAGGGTGGGTTTTCCCCTCAAGTGACTGTTCTTAAGCAGGAGGTGGCCACTCAGGGTGCCTGGTAAAGGTCAACACCATGGACACTAGGGTGTGTAATCCCTGTTAAATTTCCCTTTGCCATTTAAAAAAAAAAGGACTTCTGTTTAGGAGCCGAACAGAAAGTGTATTGGCCTACGGGCACATATGTGTTGTATCACTGGCATCTCTGCTCAGGTTGCACTCTGCAGGAGGTCTTGTAGACTCCTTTTGAGGGAGTGACGGTCCTGACAGGGAACTCCATGCCATCTTTTCACTTATGGTTCTGTCACCAGAGGGAGGATCATAACCCCCTACTTCTGGTGAAGTGTAAATGTCAGATACTTCATAGTTAGTTGTATATATTTTGTTTTCCCTTAGGGAAATCCAGGATGTGGCGGCTGTCTATCCTCATTATAAAGAGAAAGAAGAAGACCTGTGGTAAACAGAGTATTCCTCCCCAGGGAGCAGTGCTCTGGTTTCACTTGTAAGCACATGATAGTTGTAGGGATTTGTAGTCAGGATGTACAGTTTGTGAAAATGTAAGTGAAGATATGTGTTTGACGCTATGTAATTTCTTTCATGTAAATTCTTTTATTATCCCTTTTCCCCACTTTAACTCAGGTGATATGAGATGCTCTTCCTCTTTTAACAAAGAGGCATTTTTCAATTTGTTTTTTTCCACAACTGGGGACAGTTGTGATTTTTAGTGGGGGGTCTACTTAAGGCTAGGTGTGATAGTGTAGAGTTTGGTAACATAGGATTTAGTACAGGTAAATTTAGCCAGGTCTGCGGTCTTTTTACCAGGCCTGGTTGTTTTGATTCTGGGTTGGAAGTATCAGAATAGAGGGGGGTGTGGCCACCTACGCTTGGGCTCAGAGATACCTCTTCTGCCTGACGGTGAATTGTTCCAGAAGGAGTGGATGGGCTGAGACCTGAGTGGCAGGAAACCTATGTGAGAGTCCTGACCAATCATTTACTTGTTTGGTCGAAAGGAGGTCTCTCATATAAAGGGGGGTCACATGCTTCAAAGGGGGGAGGGCCTGGGGGCCAGAGCGAGGAAGGAGGGCCTGGGGCCCGAGTGTACGGAGGAGAAAGGGCCTGGGGCCCGGGAGAACAAAGAAGGAGGTCGAGAAGTGTTTCAGGAGGTCAAAGTGGGGCGCCTGGAATACGGCAGAGCCAGCATGTAGTGCTGGGGAAGAGCCGGACATTCCCATGCGGGTATGTGCTGGACGAGTGAGGAGGAAGTAGGAGTAAAGCGGAAGAAGAAGACTGGGTGATCGATTTTCTGTGAGTGAAACATGGACTGTTGATCGGGAGAGAACAGGTCAGTGGAAGCCCAGAGAAACTAGTGCAGAAGTGAGTGGAGTGACATGCTGTGGGCCTACAGACCACAGTATAAACCTTAAGACAGTAACTTCCAAAGACTGATGGGCGTTAGTGTGTGGGTCATGGAAATAGGCGGTGATGGCCTGTGACTCTAAGTTCAACACCCAAAGGGAATCTATTGGTCAAGCAGAAGGAATTATTCAGAGTAATGCCCCTTATGTTTAACTTGGGAGTGCTGTACAAGAGGAAGCAATAGACTCAGGAAAAGATCTTCTTAGGGTAATCCAGTAACAAAGCTACGGCTATGGATTACACCCTCCTAATAGTGGGGTCTGGTGGAGCATCTGATATCTCTCTATGAACAACCCCAGACTGACTCCACTAATAAAGAGTAATAAAACTTGAACTTTGACTGTTTGGTGTCATGTGCGTGTGATGGGAGATCGGAAGCGGAGTGATTGGCAAAATGATGATGAACAAACCAGCAGCCCCCATGGGGGTACCGCTACATTAATATAAACTTTTTAACATTTACAACCATATTAATTCTTGTCCATTTCATATTTATCTTTGCATTGATTTCTTTAGCACATTGCATGACAGCCACATATAAATTATAAATCATTACAAACATCATTATCCATAATGGTTTCATTCATATTCAATTTATTTTATATTTTACATTTTATATTTTATTATTTTTTATTTTTATTTACATTTTTTTTTCCTGCACTGCAATTTATTTATTTCATTTATTCATTCATTCATTCATTATTTTCCTTACAATACACCTTTTCTTTTTCTTGGTTTTAGATTGCAACATATTCTTTGCATTTAAATTGATGGGTTTATGCAACAAATGTACATTTGTATTCCATTACTTGTCTGTACATAAGGGGTTTATGTCACAAGAGCTGATATTCTCCTCCTCCTTACATCCACAAGCCTATTTAAATTTGCCTTTGCCGTCAGCGCCCGTGACTTTGACAAAACGCAGGCACATGAAACATGTTAGTCACGGTCACGGCAACACAACGGAGCTTGCGATCTGCCCAGCATTTGTCCTCTCCTCACTTCCGGCTTTGACCGTGGTTTCTGGCTCTCGGATTCACTGTGTATCATCCACAGTGCCGTCCTGGAAGCCAGGTCTCAGTTCGCCTGATCAGCCAGCCTGACTATGGGTATCCCTTGATGCGTTCTACAGGACACCTCCTGGTCACAGTGAGTCCGGTAATCCACGTCTAGCCACCTGTTGCACTGCATAGAGCGGTGTCTCTCTTATTCTATTTCTGTGCACACTGTATTCACAGAGTCCGCCATTGAGGATTGATACACAAAGCACACTTGCTGACATTAACCCCTTACAATTTGGATTTATGGCGGTATCATTTTTACTACCATTCGGAGTACTTCAATTCTGATAATGATCTGTCTTCAATCAGTTTGATTTTATCTTTTTATTGCCAGTTGTTGTTTTTCAATTTTTATGTGCATCCAATAAATTAACTTGACTGTTCACTCTACTCACAACCATCCTTTATTGCTGGTCCCATCAAGCGCTGCAATTTTTTTTCTATTATGTGGTTAATTTACAACTTGTGTGAGACTCTATATATTACTACAGCCGGTGGAGTGACGGAGACCGGGGTGACGGTAAATATACAAAATATTGTGTTAAAAATCTGTATCATTGGGTATTGCATTAACACTACCACACAGTTGTGCTTAGGGGGTCGAGTCCAATTTTCTGGGGTTGATAGGCAGAGTGCAGGCCCAATTAATTACCAGCAGCTCCTTTGGGGGTCAGTGCTACACGTGGGGGCTCGTCCAGGATTTCTGCGACTCTGCAATCAAACCCTCCCAAGGGTGCTCCTGTAAGCACCAGAATGTACCCAACCCCTGTAGTTCAGTGGTGCGAAGTGGAAGGTGCCTGCTCAGAGGCGAGCGTGGCAATTGAGCTCCCCAGAGAGGCCTGGGAGGAAAAACAAGTCAGGCAAGTTGTGAAGGCGCTGTCCCCTGACAGAAAGGTATGGGTGATTGCTGTCAGACCAGATCGTGGCACCTCTCACACCCATGCACTGTTGGAATGGAGAAAGGGGGTCCCTGAAAATTTCAAAGGTACAAGTGTGCAACTATCTGACAAAACCAAGTTTTACCTGACACACCCAGGGGGGCCAGATGAAAGCCCTACCAGCTCCAGACAATCAGAGTTGGTGGCCGGCAAAGTCCATCTTCAGTCGACTTCGAATAAAAGAGGGATAGAGCCATTCAAGAAGAAGAAGAGGGATCATGCTGAAGCACCCAGCACCCACAAGAAAGATCCTTAACCGGGGCAGCCGTTAGCCGAATTGAAGCAACAGTACCACAGTATCCAAAAGAGATTTCACGAGACCTCCAGACGGATGGTGGAGCAGATCGAAGGGCTAAATACCAAGAGCAAGAGTCCAAGGGACAGTCATTCAAAGCAAGGACCTGGTTCGGTCATGCAGAGACTTCCACATGGTAACATGCCAGAGGTGACGATCAGGAAAGACTTTAAAATTGAAGGTCAGATAGGTGAAAAGGAACAGAAAGACAAGCTGTCCTACACAAACCTAATGCATCAGATCGACGTGGGATTTCAGAGAGGATATCCTGAATCCAAGATTGTAGAAGCTGAAGTTAAAGCAATTAGCCCCGGCCTGAGCCTCAAAAGTATGCTGGATATGAAGAATGGCCTGACCCTAGTACAACTAAGGAGAATACTAAAAAGCCATTATAAGGAGGAAAGTGCCTCTGAACTGTATCACCAACTGATAAATATGGCACAGGACAGTAGAGAGATTCCTCAGAATTTCCTGTTCAGGGCTAGGGATGAGCTTCGTGTTCGAGTCGAACCCATGTTCGACTCGAACATCGGCTGTTCGATCGTTCGCCGAATTGCGAACGTTATGGGCCGTTCGCGCTAAATTCGTGTGGCGCGTCACGGCCCATAATTCACTGCGGCATCGCAGTGCATTGCTGGCTGATGATTGGCCAAGCATGCACTATGACCCGCATGCTTGGCCAATCACAGCGCTGTCAGTAGAGAGAGCTGTAATTGGCCAAAGCCAGGGTGGCTTTGGCCAATTATGGCTCAGGGGATTTAGTACACACCCCACACTATATAAGGCCGCCTGCACGGCGGCCCTGTGTAGTGTGTGTTCCGGTGTGCTGAGAGATAGAGAGAGAGAGAGAGACAGTGTCATTTGATTTGAGTTAGATAGATTAGGCAGAACAGTCAGTCAGTTAGCTGCACTTACAGTGTATTGTGTATATATATGCATCCCAGGTGTTGCATATATATATATACACTGTATTCAGTTTAGCTAGATCCGTTCCTGTTATCTTCTATCTAGACTATTTACATTTAATGCAGTGCGTCCTGCTCACAGTGTTCAGCTAGATCCGTTCCTGCTATTTACATTTAGTGCAGTGCGTCCTGCTCACAGTGTTCAGCTAGATCCGTTCCTGCTATTTACATTTAGTGCAGTGCGTCCTGCTCACAGTGTTCAGCTAGATCCGTTCCTGCTATTTACATTTAGTGCAGTGCGTCCTGCTCACAGTGTTCAGCTAGATCCGTTCCTGCTATTTACATTTAGTGCAGTGCGTCCTGCTCACAGTGTTCAGCTAGATCCGTTCCTGCTATTTACATTCAGTGCAGTGCGTCCTGCTCACAGTGTTCAGCTAGATCCGTTCCTGCTATTTACATTTAGTGCAGTGCGTCCTGCTCACAGTGTTCAGCTAGATCCGTTCCTGCTATTTACATTTAGTGCAGTGCGTCCTGCTCACAGTGTTCAGCTAGATCCGTTCCTGTTATCTTCTAGACTATTTACATTTAGTGCAGTGCGTCCTGCTCACAGTGTTCAGCTAGATCCGTTCCTGCTATTTACATTTAGTGCAGTGCGTCCTGCTCACAGTGTTCAGCTAGATCCGTTCCTGTTATCTTCTAGACTATTTACATTTAGTGCAGTGCGTCCTGCTCACAGTGTTCAGCTAGATCCGTTCCTGTTATCTTCTAGACTATTTACATTTAGTGCAGTGCGTCCTGCTCACAGTGTTCAGCTAGATCCGTTCCTGCTATTTACATTTAGTGCAGTGCGTCCTGCTCACAGTGTTCAGCTAGATCCGTTCCTGTTAAATTCCTACTGACCGGCAGGCTTGTCTGGTTACAGTATATAAAGCTACCTGAAGAAAATTACAGGTGTTCTATTTGATCCTATTAGTACCACGGTCAGGCAGCTAGACTATTTACATTTAGTACAGTGCGTCCTGCTCACAGTGTTCAGCTAGATCCGTTCCTGTTATCTTCCTACTGACAGGCAGGCTTGTCTGGTTACAGTATATAAAGCTACCTGAAGAAAATTACAGGTGTTCTATTTGATCCTATTAGTACCACGGTCAGGCAGCTAGACTATTTACATTTAGTACAGTGCGTCCTGCTCACAGTGTACAGCTAGATCCGTTCCTGTTATCTTCCTACTGACAGGCAGGCTTGTCTGGTTACAGTATATAAAGCTACCTGAAGAAAATTACAGGTGTTCTATTTGATCCTATTAGTACCACGGTCAGGCAGCTAGACTATTTACATTTAGTACAGTGCATCCTGCTCACAGTGTTCAGCTAGATCCGTTCCTGTTATCTTCCTACTGACAGGCAGGCTTGTCTGGTTACAGTATATAAAGCTACTTGAAGAAAATTACAGGTGTTCTATCCCAGCTTAGTGCAGCTACAGGCCATTAGTATGTCTGGAAGGCCAAGAAGGAGAGGCAGACAGTCACAAGCCAATAAGAGAGGGCAAGCAGGCTCTGTGTCTAGTGCTGGTCGTGGAGACGGTGCATCCTCATCAGCACGTGGCCATGGGACACGCTTGGCCTTTTTTTCGGCAGCTGGCCATGTTGAGCCGCAACATGCGGAAGACTTGGTCGAGTGGATGACCAAGCCGTCCTCATCCTCCTCATCCTCTCTCACCCATGCCCAGGGTGCTTTGTCTGGCAAAGCAGCGGCCTCTTCCCTCAGCTCAATGTCATCAGTGACTCCTTCCCTAGCTCCACCATGTCCTCATGAGGATTCCCTCGAACTGTTTGACCACAGTGTTGGGTACATGCTCCAGGAGGATGCCCAGCGTTTGGAAGGCTCTGATGACGATACTGAGCTCGATGAAGGCAGTAACATGAGCGCGGACAGAGGGGGTGCCCAAGAAGGACAGCAATCTGGCAGTCATGCTCCCCCTGCTGCAGCATACTGCCAGGTTTGCTCCAGTGATGAGGAGGGAGGGGATGATGAGGTCACTGACTCAACATGGGTGCCTGATAGGAGAGAGGAGGAGGAGGAGGAGGAGGAGGAGGCGGCAGCACATCACCAACGAGGCAGGATGCCCTCCAGGGGCCAGCCTAAGGGCAGCACATTGACTGCATCACACCCCAAAGCTCCACATGTGCAGGGCGCTGCAGTCTCTGCGCGTTATTCAAAAAGTTCTTTGGTGTGGGCCTTTTTTGAGACGAGTGCATCAGATCGCACCGCTGCTATTTGCAACATATGTCTCAAGCGTATCTCGCGTGGCCAAAACATCTCCCGCTTGGGTACCACATGCTTGACCAGACATATGTTGACCTGCCATGCAGTTCGTTGGCAAGCGTATCTAAAAGACCCACACCAAAGAACAAAGAGGATCTCTCCTTGCTCCTCATCAGCTGAGATTTCCAACCCCACTAGACCTTCAGTCCTCTCTGAGACCTGCAGTGAGAGGAATGAAGGTGTAGAATTAGGTGTGTCACAGCCAAGTACTTGTGGGCAATCTGCTTTTGGTACACCGACGTCAGATTGTACCAGGCAAATTTCCCTGCCCCAGCTGCTGCACCGCCGAAAGAAGTTTGCTCCCAGCCATCCACATGCCCAGCGGTTGAATGCTAGCTTGGCAAAATTGCTAGCACTTCAACTGCTGCCTTTTCAGTTGGTAGACTCTGCCCCCTTCCGTGAGTTTGTGGAATGTGCGGTTCCTCAGTGGCAGGTACCCAAACGCCACTTTTTCTCACGGAAGGCGATTCCGGCTCTCTACCGGCATGTGGAAGGCAATGTCCATGCCTCGCTGGACAGGGCGGTCAGCGGTAAGGTGCATATTACCGCTGACTCATGGTCCAGCAGGCATGGACAGGGACGTTACCTAAGTTTCACGGCGCATTGGGTGACTCTGCTGGCAGCTGGGAAGGATGCAGGACAAGGTGCAGTAGTGTTGGAGGTTGTTCCGCCACCACGCCTCCAAAATGCTGATTGTGACACACCTCTCTCCTCCACCCCCTCCTCTTCTTCTTCCTCCATGGCCTCTTCCTCGGAACCAGCGGTGCTCCGTAGGCATTCAAGGGGCTACGCAAGTACGCAGGCCAAAAGATGCCATGCGGTGCTTGAGCTGGTGTGCTTGGGGGACAGGAGCCACACTGGGGCAGAGGTTCTGTCAGCTCTGCAGGGGCAGGTTCAGAGGTGGTTGACGCCACGCCAACTTAAGGCAGGAATGGTGGTTTGCGACAATGGCACCAACCTCCTCTCTGCCCTCCGACAGGGACAAATGACCCATGTGCCCTGTTTGGCTCACGTCCTTAACTTGGTGGTGCAGCGGTTCTTGGGCAGGTACCCGGGCTTACAGGATGTCCTGAGGCAGGCCAGGAAAGTCTGTGTGCATTTCCGCCGGTCATATAATGCCAGTGCTCGGCTGACGGACCTCCAAAAGGAGTTTAACCTGCCCAAGAACCGCCTAATCTGTGACATGCCCACCAGGTGGAACTCAACGTTGGCCATGCTGCAGCGGCTGCACACGCAGCAGAGGGCCATCAATGAGTACCTGTGCGACTATGGCACCAGGACAGGGTCAGGGGAGCTTGTTTTTTTTTCCCCACGCCAGTGGGCCATGATCAGGGATGCATGCACTGTCCTGTCACCATTCGAGGAGGCCACGAGGATGGTGAGCAGTGACAGTGCATGCATCAGTGACACTGTCCCCCTTGTCCACCTGTTGGAGCACACGCTGCGTGGAATAATGGACAGGGCACTTGAGGCAGAACAGAGGCAGGAAGAGGAGGACTTCCTTAGCTCTCAAGGCCCCCTTTATCCAGACAGTGTTCCTGCGTGCCCGCCGATCACACAGGAAGAGGACGAGGAGGAAGAGGAGGAGGAGGAAGATTGTGTCAGTATGGAGGTGGAGCCTGGCACTCAGCATCAGCAGCAGTCTTTAAGGGATCAGTCCCAAGAAACACATGGACTTGTACGTGGCTGGGAGGAGGTGGCTGCGGACCATGTCGTTCTTAGTGACCCAGAGGACTCCGGACCGAATGCCTCAGCAAACCTACGCTGCATGGCCTCCCTGATCCTGCAAAGCCTGCGTAAGGATCCTCGTATTCGTGGTATCAAGGAGAAGGACCAATACTGGCTGGCAACCCTCCTTGATCCACGTTACAAGGGTAAGGTTGCGGACCTTATCTTGCCATCGCAGAGGGAGCAGAGGATGAAACATCTTCGGGAGGCCTTGCAGAAAGGTCTGTGCAACGCGTTCCCAGAGACTGGGAGGTTACAAACTCCTGTTTCTGGACAACGTGTTGCTGAGGCTTCGGTCAGTCAAAGAAGGAGCGGTGGAGAAGGTGGCCGTCTGACCGATGCGTTCAGACAATTTTTTGGTCCGCAGCCCCAAGGTATGATCGGTTCCAGCAACCATCGCCAGCGTCTGTTTTACATGGTGCAGGAATACCTAGGGGCAAGATCAGACTTGGACACCTTTCCCACCGAAAATCCTCTGGGTTACTGGGTCTTGAGGATGGATCACTGGCCAGAGCTTGCACAGTATGCAATTGAGCTACTGGCCTGTCCTGCATCCAGCGTTCTTTCGGAACGCACATTCAGTGCTGCTGGAGGCGTGGTAACCGATCACAGGGTGCGTCTGTCCACCGACTCGGTCGATCGGCTGACCTTCATAAAAATGAATGAGTCTTGGATCACCACCAGCTACCAAGCACCTGATGCTGATGTAACCGAATAATTTTTTTTGAAATCTCAGATCCCTTCAAAGACTGCCTATGCTGATGCTGAGTGACTATCCCTGAGTAATTATCCTCTTCCTCCTCAATCATCACGCTGATAGCTTGTAAGAACATTTTTGGTTCTGGGCGCCACCACCAGTGCCTAAGGCACAATTTTTCAGCCCCTGTTTAACAGGGGCGTGTAATTACAATTTTTGATGTAATACTTTGCAGCAGGGCTCGTTCCTGCATTCCAACTAGAGTGTCTGTGAGGGGTTGCAGTGTTGTGGCACCAGCACCAGTGCCTAGGGCCCAATTTTTCTGCCCCTGTCTAACAGGGGCGTGTAATTACAATTTTTGATGCAATACTTTGCAGCAGGGCTCGTTCCTGCGTTCCAACTAGAGTGTCTGTGAGGGGTTGCAGTGTTGTGGCACCAGCACCAGTGCCTAAGGCCCAATTTTTCTGCCCCTGTCTAACAGGGGCGTGTAATTACAATTTTTGATGCAATACTTTGCAGCAGGGCTCGTTCCTGCGTTCCAACTAGAGTGTCTGTGAGGGGTTGCAGTGTTGTGGCACCAGCACCAGTGCCTAAGGCCCAATTTTTCTGCCCCTGTCTAACAGGGGCGTGTAATTACAATTTTTGAAGCAATAATTTGCAGCAGGGCTCGTTCCTGCGTTCCAACTAGAGTGTCTGTGAGGGGTTGCAGTGTTGTGGCACCAGCACCAGTGCCTAAGGCCTAATTTTTCAGCTCCTGTTCAACAGGGGCATGTAATTACAATTCTTGATCTAATATTTCACAGCAGGGCCCTGTGAGGGCTTACAGTGTTGTGGCCACAGCAACACCTAAGGCCCAAATTTCTGCTGAGTATATAGGGCAGGACCCTACTTTCAAACATCTAACTTACAAACGACTCCTACTTGCAAACGGAAGGAGACAACAGGAAGTGAGATGAAATCTACCCCTAGGAAGGGAAATTCTCTCCTGTAAGAGTTAATATGGGAAAACAAGTTCTCCTTTCCACTGATGCTTTCCAATCCTTGTTCCACAAAAAAACCCAAATTTTCAAAAAACATTTTTCATTGGGACAAAAAAGTGAGGTGAAATCTTCTGAAGAGGAGGAAAGACAGCAAAACAAATGTCACAGGGGTGATAACCCTTCCCTATGTTTTCCAAAAAGCTTAGAAAAGATTTTTTGGCTGGAGCTAAACACGTTAAAAATGTTCAAAATTACAAACAGATTCTACTTAACAACAAACCTACAGTCCCTGTCTTGTTTGCACCGCCTGTATACTGCTGTTCAGAGTATATAGGGCCTGGTGGCCCCACACCTTTCCTTATTTTAATTTGGGTGCGGGGTTCCCCTTAATATCCATACAAGACCCAAAGGGACTGGTAATGGACTGGGGGGTACCCATGCCGTTTGTCTCACTGATTTTCATCCATATTGCCATGACCCGACATGACATTAAACCCGCAAGCAGTTTTAAATGAGATTTTTTCCTTTAAAAATGACATTTGGTGCAGGGACTGTTCTAAACATGGGAAACACGCGTCACTTTACAGGCATACTATAGACACCCCCCAGGTACGATATTTAAAGGAATATTTCACTTTTTTTTTTTTACTTTAAGCATCATTAAAATCACTGCTCCCGAAAAAACGGCCGTTTTTAAAAGTTTTTTTTGCATTGATACATGTCCCCTGGGGTAGGACCCGGGTCCCCAAACCCTTTTTAGGACAATACCATGCAAATTAGCCTTTAAAATGAGCACTTTTGATTTCGAACGTTCGAGTCCCATAGACGTCAATGGGGTTCTAACGTTCGTGCGAACTTTCGGTCCGTTCGCGGGTTCTGGTGCGAACCGAACCGGGGGGTGTTCGGCTCATCCCTATTCAGGGCTATTGAATTGAAGGACCGCCTATTAGTCTCACAGGGAGAGGACTCAGATGAACACTTCGGGACTGAACTGATACAAAATAAATTCTTAAGGTCAGTGAGTAAAGGACTGAGAAGTGACTACATCAACTTCCAATTAAGGCAGTGCTTGGACGATTCCTCCATCTCAGATGAAGTACTAGAGGAAAGTAATGAAGCAGCCAACATGGAGATGGAAAGGGAGAAGAAGCGGAGGAAAGTTCAGCCCAACAACTCGCTGAAAGGAAATGAATGTCAGCTGAATGTCTCCCAGTGTCTCCAAGAACCCGGTGTCCTGACAGTGACCACAGACCCAATGGTTTGGTCTCCTTGTACCCAGCATTCTTCAAGGAATGATTCTGAATTGGAGAATCTGATGCTTCAAATGCAAAGAGAGATGTTAGAAATGATGACTCTGGTGACCGAAAAACTAACTATTCCACAGAGAGATGAAGCTTCGGTACCCAAGAAGCCTTTGAAAATATACAGTTGCTCGGGTAAAAAAGCCAGACAACCAAGGGACCTGCTTCAACTGCGGAGGAGTTGGACACTATCGATGAGTATGCCCAAGCCCAAAGCCAGAGGCACTGCATCAAGGGCCGGCGGAAAACTCCAGAGGGCCCCAGGGAAGGAGTCAACCGGGCGCCCTGCTGCATTAGCTAACTCCAGAAAACCAAACAGCACTAAGAAGCAACGGGAGCAGTCAAAACCCTCAGAGAAAGTTCCCATTTTTGACTCTGAGCAACTCAGTGACTCAATGCCCACAACATGGGATACCCGACACCGGAGAGTCAATACATACCAGACTCCCAGAGCTCGACCTAAGCCCGAGCTGGACCGGAATCCCCGAAAGATATGACTCTCCGAACAGGCCCAACCTGCAACTTCCCACAGGTTCCCTGCCAAGCTAGTGGGACCTTCTCCAGTTGTCTCCATCCAGGTAGAAGGAATCTATACCAAGGCCCTCTTGGATACCGGAGCTCAAGTGACTCTTCTCTACAGGGACTTCTCCGACAAGCACCTCAAACACTTGCCGCTACAGAAGTTAGAAGAACTGGAGATTTGGGGCCTCGGGACTCAGAACTTCCCCTACGATGGCTACCTACCAATCAAGCTGGCCTTTGACCCCTCAGTAGCAGGAAAGGCAGAGAGCTTTGATACCCTGGCAGGGGTCTGTCCCTCCAGGGGCTGATAAATGTTCCCTCATTATAGGGACTAATACTGATCTTGTAAGAAGGCTGCTAGCACCTCTTATTCAAGAGCAGAGCACTTCAAATCCCAGTGTGCACCCCATGCTGAGACAAGTCTACCAGCACCTGGTGCAGGAAGAAAAGGCCCCAGCAGAAGAAGTGGGAAAGATCTGGCGGTTGGATCGGTGTGAGAAGACGTTACAACTCGGTGAGGTAGTTTGTTTGAGAGCGTCCGTCAAGTTGAATTGGAAACAGCCAGGCCCTTTTATTGTCCTAGAAGCGAACAGTCAAAAGGAAGACGGAGGGTTGGAGATAGTCCCAGAGGTGATCTCAACCCGGGCACTACAAAGAAGTCACGGAAGGGTCTCAGTTAGTATTCGCAACACAACAACCTCACCTGTGAAGATGCCAGCACGCATGTTATTGGGCCAAGTAAACCCAGCCACCCCAGTCTCCCCATGCAATTTGGGGTGTGGTAGAGGTGATGAAATCCCTGTAGAAGAATTCTACCCAAAGAACACCCCTCTCACACCTGCCTGGATGGAAAGGGCCAAGACTCAGCTCCTAAGATGGCGAGCTGCTTTCTCAAAGAGTGAGTTTGATGTTGGGCGCGCCAAAAGTGGCCAACACCAGATCCGCCTGGAGGAAGACAAGCCTTTTCGATAAAGAGTCAGACAGATTCCTTTGGGGGACTTGGAAGACCTGCGAGAACAACTGGCTGAACTGAAGAAAACAGGAGTTATCCGCGAGTCTCGGAGTTCATATGCCTCCGTGTGGTACTGGTAGTAAGAAAAAAATGGGTCGTTGCGGTTGTGCATTGACTACAGGACACTGAACTGAAAGACCATTCCTGACCAATATACCACCCCCAGGATAGAAGATACCTTACAGAGCCTGTCAGGGGCAAAGTGGTTCAGCGTGCTGGATCTAAAAAGTGGATACTATTAAATCCCCATGCACCCTAAAGATAGGGAGAAGACTGCTTTTATTACCCCTGTTGGATTCTTCAAGTTCGATCGCATGCCGCAAGGTCTGTCTGACGCCCCAGCCACCAGAGATTGATGGAGAAGACTGTGGGTGACATGAACCTGATTGAAGTGTTGGTATACCTAGACGATATCATCGTGTTTGGCAAGACTTTGGAAGAGCATGAAGAGCGCCTGGAGAAGGTCTTGAAGAGGCTTCATGACAAAGGCCTGAAGCTCTCTATGGAAAAGTGCCAGTTCTACCAACCTTCAGTCAATTACCTGGGTCACATTGTGTCTGCCGAAGGAGTGGCCACAGACCCTCAGAAGCTGGAAGCTGTCACCTCCTGGCCGAGACCCACTAATGTGACCGAGCTCAGGTCATTCTTGGGATTCTGCTCGTATTACCGGAGATTTGTTGAGGGATTTGCTAAGATAGCTCGCCCACTGACTGAGCTATTGAAGAAGGAGGAAGGCAATGATCCAGACTCATTCAAATCTGTAAAACCAGCAGGAGGGGCCAGGAAGCCCAAAGAGTCCATACAAGAGCAGTGGACCACCCAGTGTGAAGAGGCTTTCAAGCAGTTAAAGTGGAGCCTCACAACTGCTCCAGTTTTGGCCTATGCAGATCCAGCCAAGCCATACGAACTGCACGTAGATGCCAGACAAGATGGGCTGGGTGGAGTGCTGTACCAAGAACATGACAGACACTTAAGGCCTGTTGCCTACGTGAATAGGAATTTGGCACCTGCTGAGAGGAATTACCCCACCCACAAGCTTGAATTTCTGGCCTTGAAGTGAGCAGTAGTGGACAATATGAGAGACTACTTATATGGCGCAGAGTTTGAAATCAAGACAGACAACAACCCTCCCACATACCTGCTCACAGAGGCGGCTCTCCAATTATGCAAATTAGGCGATCGCCTCAGGCCTTGCCATCATAGGGGCCTCGCCATCGCCGAATTTGCCTGATATGTGCCGCCGGCAAATGACAGGAGCGGGTCCGAGGAGACCTCCTTCACCCCCCTGCTCGAGCCGCTGCTAAAAGACTGGAGGGCATTCCCTCTCTCTCTGCTTCCTACCCACTCCCCCTCCTTCCTCCTGTCAGAGTTGAGCAGAGCAGCAGAAAAACGGAGCAGCTGTCTGTGTCTGTGTGGAGAGAGAGAAGCTGCTGCGGGCTCTTCTCCCCCCCTCTCCTCCTCTCAGCACTGTACTCGTGTTTCTTCCCCCTCCTTCTTATTGGACAGGGGGAAAAAAACACTAAAATGAAACAGAGGAGGATTGTAGGAAATGTAGTCTTGAGTGGTGGACATTGCAAAACTAAGGGAAGAAACTGCAGCCCCCAGCATGCCCAGCTGAAGAGGAGGGAGAGAGATCCAGAATCCCGAGGGAATTTTGGGGAAGTGCACCCAGAACTCCATCAGAGAGAGAGAGAATCCCACTGCACTGCACCACCAGAGAAAAGTCCACACTGCCTAGAACCATCCCTTCTGAAGAAAGGCATGAAGTTATTTCCAGAATACAGATCTGGGCACTACCCAGCGGAGTCGCCACAGGCAACGCAGAACGAGCTAACTTCTGATCAGAGGAACCATTGTTGCTGTATCCCCAGGTCAGGTAAGAGGGCCAGTCGGCCATTATCTACTGCCATCTATAGGAACTGCCCACCCTGGTATTCTTTGTCCCTAATACTGCCCGCAGGTCCTATTCACAGCTGCAAGAGATAAAGATTTAGGACTTAGTGCTAGTTCACACTGCAGCGATGTTCAACATCGGATGTGATTTGTACCACACTGCAGTGCAAATCATATGCGACTTCTATGCGATTTCAGCCATACAGATTGTATGGCTGAATTCCTATTGCATTCGGACCAAACTCGCACAGGACCTCTTTTCTGATCTGCAGCAGAATCGGAACGCATGGGTGTTCACATCCATGTGATCTGATTCCTGTCCGAATTTGCAGTTCACACTGCGATATGCAAACTGATTTGTATTGACACTCCAAACAGTTCGCATAGGGCAGTGTGAACTGCCACCGGGAGACATACGATGCGGGAACCCGCAGCGGATTCACAGGGTTCCCACATCGCTGCAGTGTGAACCAACACTTAGGCTCGGTTCACACTGGTGCGATGCGAGAACCCTGTGAATCCACTGCCACTTCCTGCATCACACCTGACTCGGTTCACACTGCCTTATGGGAACCGCTGAAAGTGTCAATACAAAGTTAATGACACTCCCAGATCGGTTCACATATTGCTGTGTAAACTGTCAATTTAGACATAAATCAGATCGCATGGGTGTGAACACCCAATGCGATCCGATTCTGGTGTGGACCAAAAAAAGGGTCCTGCATGACGTTGGTCCAAATGCGATGCAAATTCAGAAATACTATCGGTATGGCAGAAATCGCATAGCACAGATTTCACATGTGATTTGCACTGCAGTGTGGTGCGAATCACATGTGAGGTTGCACAGTACACTGGTGTGAACCGAGCCTAAAGACTGCCCTATAACAGTAGTGGCCCTAGGGCTATGGCCAGCACTACCATATGGTGGCTTAAGCAGCCACCTCAGGGCACCAGGATAGGGGGGCAGTAAAATCCTAATCACCAGCCCCTATAGCAGCTCGAAGTGTGTGTACTATAGTAAAGCTGACTGTCGCCTTTCATCTGGAAGTGTTACAAGTGGCTGGGAAGCCGCCTATCACTTCCACCACTGACACAATGTGCAACCCCCTTCACCATATTTACTGTGCACCACTGTCCCACCTGCGGGCCCGGTGCTGTCATAATGTGTGGCACTGGGAAGGGTGGCCGTAGCTCAGCAGACCTTCATCCACTCAGCCACCCTCCTGTACACAGACAGGGAATTGTCATGTATGACGTCAGGGGCAGGTTGGGCCAGGGGGGCAGAGTGCCCCCTAGGCCACTCTAATCTATGTTGAAAACAGCTGGCAGCTGCTGCCCGCTGCCTTTTTTTTTTCTTCTGTAGAAAATTGGGCCGGCGGCCCAGCCGGCTGCTGTTGCATTTCGGGAGTTGTAGTCCGCGCTCAAGCTCCCGATCAGGGCAGAGGAAACTACAACTCCGGTGAGTCTGCATTGATGGGCACTGATGAGGCTGCATGGATGGGCACTGATGAGGCGGCACTGGGGAGACTGCATTGAAAAACCAGGTGTGCATAGATGAGCTGATTTGGTGGTTCAATGGGCCACTTGACTGGACAGGCTGCCAGCCCTCCCCTGTATGACATCACTTCTTGGACCAGGAATAAGTAAACAAAAATCCTTGCACTGGCCATGCACAGTTTGTTGTTGCCATTTAAAGGGGGACCCCACCTTCTCTCATTTTTTCAAGTGCACTCGAAAACAATTAGGAAACTGCTATTCCTTTAAACACGTTTAGATTACAGTTGTGTTGCTAAATATTGATTTACCTTTTCTCGTATTGATTTTTTTGCTATTGATATAGAGCTGCTTTTATAGATATATTTGTTTACCTTTATTACCTGAGGGTAGTTCTACTTTGCTTTGAGAACTGCATTTTTTATCATTTATGCAAGTTCCTAATTCTAGACAAATAGTGTCTACCACTAAACACGTGTGTAATTGTTTATTGCCTATATCCTACAGTAAGGTGAAAGGTACTATACGCTATGTGTGTCTGTAGTGATTCAATCAACCAGGTGTGTCAGAGGGGCTGAAGGTGTTCTTGGAGTTGAGGTGCAGAACAGGGAACCCAAAATTACCAAGCGGCTCCTTCAGGGGTAGTTACATTACCCCAGTTTTGATTGACAGGGGACCTTAACACTGCTGTGCTCAGGCAGCATTAAGAGCCCTGTCTCACTTAAGCATGCCGAACATCTGATATGCAGCCCTTTATTTTAGAGATGAAAGGACATCTTAATGCCGCTGTATGCAGGCAACGTTAAAAGCCCTGTTACACTCACTTCTCGCGTAACCTAAGACTTCTGATGTTCTGCCTACCAGCCAATAAGGAGTGATGTTGCGTCTGCGCACGTCACTTTTCCCATCCACCGCACGAGCATCCCAATCTGGGAAGGCCTGCTGCATAGTTCGAGGGCATCAGTGGGGTCTCATGTCGAAGTTTTGCCTAAGGCCTCACAAAGCCTAGAGTCACCTCTGCCTGCTCACTACTGCAAAGCTGGATGCCACGGGCCATAGATGGTTGGCCGCCCTCTCTGATTTTACCCTCAGTTTGAAGTACCGGCCGGGAGTCGGGAACAAGGATGCAGATGCTTTGTCAAGAAGGCCCCACTGTTCCAGAGACTCCCAACAGGAGTGGACCCAGCTTACTCCTGAAGGAGTAAGAGCCCTTTGTGAGGGGGCAGAACAGCAAGCAAGAGGTTGGGCCAGAGCTGAAGAGATTGGAGTGACAGCTGCTGGAGTGCCCAGAAGCTACTGCAACGTCACCCAAGTTGAGGGTGAAGGTCTGCCAAAGCTATCCAAGAAGGATCTGCGAAGGGATCACCTGGAAGATCCTCTCTGCAGCCTAGCATTGAAGGCCTTAGGGAGTCAGCGCCCTGAACTGCTTCTCACTAACTCTCTGAAGAAAGCCCGGTTGCTACACAAGGAGTGGGATCGGTTGCAGCTACAACAAGGGGTGGTCTACCGAAGGGGCCCCTCTGAAGATCCTGAAGGAAAATGGCAACTGTTCTTACCAAAGAAACATAGAGAGAAGGTGTTGATCACTTTACATGATCATCATGGCCATCTAGGGTCTGAAAGAACTTTCAAACTTGTGAGAGACAGATTCTATTGGCCTCATATGAGGACTGAAGTCGAGAATTACTGCCATTCTTGCCTTAGGTGTATACAAAGAAAGACTTTGCCTCAATGAGCCGCCCCAATAGGCCACCTGGAGAGTCAAGGCCATTGGATCTGGTGTGCATTGATCTTCTATGGAGTCTGACCTGAGTGGGCAGGGAAACGTTCTGGTGATAACTGACCACTTCACCCGTTATGCCCAGGCATTTCCTACAAGAGATCAACAGGCATCTACGGTGGCCAAAATCCTAGTAGAAAAATTTTCGTCCATTATGGCCTACCACAGCGTATCCACTCAGACCAGGGGAGAGACTTCGAGAGTAGCCTCATTAAAAGACTCTTAGATTTGTTTGGCATCCAAAAATCTACAACTACTCCTTACCATCCCCAAGGAGATCCTCAACCAGAGAGGTTCAACTGAACTCTCTTAAACATGCTGGGAACTCTAACCTCTGAGCAGAAACAACACTGGAGCAAGCATATAGCAGCCATAGTACATGCTTACAACAGTACTACAAGTGATGCCACAGGATACTCCCCATATCACTGATGTTTGCCCGGCTACCAGTGGATCTATCTTTTGGCATATCTCTGGACTTTACCTCAGTAACTTCACACAGAGGGTATGTGGACAGACTGCGGAGAAGCCTGAAAACCACCTATGATAAGGCCCAAGCTACATCAGATGCCAGAGGACAGAGGAACAAGAAAAATTGTGACCTCAGGGTGCGAGTACAAGACTTACAACCAGGAGACAGAGCGTTGTTGAAGAATCTGGGTATACCCTGGAAGCACAAATTGGCTGATCGCTGGAATTCACAGCCCTATGTAATATGTAAGCGACTCCCAGTGCTGCTGGTGTACCAGATTCGGCCAGAAGGAAGTACAGGGCCATTAAAGATTTGGCATCAAAACCTCCTTCTGCCTCTATCAGAAGCAGTCCGGGTAATTCCCCAGCAGGATTTACATCCACATCCACAACCTCTCAGAGACCTCGACCAGTGACTAGCTCCCAGTCTAGGCCTCTTGCTACAAATGATGAAAGCAGCGAGGAAGAAGAGATGGGAATATGCTGGTTGTGGCCATCTAGCATGCCAGAGGTTGGTACCAATCTGTTTCCTCACACAAAGGTGACAGACAGTGGAATTCTTCAACCAGAGACCCCTGAGTTTGTGCTACAAAATAAGCCTTCTAAAGATCCTGAAGATTCTCCACACTCTGTGCAGGAAACAGACTCTGAGGGTTCTTTGTCCTCCAGGGAAGCGGAAGTACCAGAGGCTGCAGTGGAGAAGGACAGTGTCAGTGTGCAGATACCACCAAAACCCAAAGAACAGAGAGCAAAGAGAATTATCCAACTACCCAAGAGACTGACCTATGATGTGCTGGGAAAATGCTCCGAGGAGACTTGTACTTTTGCAAAAAGAACTTCCTAAATGCCTGGTTCCTCCTCTGCTGATTTAGTGGAGGGCAACCCCATCTCACCCCCTGGCACATCTATACCAGACACCACGTTGTCAGCTGCAGGTGTACAGAACAGTCTCCCTTCATGTGATAATTGTTGGGAGGCTCCTCTGTCAGTTCTATGTCATCGCCTAAATGCAAAAACATGCAACAGGTCACGAATTTTGAATATCTTTGGGGACCAAAGATTCAAAGCAGGGGGAGTATGTAGCGCAGGGGGTTTTGCCACCTGAATTACTATGAAAATATGTGATGTTTTTTAAATCAGAGTTTTGCTCCCTCTAGTGTCCTTTCTCTTTTGTATATAATGTTATTAAGGCTTTTGTTTGGCTTCTGTGTAGCCACACTCCAATGCATTGTGGGGGATTTAGTGCTGGATCAGCGTGTGGACGGATTGGAGGGATAAAGATAACCCGAAAGTCTCCTGCATTACAGTCACCGGTCATCAGACGGAGAGTGTGGTGTGACGGCGCCAGCTTGGAGCGGGACTGAAATATCAGAAGCGGAGCAGTACAAGCATCTGGGCCCTGTGTGGTGAGCGGGCACTTGCCCAGATTGATATAATACTTTGTTGCTGTGCAGATGGGTTCCAAACGGTTGTTGAGACCTGTAGTCCCACAGAAGGGTTTCACCTATTTAGACTGTGTACAGTGAGGCCTCAGAGTTTGTCCTTATTTTACTACAAAGTGAATGTGGTGTTGTATCCTTCAGTAAGGAAGAAGTTTCATAAGGGTTCTATATAACAAAGCACACAGATACTTATACATCATTGTTACTGTATTTACTATTTACTCATTTCCAGGATTACAAATACTGCAGTATAATAAACTAGCTGAAGAAAGAAGACCAAAGACTTTACTACTCACTATAAAGCGTTCTTACTTTTCTTTATATACACTCTGAGAACTGCATTACAACCTAGGGGGAGCCCTTGAGTATATGTACTGTAGTGCACTGCAGCAAAGTGTTTGATAGTGGACTGCAGGTTTAATGTGTGTGTATGCTTTGAAGAGGGAGTGGAATGTGTTCAATATAAAGAATCTACCATGTTGAGTACAGATTCCACTTTTAGCCTGTCGGCATATGCTCTCAAGTGACCATTGAGTTTGCAGGTTTTTTTTCACACGCACCCCGATTGTTCGTACTGCTATTTTTCTTGTATCAGAATTACCTCTGCGATGAATGTATTTAATCAAGTTCTCCCAGTAAACGGTTTATGTGGTTAATTTACTTGTGTGAGACTCTATATATTACTACAGCCGGTGGAGTGACCGAGACCGGGGTGACGGTAAATATACAAAATATTGTGTTATAATTGTGTTACTCTGTATCATTGGGTATTGCATTAACACTACCACATGGTTGTGCCTAGGGGGTCGAGTCCAATTTTCTGGGGATGATAGGCAGAGTGCAGGCCCAATTAATTATCAGCAGCTCCTTCAGGGGTTAGTGCTACATATATTATAGCAGAAAGTAAAAAATATTGTTTTTTTTTTAAATTGTCGCTCTTTTTTTGTTTATAGCGCAGAAAATAAAAACCGCAGAGGTGATCAAATACCACCAAAAGGAAAGCTCTATTTGTGGGGAAAAAAGGACATACATTTTATTTGGGTACAACGTCGCACGACCGCGCAATTGTTAGTTAAAGCCGTCATTAAGGGGGTAAAACTTTCCGGGGGTGAAGTGGTTACCTAATTTATCGGTGTATAACACAAACTTTTTTCCCCTTAAAATCAGGGGAAAATCGTGGGTGCGTGTTATACGCGGATCCCCGCTGTCAGGTGGAGCGAGCACTGCCGATGTACACCTAGCCGAGTGTACTGTGTACTCGGCTCCGCTCGGCTCTGCTCTCAGTCATGCCCAGCCCGCCATTGGACTTGTGTTATGTCCATCATAGGATCTGGGCCAAGGAGCGGACTGGGCGGGACTGCGAGATGAGCCGAGAGGAGCAAAGAGAAGCCGAGTACACAGGACATTCGGCTCTGTGTATGTTGGCGGCGGTCATTTTAAATGATGATAATAAGGCTGCAATGACACTGGGCAAGAAGGCTGCAATCTGGGCAAGAAGGCTACAATGACACTGGGCAAGAAGGCTGCAATGACACTGGGAAGAAGGCTGCAATGACACTGGGCAAGAAGGCTGAAATCTGGGCAAGAAGGCTGTAATTAAATTGGGCAAGAAGGCTGCAATGACACTGGGGGCAAGAAGGCTGCAATGACACTGGGCAACAAGGCTGCAATCTGGGCAAGAAGGCTGCAATGACACTGGGCAAGAAGGCTGCAATCTGGGCAAGAAGGCTGTAATGACACTGGGCAAGAAGGCTGCAATGACACTGGGCAAGAAGGCTGCAATGACACTGGGCAAGAAGGCTGCAATCTGGGCAAGAAGGCTGTAATGACACTGGGCAAGAAGGCTGTAATGACACTGGGCAAGAAGGCTGTAATGACACTGGGCAAGAAGGCTGCAATGACACTGGGCAAGAAGGCTGCAATGACACTGGGGGCAAGAAGGCTGCAATGACACTGGGCAAGAAGGCTGCAATCTGGGCAAGAAGGCTGCAATCTGGGCAAGAAGGCTGCAATGACACTGGGCAAGAAGGCTGCAATAACACTGGGCAAGAAGGCTGCAATCTGGGCAAGAAGGCTGCAATCTGGGCAAGAAGGCTGTAATGACACTGGGCAAGAAGACTGCAATGACACTGGGCAAGAAGGCTGCAATCTGGGCAAGAAGGCTGTAATGACACTGGGCAAGAAGGCTGTAATGACACTGGGCAAGAAGGCTGCAATCTGGGCAAGAAGACTTTAATGACACTGGGCAAGAAGGCTGTAATGACACTGGGCAAGAAGGCTGTAATGACACTGGGCAAGAAGGTTGCAATGACACTGGACAAGAAGGCTGCAATGACACTGGGCAAGAAGGCTGCAATCTGGGCAAGAAGGTTGCAATGACACTGGACAAGAAGGCTGCAAACTGGGCAAGAAGGTTGTAATGACACTGGGCAAGAAGGCTGCAATGACACTGGGCGAGAAGGCTGCAATCTGGGCAAGAAGGTTGCAATGACACTGGGCAAGAAGGCTGCAATCTGGGCAAGAAGGTTGCAATGACACTGGGCAAGAAGGCTGCAATCTGGGCAAGAAGACTGCAATGACACTGGGCAAGAAGGCTGCAATCTGGGCAAGAAGGCTGCAATAAATATATAAGAACCAGTGCGCAAAAACCCAATGTACACAGAGAGTTACCAAACTGACGGTAAAATACCAGATAGAGAGCTGCCAACATAGATAGGTAAACTCAATTCCCCAAGATAGATAATGGATAAAGATATGTGGCGCTACTCCATCAATCAGTGATAAATAAATAATCCAAAATCACAACTAGAATGAACTATGCTGTCGGACGCCGGTTCAGTCTCCTTGGGGGATCCTCGCGGTGCTGGCGTCTCGGCGACACTCGATGGCGTTGATCTAAAAAATGATATGGTGTTCTCTCTCGTTCGTGTCTTTCTGGTTGTCGTTGTTTGTAATACCAGGGTGACCTACCACCATCATCGTACCTTTGCAATTGTTCATATCTATTGTATGTAGGTACAGCATAATGATCAAAACGCGGAGGGGAATCCCTTCTTCTCCTTTCATCTCTCTCATCTCTCAAAGGTCTTTCTTCTCTTCTTATTCTATCTGGGTAATGATTATTTCTGTCGCCATTGTTCTCATAATTTTGCCATCTCCGATAGGGAGATCTTCTATCCCATGGGGACTGATGGTGAGGTCTTCCTTGGTAATTATTAGAATTTCCACTATTTTTCCAGAATGGTTTATTCCAATTATTGCCTTTCCATCTTTGTTTCTGTTGGGGGGTGTTATAAGTGTTATAATTACCCTGAATGCCCCTACTGGGCAGAGGTTCCTCATTCTTCCTTTCATTTATATTCTCTATCACTTTTACTTCTTTAACCGGAGTACTATTGTTAGAATTTATAACAGTCTCTTCAATTTTATTCTGCCACTTAAACACCAAATCATCATTGAAATCTTTTATATCTCTCTGATATTTTTTCCTTTTTCGTGTAGCTGTTTCCTTGTCTTTCAATTCCATGTCATGATTCAATTGTTTAGACAGTGTCTTAAATTCTGGTAATTCTTTAGAAGGTTCCAGAGTGGTTTTAATTTCCTCAATGGTTTTATTTAGGAGTCTGATTTTCTTTTGTTTCCTTTTCCTCAGGAATTCCAGTAACTCCAAACCCTTCTCATTGAAGAAGTGGAACCATTCATCTGTAGACTCCTTGTCTAACAGACCATCATTTATAGGTACATCCCAACGGAGCCTCCTGGGTACTATTTTATCCTTGATGTATTTTTCATGGGTTACCATATCCCACCATGCATTAATCTTTTTCTCCATCAGATGTCCTATCTTTCTAAAACCACTTTCAACATTTCCTGCCTGATTGGTTTCCTGTTTAGTAAATACTGTATCTATGTCTAAAGTTCTATTATCTAGAAACTGGAAGACTTCCATGGTATGCAGCACTAGTAAGATTTGAGAGTAAACAGAAATAAATATATAAGAACCAGTGCGCAAAAACCCAATGTACACAGAGAGTTACCAAACTGACGGTAAAATACCAGATAGAGAGCTGCCAACATAGATAGGTAAACTCAATTCCCCAAGATAGATAATGGATAAAGATATGTGGCGCTACTCCATCAATCAGTGATAAATAAATAATCCAAAATCACAACTAGAATGAACTATGCTGTCGGATGAAGTACACACAATGGGCTCCACCTTGTATATAGTTATAGGCCTAGAGATGAATATCGCCGTACATAAGTAAATCAAAGAAAAAAATATGCAATAAACACAATAAACGGTGAATACCAGTAATCAAAATGCTTAGAATCAAATATGTGGTTATAGTGCTCACATGAGTTGAATAAAAATAATAATATCAACCACCTCTCAACAGGTTTATTTTTGCCACCTGTTGAGAGGTGGTTGATATTATTATTTTTATTCAACTCATGTGAGCACTATAACCACATATTTGATTCTAAGCATTTTGATTACTGGTATTCACCGTTTATTGTGTTTATTGCATATTTTTTTCTTTGATTTACTTATGTACGGCGATATTCATCTCTAGGCCTATAACTATATACAAGGTGGAGCCCATTGTGTGTACTTCATCCGACAGCATAGTTCATTCTAGTTGTGATTTTGGATTATTTATTTATCACTGATTGATGGAGTAGCGCCACATATCTTTATCCATTAAGAAGGCTGCAATGACACTGGACACTGATCATTCTGCAATGATGGACAAGGCTGCAGATAGACACTGATAAGGCTGCTTCGATGGCCATTTAAATGTAAGTTTTTTTCTTTAACCGGTTCCCGACCGGCGCACGCCGATGTACGTCGGCAGAAAGCCACGGATAGGCGAAAGGGCATACCTGTAAGTCCCTTTGATATTGGCGCCGTGCCATTGCGTGCGCGCCGCCGGCGGCGCACGCGCCAGCCAGGAGCTCCGTGAGTCGGGTCGCGGGTCCCGCGGACTCGATCGCCGCGGGGATACCCACGATCATCTCACGGAGAGGAAGAACGGGGAGATGCTAAGGTAAACAAGCATCTCCCCGTTCTGCCTAGTGACAGTGTCACTGATTTCTGCTCCCTGTCATCGGGAGCAGAAATCAGTGTGTGCCACAGCTAATTCATCCCCCCTACAGTTAGAACACATTCCTAGGACACATTTAACCCCTACAGCGCCACCTAGTGTTAACCCCTTCACTGCCAGTCACATTTACACAGTAATCAATGCGATTTTAATCGCACTGATCGCTGTATAAATGTGAATGGTCCCAAAATCACGGCAAAATTGTCTGACGTGTCTGCCATAATGTCGCAGTCATGATAAAAATCGCTGATCGCCGCCATTACTAGTAAAAAAAAAAAAAATGCCATAAAACTATCCCCTATTTTGTAAACGCTATAACTTTTGCGCAAACCAAAAAATAAACGCTTATTGAGATTTTTTTTACCAAAAATATATAGAAGAATAAGTATCGGCCTAAACTGAGGAAAAAAATGTTTTTTTATTTATTTTTGGGCGATATTTATGATAGCAAAAAGCAAAAAATAATGCATTTTTTTCAAAATTGTCGCTCTTTTTCTGTTTATAGCGCAACAAATAAAAACCGCAGAGGTGATCAAATTCCACCAAAAGAAAGCTCTATTTGTGGGAAAAAAAGGACGCCAATTTTGTTTGGGAGCCATGTCGCACGACCGCGCAATTGTCAGTTAAAGCAATGCAGTGCCGAATCGCAAAAAGTGTTCTGGTCAGGAGAGAGGTAAATTCTTCCAGGGCTGAAGTGGTTAAACTTCCCTCCTAAAAGTTTTTTCCTGGGGGCGCATGCGCGAAGCTCAGCATGGAGGACGCTACCTCTTAGAGCTCCGCATTCCCCGCCACAGAGTCGGGATCGCATAGCGTATTCTGACCGCCTAGCCAAACCAAAATACCGGCGATCATCCCCAGCGTCACCCGAGCCACAACCGGGATGGTTCTGATGGGCCACAGAGGCAAAAATAAGACCAAAGATCAAAGAGGCCCTGGCCCGCGCCTCATCCAAGATGGCGGCGAAAGCCCTTGCCAAACAGCACGCTGCATCTCCAGCTAGAACGGAGCAGGCAGACAGTGAGGAGGATGACGCCACAGACCCTGTATACAGCGGTTCTCCCATCCCTCCACAACAAGGTATGTCTCAGCCTGATTTCTTGAAACACATGGAGAAGATGTTAAACAAGGCCCTGAAAGCTACATCTGACCAAATCACTAATAGACTGTCATGGGAGATAAGGGAACTAGGTCAGCGTACAGCAGATTTGGAAACCAGGGTGGATGATATAGAGCTTACTATACAAGAACATGTTCAGGAACAGGCGGCCCTCCGTGAGGAAAATGCCACATTACTCTCACGTTTGGAGGACGCCGAGAACCGCTCACGCAGGTCCAATTTACATCTCCGGGGTATCCCTGAAGTGGTTGATGATAAACAATCTTTTACTATCCCATGAATAAGTCAACCTATGACGAAACGTCGGGGGCGTGGCTGTGAGACGTGACGTGCAGCACTGTGAGCCACACTGAAGGAGAGGAGCATTGTTTACACGGAGGGACGGAGGACATCCAAGGGAGGGGTGAGATTGATAACCCTGCACCAGCACACCTCGGGTCTGCCGTGACCACTTGTTTTATTTGGATCCACTGGAATTACGTTTGATGTGATTTGCACTTTATTTGAGCTGTATTTTATCATTTTACATGTGAGTGTACTGATTGAAGATTGCAGTGATTTTAATAAATGTGTGATACTGGTTTACACTATTGGAGCACATATTATTTTTTTCATGTGGACCGGGTTGGAAACATTCACTGTGGAACAACGATTGATCCTACTACCTTGGTGTATGGTAGATAAGCGATTATTGCCTTGCATGAGAGTGCTGGCAAATTAAGTCGGTGAGTGTAGGTCTTGAGGGAGTGGAATCACTGCACACAAGAGGAGAGGTGGAGGAGACACAACATCACCTGTACTTTATCAAGATTTATTACCACTTTATTTGGACACATTTTTCTCACGTGTGTGGTCACGTTTTATTGTGGACTGATTTATATATTTTTGAAGTTAATTTGTATTTTGTATTTTTTATTTTTTGATATATTTTTTTCATGTACAGCATGATATGAAGTGGCAGGATAGGTTTATCACTGGAAATGTATTGAGATATGTATTTCCTAAGATTACACTGCATGTAAGGTTTATACACATTAACCCTTTCATGACTAAGCCTATTTTTGAAATTTGGTGTTTACAAGTTAAAATCCATATTTTTTGCTAGAAAATTACTTAGAACCCCCAAACATTATATATATATTTTTTAGCAAAGAATCTAGAGAATAAAATGACGATTGTTGCAATATTTTTTATCACACGGTATTTGTGCAGCGGTGTTTTAAACGCAAATTTTTGGAAAAGTGACACTTTCATGAATTTTAAAAAATCCAAACAGTAAAGTTACCCCAATTTTTTTGTATAATGTGAAAGATGATGTTACGCCGAGTAAATAGATACCAAACATGTCACCCTTTATAATTGCACGCACTCGTGGAATGGCGACGAACTACGGTACCTTTGAATTTCCATAGGCGATGCTTTAAAAAAATTTTACGGTTACCAGGTTTGAGCTACAGAGGAGGTCTAGGGCTAGAATTATTGCTCTCACTCTGACGATCGTGGCGATACCTCACATGTGTGGTTTGAACACCGTTTACATATGCGGGCGCGACTTCCGTATGCGTTTTCTTCGCTGCGCGAGCTCGCGGGGACAGGGGCACTTTAAAAAAATTTTTTTTTTTTTTTAATTTAATTTATTTATTTTTGTACTTTATAAATTGTGTTTAAATTTTTTTTTTTTTTTTTTACTTTTATTGCTGTCACAAGCAATGTAAACATCCCTTGTGACAGTAATAGGTGGTGACAGGTACTCTTTATGGAGGGATGGGGGGTCTAAAAGACCCCCCATCCCTCCTTTACACTTCAAAGTATTCAGATCGCCGGCGATTCTGAATACTGTGTACTTTTTTAAATTCGGCGCCATTGGCAGCCGAGTAAATGGGAAGTGACGTCATGACGTCGCTTCCGCATTTACAAGAAGAAGGCTGGAACGAAGCCGCTCGCAGCTTCGTTCCAGTCCGCCCCCAGCCGCCGAAGGCAGCAGACCGGACACCGGGCCTCCCGATCGCACGGGAGGCCCGGTAACAGCGGCGGGAGGCGGCGGGAGGGGGGGATGTCCCCTCCCGCTCCTCCGGTATAACAACCGAGCGGCTTCGTGCACCTGCGTGCACGCATATTTGTCCGACGGCCACTGATATGCCCCTGACACCTGTCCTATTATGGGAGGCGCACAAACCCGTGATTCGAGGGACCTGCATATCCGTATCCACTCACCTCAAAAGAGATAAAAAAACTCAGAACCCAGAAATTGGAGGCAGATTTTCACCGCCTCTTCCTCCAATTCCAATCCACCCCAACTGAACCTCATAGAATTTTGTTAGAAAAGACGAAAATAGAGTTGGACCTGCTCTTGGCTGAATCAGCAGACAAAGCCATTCGTAGATCCAACCACACAATTTATACTAAAGCTAATAAGCCGGATACCTTCCTTGTATTGAGACTTCGTCGACCGGAAAGGGTACACAATCCCATCAGACTCAAACTGGCCAAGGATAATTTCACGAGTAACCAGGTGAAGGTGTTCTCTGAATTCCGCAGAAAGTTGGCTGAATTATATACCCCAACACGCACCTTCTCGGCAACACAAGCTGAATCATTATTTCAAAACAGAGGCCAATAGAGAATCTATGGAATGCCCCGTTACGTCCGAGGAAGTTCTTACTGCTATAAAGTCTCTTAAACCACACAAAAGACCAGGCACCGACGGTCTCTCTAGCTCCTACTTCAAAAAATTTGCTCCCATCCTAGCCCCCCTTCTCACCAACACCTTTAACGCCCTCCTTAAACAACACTCCTTTGGTCGAGACACGTTGACAGCCATCATCTCCATGATACCCAAGCCTAACACAGACAATTCTCTGTGGTCCAATTACAGGCCCATATCCTTACTCAACCTGGATATAAAGATCCTAGCCAAAATTATGGCGTTACGCCTCAACCCAATTATAGGTGGCCTTATACTCAAAGACCAAGTAGGCTTCATCCCAAAACGTCAGGCCAGTGATAACATCCGTCGTGTCATTCTGCTCCAACACCTAGCTCGAACTCACCAAATCCCTATGCATCTTCTCTCTCTTGATATTCGTAAGGCGTTTGACACTGTCTCTTGGCCTTACCTCCACTATGTACTACAAAGATGGGAATTTGGCCCTAACTTTCTACAATGGGTAGACTCCCTTTACAACCAACCGCAAGCATATGTTAAATATTCAGGATACCAATCTGACTGTTTTCAGGTACAAGACAAGGGTGCCCCCTCTCCCCCCTAATGTTCGCATTAGCGATTGAACCACTAGCAGCTCTCCTTAGAGCAAATCCAAATATTAAAGGCTTAGATATAGCCTCTACATCACATAAATTATGCCTATTTGCCGATGATGCACTACTATTCGTCACCTCTCCACGAACCACACTCCCGAACCTAATCTACCTTCTAGACAAATTTGCTCTAATATCAGGATTGGAATTCAACCAATCCAAATCTAAGGCCCTCAACGTGTCCCTACCACACTCAGAACTTGAACACATAGGAGAACTCTTCCCCTTCACCTGGTCTACAACCTCAATAGCCTACCTTGGTATCAAACTAACTAGCGACCCGGCCCACTTATTTAGAGCCAACTACCTCCCTATGTTAAAACACCAAACAACCCTATTAGAATCCTGGCGCCCGATATGTATCTCTTGGCTAGGCCGGATAGCGGCTGTAATGATGTCTATGCTTCCAAAACTGCTTTATTTATATAGAGTCCTTCCGATCCCTATTCCCTCATACTACCACCGCATTATTCAGACAAGAGTGTCCAAATACATATGGGGCTCCACTAGACCTAGGGTATCTAAAGCTATATTACTTCGTAGTAAACTCAAGCGGGGGTTGGGTCTGTCTAACTTTTTGGGATACTACCACGCTGCTCAGCTAGCCCAGATAACTCTATACCATGCAAAAAATGAAATTCCACTTTGGGTTAGTTTGGAAGCCATAGACCTTCACCCCCTCAAAGTGTCTAACTTATTATGGTTGCCCCCCTCAACCCGTGGTCCAATCAGTAACCCCATTACAGGACACTCCCTTAAGTTATGGGATAAACTCCGAGGCCCATTTAAGTTACAGTCTGCTCATTCCCAGTTACTCTCGTTCCTGGATCATCCGAAATTTTATCCGGCTCAAATCAACCCAAGATCATTTCAAATCTGGCTTAGGGCTGGACTATATTGCATATGTGATTTTGCTTCTGGATCCACTATTAAGACGTTCTCTTCGCTACAAAACCAAGCTGACTTTCCCCCTACAGAAGTCTTTAGATATCTACAGATAGCCCACTTTATCCATACAACTATAGGCACACACACCTCAGTAGATGATCTATCCATTTTTGAAGGGATTTGCAACTCTGACCCTCATGCCCCGGGACTAATTTCCCTCTTATATACCCATCTGACCTCTCCCCCAACCAACCTTCCCTCCTATGCTGTGCAGTGGTTCAAAGACTTCTCATTAGATCTTGATGCAGAGAGCTGGTCTGATATCTGGTCCAATACGAAAATATCATCCCACAATGTAATCGCTCAAGAAGCGAACTACAAAGTACTCATGAGATGGTACCTGGTTCCTGCTAGGATCTCCAAATTTCTCCCAAATTATCCTGCTACTTGCTTCCGTGGCTGTAACGAACGGGGTACCCATACACATATATGTTGGACGTGCGCAATAGTACAGGAATTCTGGGCTGCAGTATTCCGTATGGCCTCCACCTTATTTCAACATCCTATTGATCCTGCCCCGGCTGTTGCATTGTTGAATCTTATCCCCTCAGATTTCACCAGATCCCAGACCCGCCTTCTCCTTCAGCTCACAACAGCAGCCAAACAGACGATAGCCAGGGCCTGGAAAACTCCAAAACTCGCTCTAGCTGAAGTTAAAAACAGGGTCACTCAAGCTATGATCCACAGTAAAATTGAAGCAACAATCCTTGATAGGATTCCCCAGCACCTTAAAATCTGGAATTCTTGGGCTGAACACTTTCTACCCCCGGACTTCGATAAGCACCTTCTAAAACCCTAACCAGGTCACAACAATATTAGACAGACTTAATGGTACTTCGTTGGTTTGTGCGTCCCCCCGACCATTCCTCCCCTCTACACTCCCTACCTCTAGTCTCTTTCTACCTCTTCTTTATCTACCACTCTCCTCACTCTACCTTTTCTACTTAATGTTTCTCCTTCAGATATATCAATGGTAATGTTTTTTACAATTTACAAAACGATTACCAGATTTTGACTTTGTACATACTCGCAGATTTACTTTTCGAGCAAACGAATAAAACTTTAGTTTTTGTTTTAATTTCTCTTTAATTATAAATGGAAACAGTTATAATGCGTCCACAGTTATCTCTGCGAGGAATATCTTCTGGACATTCTGTTTTTGATATGTTCCTGATGTCTGCTGTAATACATATGTCGCTGAAAAAACCTGTATAAATCTCATTGTTACATGTCGCATAAATATTGCCTGTTGAATTCTATGTCTGCTTTTCAATAAAAAACTTTGAACAGAAAAGTTTTTTCCTTAAAATTCCCTCCTAAACTTGGGGTGCGCGTTATACGCAGATAAATACGGTAATAAGAAGTCTGACTGATAGATATTGTTATGTTGTTTTGCAGCACTGAACAAATAACAGGATAAAGACTAACCAAACTTTCAGTTCTGTTTTTAACAACTGGTTTCCCTCTGCCAGCCCCCTTTCTTACTACCTAGGTGAAGCGCTAACTCACATCAGTTGCTGCGATCTCTGCTCACCATACACATACCACGGCTCCAAGGTAAGGAGAAACCTTGTCATTAAGAATAGTGCTAATCCATGTATCCAGAGTGTCTCCTCAGCTATAAACTGACAGTTTGTATTTCTGGAAAAAAAAAGTGAACACTTTAAAGAGGTTTGTACCAGTGTTAAAGAATAATCATGTGCAGGAGTACTAACATGTGTGTCATATTATTGCTACTACAACTCTTGTTTTTTTCTTCTTTTTACTGTTTATTACATCACCCTGTTCCAGCGCTTGCTTGCTGTGCTGTGGAAGTGTTAGATGACTTAAGTTGTGTACTAACTATGCTGTCAGATCTCCTGCTACCTGTTCTTAGTTTGGAGAGATATTGATATGTAAGAGACAGAAAGTGTGGCTGTCCTATACATGTAAACTAACATCTGTTTTTACTGTTTCTTTAAACAGCTGATTTTAGGCTAGCGATGTGTTTGTTACTTTTTTAGTTGTTGATTTTCTTTTACTCGGGTGCATTACACTCCATATTGGGTGTGAGCAGTGGCCATTTTGTAAGCTGAGCCTGTATAAGGAAGGCCAGAAGCCATTTTGTGGCTAAAGATTTATTTCATATTTCTAAGTGTTCTGTCACTAATTGAAATATTTTGTTTCCATTATTCTCTGTGGGCATTCCATTTTGTTCCATTATTCTCTATGGGTATTCAATTTTGTTCCATTGGGCATTCCATTTTGTTACATTATTCTATATGGGCATTCCATTTTGGTACATTATTCTCTAAGGGCATTCAATTTTGTTCCATTATTCTCTATGGGCATTCCATTTGGGCACTCCATTCTGTCATTTCTTTTAGTATGTCCCCATTTTGTAGATGTACTAAACTGCATATTGGGATGATGGGATGATTGGAGTATTGGCTGCAATACTCAGCACTCTCACTAGGTGTCCAGGAGAGGTAACAAGTATAGTACATAATTGTAACCAAATAGCAATGTATAGCGAAGAGTTAAACAATATGTGCGCATACTATATTTTCATATAACATATATACAGTGGGGAGAACAAGTATTTGATACACTGCTGATTTTGCAGGTTTTCCTACTTACAAAGCATGTAGAGCAGTAGTTCTCAACTCCTGTCCTCGGGACCCACTAACAGGCCAGGTTTGCAAGATAACTGAAATACATTACAGGTGATATCATTTGCTGCTCAGTGATTGCAGTATTCTAGTCTGCATCTCCCCAATAGGGATGAGCCGAACACCCCCCTGTTCGGTTCGCACCAGAACATGCGAACAGGAAAAAAGTTCGTTCAAACACGCGAACACCGTTAAAGTCTATGGGGCACAAACATGAATAATCAAAAGTGCTAATTTTAAAGGCTTATATGCCAGTTTTTGTCATAAAAAGTATTTGGGGACCCGGGTCCTGCCCCAGGGGACATGGATCAATGCAAAAAAAAGTTTTAAAAACGGCAGTTTTTTCAGGAGCAGTGATTTTAATAATGCTTAAAGTCAAACAATAAAAGTGTAATATCCCTTTAAATTTTGTAGCTGGGGGGTGTCTATAGTATGCCTGTAAAGGGGCGCATGTTTCCTGTGTTTAGAACAGTCTGACAGCAAAATGACATTTCGAAGGAAAAAACCCATTTAAAACTACTCGCGGCTATTGCATTGCCGACAATACACATAGAAGTTCATTGATAAAAATGGCATGGGAATTCCCCACAGGGGAACCCCGAACCAAAATTGAAAAAAAAAAATTGACGTGGGGGTCCCCCTAAATTCCATACCAGGCCCTTCAGGTCTGGTATGGATATTAAGGGGAACCCCACGCCAAAAAAAAAAAAAAACGGCGTGGGGTCCCCCCAAAAATCCATACCAGACCCTTATCCGAGCACGCAACCTGGCAGGCCGCAGGAAAAGAGGGGGGGACGAGAGTGCGGCCTGAACCGTACCAGGCCACATGCCCTCAACATAGGAAGGGTGCTTTGGGGTCCCCATGTTGATGAGGACAAGGGCCTCATCCCCACAACCCTGGTCGGTGGTTGTGGGGGTCTGCGGGCGGGGGGCTTAACGGAATCTGGAAGCCCCCTTTAACAAGGGGACCCCCAGATCCCGCCCCCCCTGTGTGAAATGGTAAGGGGGTACTTACCCCTACCATTTCACAAAAAAACTGTCAAAAATGTTAAAAATGACAAGAGACAGTTTTTGACAATTCCTTTATTTAAATGCTTCTTCTTTCTTCTATCTTCCTTCATCTTCTTCTTCTTCTGGTTCTTCTGGTTCTTCCTCCGGCATTCTCGTCCAGCATCTCCTCTGCGGCGTCTTCTATCTTCTTCTCCTCGGGCCCCTCCGCACCCATGGCATGGGGGGAGGCTCCCGCTCTTCATCTTCTTCATCTTCTTCTCTTATTCTTTTCTTCTCTTCTTCTCTTCTTCATTTTCTTCTCCGGGCCGCTCCACATCCATGCTGTCATGGAGGGAGGCTCCCGCTGTGTGACGGTTCTTAAATAACGTGGGGCGGGGCCACTCGGTGACCCCGCCCCCCTCTGACGCACGGGACATGACGGAACTTCCCTGTGGTATTCCCCGTGACGTCACAGGGAAGTCCCGTCAAGTCACCGTGCGTCAGAGGGGGGCGGGGTCACTGGGTGGCCCCGCCCCTCGTTATTTAAGAACCGTCAGACGAGGAGACGCCGTCACACAGCGGCCGGGATCTGGGGGTCCCCTTGTTTAAAGGGGGCTTCCAGATTCCGATAAGCCCCCCGCCTGCAGACCCCCACAACCACCGGCCAGGGTTGTGGGGATGAGGCCCTTGTCCTCATCAACATGGGGACAAGGTGTTTTGGGGGCTACCCCAAAGCACCCTCCCAATGTTGAGGGCATGTGGCCTGGTACGGTTCAGGAGGGGGGGGCGCACTCTCGTCCCCCCCTCTTTTCCTGCAGCCTGCCAGGTTGCGTGCTCAGATAAGGGTCCGCTATGGATTTTTGGGGGGACCCCACGCCGTTTTTTTTTTTTTTTGGCACGGGGTTCCCCTTAAAATCCATACCAGACCTGAAGGGTCTGGTATGGAATTTAGGGGGAACCCCACGTCATTTTTTTTTTAAATTTTGGCTGGGGTTCCCCTTAATATCCATACCAGACCTGAAGGGCCTGGTAGGGAATTTAGGGGGACCCCCACGTCATTTTTTTTTTTTTAATTTTGGTTCAGGGTTCCCCTGTGGGGAATTCCCATGCCATCTTTATCAATGAACTTCTATGTGTATTGTCGGCAATGCAATAGCCGCGAGTAGTTTTAAATGGGTTTTTTTCCTTCGAAATGTAATTTTGCTGTCAGACTGTTCTAAACACAGGAAACATGCGCCCTTTTACAGGCATACTATAGACGCCCCCCAGCTACGAAATTTAAAGGGATATTACACTTTTATTGTTTGACTTTAAGCATTATTAAAATCACTGCTCCTGAAAAAACGGCCGTTTTTAAAACTTTTTTTGCATTGATCCATGTCCCCTGGGACAGGACCCAGGTCCCCAAACACTTTTTATGACAATAACTTGCATATAAGCCTTTAAAATTAGCACTTTTGATTTCTCCCATAGACTTTTAAAGGGTGTTCCGCGGCATTCGAATTTGCCGCGAACACCCCAAATTGTTCGCTGTTCGGCGAACTTGCGAACAGCCAATGTTCGAGTCGAACATGAGTTCGACTCGAACTCGAAGCTCATCCCTACTCCCCAAGGTAATACTTAAATTCTGGCCTGTTAGTGGGTCCTGAGGACCAGAGTTGAGAACCACTGATGTAGAGGTCTGTGATTTTTATCATAGGTACTCTTCAACTGTGAGAGACGAGATCTAAAAAAAAAAAAAACATCCAGAAAATCACATTCACGTATGATTTTTAAAAAACAAATTTGCATTTTATTGCATGACATAAGTATTTGATTACCTACTAACCAGTAAGAATTCCGGCTCTCACAGACCTGTTATTTTTTCTTTAAGAAGCCCTCCTGTTCTCCACTCATTACCTGTATTAACTGCACCTTGAGCTTGTTACCTGTATAAAAGACACCTGTCCACACACTCAATCAAACAGACTCCAACCTCTCCACAATGGCCAAGACCAGAGAGCTGTGTAAGGACATCAGGGATAAAATTGTAGACCTGCACAAGGCTGGGATGGGCTACAGGACAATAGGCAAGCAGCTTGGTGAAAAGGCAACAACTGTTGGTGCAATTATTAGAAAATGGAAGAATTCCAAGATGACGGTCAATCTCCCTCAGTCTGGGGCTCCATGCAAGATCTCACCTCGTGGGGCATCAATGGTCATGAGGAAGGTGAGGGATCAGCCCAAAACTACATGGCAGGACCTGGTCAATGGCCTGAAGAGAACTGGGACCACAGTCTCAAAGAAAACCATTAGTAACACACTACGCTGTGATGGATTAAAATCCTGCAGCACACGCAAGGTCCCCCTGCTAAAGCTAGTGCATGTCCAGGCCTGTCTGAAGTTTGCCAATGACCATCTGGATGATCCAGAGGAGGAATGGGAGAAGGTCATGTGGTCTGATAATAAAAAATAGAGCTTTTTGGTCTAAACTCCACTCGCCGTGTTTGGAGGAAGAAGAAGGATGAGTACAACCCCAAGAACACCATTCCAAAAGTGAAGCATGGAGGTGGAAACATCATTCTTTGGGGCTGCTTTTCTGCAAAGGGGACAGGACGACTTCACTGTAGAGGGGAGGATGGATGGGGCCATGTATCGCGAGATCTTGGCCAACAACCTCCTTCCCTCAGTAAGAGCATTGAAGATGGGTCGTGGCTGGGTCTTCCAGCATGACAATGACCTGAAACACACAGCCAGGGCAACTAAGGAGTGGCTCCATAAGAAGCATCTCAAGGTCCTGGAGTGCCCTAGCTAGTCTCCAGACCTGAACCCAATAGAAAATCTTTGGAGGGAGCTGAAAGTCTGTATTGCCCAGCGACACCCCCAAAACCTTAAGGATCTGGAGATCCTAGCGGCCGAAAACCTCCGCAAAATCTATGGTAAAGTGCCGCTAAAAATAGTGGCGCTTTACCGCTGATGCCCCCAACGCCCCAGTGTGAAAGTAGCCTAAGGGACTGAACATAATAGAGATTCTAATTACTATTTGGAAGCCTATATAAAAACCAAAGATCCCATTTTAAGTCAAAAGGTTTTTTTGAATTATGTAAGGCATACCTCCCAACTTGTGAGATGGCAACCAGGGACACCTATTAGCAAAAGTATGTAGGTATAGGACACACTTCCTTAACCGCTTGCGGACCAGCCACCGCAGTTTTACTGCGGCAGGTTGGCTCCGCTGCGCAAAATCACGTTATTGTACGTGATCTCGCGGGGCCTGGATAGCAGCTCTGTGAGTCCGAACGCAGGTCCCGCGGACTCGATGTCCGCGGGGATACCCGCGATCGTCTCACGGAGAGGAAGAACGGGGAAATGCTAATGTAAACAAGCATTTCCCAGTTCTGCCTAGTGACACTGTCACTGATCACAGCTCCCTGTAATTGGGAGCGGTGATGAGTGTCCTGTCACACGTAGCCCCTCCCCCACAGTTAGAATCACTCCCTAGGACACACTTAATCCCTACAGCGCCCCTTCCTGGTTAACCCCTTCACTGTCAGTCACATTTACACAGTAATCAGTGCATTTTTAATCGCACTGATCACTGTATGAATGTGAATGGTCCCAAAATAGCTCCAAAAGTGTCTAATGTATCCGCCATAATGTCACAGTCACGATAAAAATTGCTGATCGCCACCATTACTAGTAAAAAAAAAAAATATTAATTAAAATGCCATAAATCTATCCCCTATTTTGTAGATGCTATAACTTTTGCGCAAACCAATCAATATACGCTTTTTCCGTTTTTTTTACCAAAAATATGTAGAAGAATATGTATCGGCCTAAACCGAGGAAAAAAAAATTTTTTTATATATTTTTTGGGGATATTTATTATATCAAAAAGTAAAACATAATGCGTTTTTTTCAAAATTGTCACTTTTTTGTTTATAGCGCAAAAAATAAAAATCGCAGAGGTGATCAAATGCCACCAAAAGAAAGCTCTATTTGTGGGCAAAAAAGGAAGTCAATTTTGTTTTGGAGCAACGTTGCACAACCGCGCAATTGTCAGTTAAAGTGTTGCAGTGCCGAATAGCAAAAAGTGCTCTGGTCTTTGGCCAGCCAAATGCTGCTGAAGTGGTTAAAGGAGAATTATACAAAAAATGATTAGTTAAATCCACAAGTGCTTTTTTATGTATTTATTATTTTTTTTTTTTTACCACAACTATTCCTTTATATTGGCTTTTGACTTTTACAAATGCAGCAATTTAGAAATTGGATGAAAGATTTAGCATTGGGAAACACTTTTTGAAAGATAAAAATTGCATTTAACTATATAGACCAGACCAAAATGAGGGACAAATGTGGAGGAAAGAGGGACAAGGTGGACTTTGTTCCAAATCAGTCACAGTTGGGAGCTAGGATGTAAAGTACCGTATATATTTTTTTCCATAATCATAATATTATCCAATCTTACAATAATTTGTGGAAATGCAACGGTTGTTGATTTCCAGCGAAGCGCAATAGCTCATTGTGTGGCTAATTGAGGAAGAGGATAATTCTGGGATATTATTAAAAATTAAGCAATGTTTGTAGGTTAGTTTAACCACTTGCCTACTTTCACGCCAAACTAGAACACTTTAGCAAAAAAGGAGGAACGCTGTGGACTCTGGTGTAAAGGGAAACTCTGATGGAAGGGGGTTTCTGCTCACCAAACCTCCCACTTACATCAGAGTTCCCAGCATTCCCTGTCAAATTAGGGTTCCCACAGTCCCCCTTAAATTAGGGTTCCAACAGCCCTCAGTACTCACTCACTTGGAGGCCGGAGAGAGAAGGAAGGGAGGGAGTGGGGGAGACTTCAGTCACAGACAGTGGAGGGTGAGCTCACTCACCCGAGGATGGGGGCTCAGGCATCGACACCTTTCATCCATGATGTATCTGCCGTTTGCTGAGCTTCATGCTTCCAGCCTATGCATCCCTTTCCTGAGGCACAGAACGCTTGGGATTGGAGTGTGGGTGGGCAGACAGAGGGGTAGGGGCAGGAAGAGGAGAAGCAGATCAATCCCTCTCTTTTTTCCTGTCTGTGTGTGGGGGTGGAGCCTGTGTGCACATCTATTTACTCAGTGGTTGTGGTACTTGGTTACTTGGGGAGCCACAGTCCATTCTGAATATTGTGTCAGGGTTTTATTAAGTCTAAAACCCGACACACGATTCAAAACCCGGACTGTCCGGGTTAATCCCGGACAGGTGTCAACCCACTGGTCAGTAGGTTGTAACGCAGAGTTGACTTGTTCCTGTAGAAATATGTGGGTAGTATGTACTTACAGGACACGGCAATATGCAGTAGCAGGGTGGTCAGTGAGTGGCATGTGGTGACAGTGAGCATACAAAATCCTGAAATTGCTGCTGGAGAAGCCTCTCTCCATCTGCCACTTACCAGACCACTGAAGATGAGAGAGAGGGAGACTTCCAGGGCTGTTTTCTCCACACCTTCATCTTCAGCTGCTGGATTATCCATAGCAGCCATTGTGCGAGGAGTGAAAGAGGTGGCCACATCCCTGGTCCTGCCCAACACCTCCAGCTGCAGAGGGAGAAGCTGAGGGAGGAGAGCTGCATATGAAGGCAGAGGTGAGGAGAGCGCCCCCGCTGACCAGTTCCTCCACATCATCTGTGGAGGCAAATGAGGGGAACCCAAGTACGCTGGGTGGGCTCCCGACGGCCTCCTTAGCAACCAATGACGTCATCGGTTGGCAGGATGTGGGCGGGTAGCCAGCACAGTTTAGGGGTCCCGTAGGAGATTTACTGCGATTTTAAAAGGCACAGGACCGGCACTGTGATTAAAAAAAACTTGAAGCGGTAGTTAAGAATATTTCATTTAACTGCCTTACTTAGTTGGGGCAGTTTTTGTGCTCTTGCTGTGGCACCATTGAAGACTCTTCGTGGCACCCCAGGGTGTCATGGCACCAGGGACGTGCGGTGAGGTGAGTGGCTGGTAAGGCACTGGCTAGTACAAGAGCAAGATACACACAGGTTATATACGCTACGAACATTAGAGCGAGAGCAATAATTCTAACCCAGGTTCTCCTCTGTAATGCCGCGTACACACGGTCGGACTTTCGGCAGAAAAAGTCAGATGGGAGCTCTTCATCGGATATTCTGAGCGTGTATATGCCCCATCGGACTTTTTTCTGTCTGTATTTCTGACAGACTTATGCCCCGTACACACGGTCCGACGGAAAATGTGCGATCGGAGCGTGTTGTCGGAAATTTCGACCGTGTGTGGGCTCCATCGGACATTTTCCATCGGATTTTCCGACACACAAAGTTTGAGAGCAGGATATAAAATTTTCCGACAACAAAATCCGTTGTTGGAAATTCCGATCGTGTGTACACAAATCCGACGCACAAAGTGCCACGCATGCTCAGAATAAATTAAGAGATGAAAGCTATTGGCTACTGACATGTTTATAGTCCCGACGTACGTGTTTTACGTCACCGCGTTCAGAACGATCGGATTTTCCGACAACTTTGTGTGACCGTGTGTATGCAAGACACGTTTGAGCCAACATCCGTCGGAATAAATCCTAGGATTTTGTTGTCGGAATGTCTGATCAATGTCCGACCGTGTGTACGGGGCATTAGATATAGAGCCTGTTTTGAATTTTTTCCGTCGGAGATGCCGACGGAGTTTTGCCCGATGCAAAGTCCGACTGTGTGTACGCGGCATAACTCTAAACATGTAACCTGTAAAAAAAAATTAAAGCGTCGCCTATGGAGATTTATAAGCACTGAAGTTTGGCGCCATTCCACAATTGTGCACAATTTGAAAGTGTAACATGTTAGGTTTCTATTTACTCGGTGCAACATCATATTTCATAGTATACAAACAAAATCTGGCTAACTTTAGTGTTTTTTTTTTTTGTTTCTTTTTATTCATGAAACAGTTTCTTTAAAAAAAAATGCATTTGAAAAATTGCTGCGCAAATACCGTGTAACATAAAAAGTTGCAATGATCACAATTTTATTCCCTAGGTTGTCTGCTAAAACAATATATATAATGTTTGGGGGTTCTGAGTAATTTTCTAGCAAAAATGATGATTTTTACATGTAGGAGAGAAGTGTCAGAATTGGCCTGGGTGGCAAGGGGTTAATTACCACTAGTAAGTAATATACAAATAATTATTATATAATGTTTTTTAGGTAATTTACTATATTTTCAAAATCTGTACTCAAGCAGGTATCTTAACGGACAAATTACTGAATTTTGAAGTTATAACTTCCAACCAGTAATTTCACAGTAAATACATAAATAATAAATTATTATCTTATAACATATAGCATAATAATAAATGATTTAGCTTGTACCTTTTCAGCAGGCAGTAGATTCTCATTCTCCCTCTTAACTGTGTGAGAAAAACATGGGATTGTGGGTAAATCCTATACCCATAAACACGTTTTTCCTTGTAGTTAAGAGGGCTGGGCTGCAAGGGCGCATTTGTCTTTTGGACACATGACCCTTCTATGACACTGCAGTGAGAGGCGTGCCTCCACTGCAGCGTTTTTATTGGACAGCTGGGGCCAACGGTACTTTACCATTGGTCCAAGACTCCAAGCTATCCATTGAGCTCAGTGCCTCTGACAAGACGTGAGGAGAGGCACTGTGAGCTCATCCTCAGTCTGCTGCAAACAGAGTGTGCCAGCTTGTATATAAACTGGCCACTCTGTATGTAGCTTCTGATAGGCTGCACAAGGAGCCCCGTATCTCCAAAACCATGGAGGATAGGAGCCCCAAATTTTGGATAATAGTGGGATGGGACTTCAGTTACCTACCTAATTTGGGGTCTCTGTAACCCCAGGGCACTGAGCTATGACCCTCAAAGTCAATCTTTTTTTTATTTTTATGTTCATGGCAGGTGAGGCTCTACCTCACCTGCCTCGCCCTGACTGCACGTCGCTGCGTGGCACCCCAGTTGAAAAACCCTGATCTAGAGAAATGTGAAACCTTTATAATACATGGTCCAATTATCTTTATTGGTAAACATACTTCTCTCCGGACTCCTAAATCCCTGGATTAATTTTACTATGTATATTGTGCAAAAGTAGGTAACCCCTTACATTTAGTTTTTTAAAAAAAATCATTGAACTTTTTTTAATGGCTTCTACTAGAGCTGCACAATTAATCGTTAAAAAATCGTGATCTCGATTCAACCCTCCTGACAATCTGTATTGCAGAGTTTGCCGAATTCTTTCATATAACAAGTGGAGAGACTTATCTGCTCACTTAGCTGTCAAAAGAAAACTACCGGGCAGACTGCCAAGTTTTTAACATGAAACATTTTAACTAACGCTTCCTTCTTAGATCAAAGGGATAAACTTCTGTGTGTAAAGAAAAAATCTGGGCAGCCTGACAAGTTTTTAACCAACGTGTAAATGCAGGAAATTTAACCACTTAAAGTCTAAATCTTTTTCTGACACTTCTTTCTTAAGTTAAAATCAATATTTTTTTCTAGAAAATTACCTGGAACCCCCAAACATTACATATATTTTAGCAGAGACCCTAGGGAATAAAATGGCAATTGCTGCAATATTTTATATCACACTGTATTTGCCCAGCGGTCTTTAAACCGCAATTTTTGGTAAAAAATTACATTTCAATGAATATATATATATATATATATATAAAAAAAACAAAACAGTAAAGTTAGCCCAATTTTTTTTGTTTTAATGTGAAACATGTTACGCAGCGAGAATCGTGAGAGAATCGTGGTCTATCTTCTAAGCAAAAAAATCGTGATTCTCATTTTAGCCAGAATCATGCAGCTCTAGCTTCTACCATGGCAGGCTGCATGTTTGTAGAGAAAGCATGGTTACACAACAACCATACTTTAAAATTTTGCTATAAGACCAAAAAGTGGATAATTCAGGGGCTTCCAAAAGGTAAGCTGCTTTGGACTATTATGATATTACACTTCAAGCTGGTGAGATTGTATCATATTTAGTAATCTAACAATTTGTGGAATATTGTATTAGGTAGCATTTGAAAGCGTTTAAACGTACCCCCTATTCAACTCAAGGCACTCTTTTCTTAAACTTTCCTGTCCTCGCTCCTCTGAAACCTTCACTGTGTGGAAGCCATAGAACTGAAAGTCTGCCAGTGGTGTCTACTTTATCCAAACATACACAACACAATCTATTTTTATTGCTATGGCAGATCAGCCACCACTGAGACTAAGAACATATTTTGCAATATTACTGGGCATCCAAATATGAATATACCTTTATTGGGATGGCTACAGATAATTTTTAACCCTACTGACTAGGGATGAGCCAAACCCCCCCCCCCCCCCCCCCCGGTTCTGTTCGCACCAGAACCTGCGAACGGACCGAAAGTTAGCGCAAACTTTAGAACCCCGTTAAAGTCTATGGGACTCGAACGTTCAAAATCATAAGTGCTAATTTTAAATGCTAATATGCAAGTTATTGTACTAAAAAAGGTTTGGGGACATCCCAGGGGACATGTATCAATGCAAAAAAAAAGTTTTAAAAACGGCCGTTTTTCCGGGAGCAGTGATTTTAATGATGCTTAAAGTGAAAAAATAAAGTGAAATATTCCTTTAAATATCGTACCTGGGGGGTGTCTATAGTATGCCTGTAAAGTGGCGCGTGTTTCCCGTGCTTAGAACAGTCCCTGCACAAAATGACATTTTTAAAGGAATAAAAGTCATTTAAAACTGCTTGCGGCTTTAATGTAATGTCGGGTCCCGGCAATATGGATGAAAGTCAGTGAGACAAACGGCATGGGTACCCCCCCCCAGTACATTACCAGGTCCTTTGGGTCTTGTATGGATATTAAGGGGAACCCCGCACCCAAATTAAAAAAAGGAAAGGTGTGGGGCCCCCAGGCCCTACATACTCTGAACAGCAGTATACAGGCGGTGCAAACAAGACAGGGACTGTAGGTTTGTTGTTAAGTAGAATCTGTTTGTAATTTTGAACTGGTACATTTTTAAAGTGTAGCTCCAACCAAAAAATCTATTTTTAAGCTTTTTGGAAAACATAGGGAAGGGTTATTACCCCTGTAACATTTGTTTTGCTGTCTGTGCACCTATTCAGAAGATTTCACCTCACTTTCTGTCCCAATGACATATGTTTTTTGAAAATTTGGGGTTTTTAGTGAAACAAGGATTGGTGATAAAGCGTCAGTGGGGAGGAGACACGTTTTTCCCATATTAACTCTTACAGGAGAGAATTTCCCTTCCTAGGTGTAGATTTAATCTCACTTCCTGTTGTCTCCTTCTGTTTGCAAGTAGGAGTCGTTTGTAAGTTGGATGTTTGAAAGTAGGGGCCTGCCCTATATACTCTGCAGAAATTTGGGCCTTAGGTGTTGGTGTTGCCAAAACACTGTAAGCCCTCACAGTTACTCTTGGTGGGTGCAGGAACGGGCCCTGCTGTGAAATATTAGATCAAGAATTGTAATTACATGCCATTGTTGACCAGTGGTAGAAAAATTGGGCCTTTGGTGGTGGTGCTGGTGCCACAACACTGTAAGTCCTCACAGTTACTCTTGGGCGCTGGAACGGGCCTTGCTGTGAAATATTAGATCAAGAATTGTAATTACATGTCCCTGTTGAACAGGGGCAAAACAATTGGGCCTTAGGCACTGGTGCCACAACACTGAAACCCCTCACAGATGCTATAGTTGGAGCGCAGGAATAATCCCTGCTGCAAAGTATTGCATCAAAAGTTGTAATTATACGCCCCTGTTAAACAGGGGATGAAAAATTGGGCCTTGGGCACTGGTGCTGGTGCCACAACACTGCAACCCCACAGATACTCTAGTTGGAGCGCAGGAATGAGCCCTGCTGCAAAGTATTACATCAAAAATTGTAATTACACGCCCCTGTTAAACAGGGGCAGAAAAATTGGGCCTTCGCCACTGCTGCCACAACACTGCAACCCCTCACAGATACTACAGTTGGAGCACAGGAATGAGCCCTGCTGCAAAGTATTGCATCAAAAGTTGTAATTATACGCCCCTGTTAAACAGGGGATGAAAAATTGGGCCTTGAGCACTGGTGCTGGTGCCACAACACTGCAACCCCTCACAGATACTATAGTTGGAGCACAGGAATGAGCCCTGCTGCAAAGTATTGCATCTAAAATTGTAATTACATGCTCTCATTAATAAGGGGCAGAAAAATTGGGCCTTAGACACTGGTGGCGGTGCCCAGAACCAAAAATGTTCTTACAAGCTATCAGCATGAAAATTGAGGAGGAAGAGGATTGTCACTCAGCATAACAGGATCTCACACTAAAAAAAAATTATTCGGTTACATCAGCATCAAGTGCTTGGTAGCTGGTGATCCAAGATTGATTCATTTTTATAAAGGTCAGCTGATCGACCGATTCGGTGGACAGGCGCACCCTGTGATCGGTTACAAAGCCTCCAGCAGCACTGAATGTGCGTTCCGAAAGAACGCTGGATGCAGGACAGGCCAGTAGCTCAATTGCATATTGTGCAAGCTCTGGCCAGTGATCCATCCTCAAGACCCAGTAACCCAGAGGATTTTGGTGGGAAAGGTGTCCAAGTCTGATCTTGCCCCTAGGAATTCCTGCACCATGTGAATCAGACACTGGCGATGGTTGCTGGAACCGACCATACCTTGGGACTGCGGACTAAAAAATTGTCTGAATGCATTGGTCAGACGGCCACCTTCTCCACTGCTCCTTGTGTGACTGACCGAAGCCTCAGCAACACGTTGTCCAGCAGGACCAGGAAATTGTAACCTACCAGGCTCTGGAAACGCGTTGCACAGACCTTTCTGCAAGGTCTCCCGAAGATGATTCATCCTCTGCTCCCTCTGCGATGGCAAGATAAGGTCCGCCACCTTACCCTTGTAATGTGGATCAAGGAGGGTTGCCAGCCAGTAATGATCCCTCCCCTTGATACTATGAATACGAGGATCCTTCCGCAGGCTTTGCGGGATCAGGGAGGCCATGCAGCGTAGGTTTGCTGAGGCATTCGGTCCAGAGTCCTCTGGGTCACTAAGGACGACATGATCCGCAGCCACCTCTTCCCAGCCACATAAAAGTCCATGGGTTTCTTCAGACTGTAAATGATCCCTTGAAGACTGCTGCTGATGCTGAGTGCCAGACTCCACCTCCATGCTGACACAATCCTCCTCCTCCTCTTCCTGTGTGATTGGCGGGAACACAGGAACACTGTCTGGATAAAGGGGGCCTTGAGGGGTAAGGAAGTCCTCCTCTTCCCCCCTCTGTTCTGCCTCAAGTGCCCTGTCCATTATTCCACGCAGCATGTGCTTCAACAGGTGGACAAGAGGGACAGTGTCACTGATGCATGCACTGTCACTGCTCACCATCCTTGTGGCCTCCTCAGACAGTGCATGCATCCCTGATCATAGCCCACTGGCGTGGGGAAAAAAAAACAAGGTCCCCTGACCCTGTCCTCATGCCATAAACGCATAGGTGCTCATTGATGGCCCTCTGCAGCGTGTGCAGCCGCTGCAGCATGGCCAACGTTGAGTTCCACCTGGTGGGCATGTCACAGATTAGGCGGTTCTTTGGACGTTAAATTCCTTTTGGATGTCAGCCAGCCGAGCACTGGCATTATATGACCAGCGGAAATGCACATAGACTTTCCTGGCCTGCCTCAGGACATCCTGTAAGCTCGGGTACCTGCCCAAGAACCACTGCACCACCAAGTTAAGGACCTGAGCCAAACAGGGCACATGGGTCGGTTGTCCCTGTCAGAGGGCGGAGAGAAGGTTGGTGCTATTGTCGCAAACCACAATTCCTGGCTTAAGCTGGCGTGGCGTCAACCACCTCTGAACCTGCCCCTGCAGAGCTGACAGAATCTCTGCCCCAGTGTGGCTCCTGTCCCGCAAGCACACCAGCTCAAGCACCGCATGGCATCTTTTTGCCTGCGTGCTTGCATAGCCCCTTGGACGCCTACGGAGCACAGCTGGTTCCGAGGAAAAATCAACACAGGAAGAGGCCATGGAGGAAGAAGAAGAGGGGGTGGAGAAGAGAGGTGTGGCAGAATCACCACTAGTAGAATTTTGAAGGCGTGGTGGCGGAACAATCTCCAACACTACTGCACCCTGTCCTGCATCCTTCCCAGCTGCCAGAAGAGTCACCCAGTGCATGGTGAAAGATAGGTAACCTCCCTGTCCATGCCTGCTGGACCATGAGTCAGAGGTAATATGCACCTTACTGCTGACCGCCCTGTCCAGCGAGGCCAAGACATTGCCTTCCACATGCCGGTAGAGAGCCAGAATCGCCTTCTGTGAGAAAAAGTGGCGTTGGGGAACCTGCCACTGAGGAACCGCACATTCCACAAACTCACGGAAGGGGGCAGAGTCTACCAACTGAAAAGGCAGCCGTTGAAGTGCTAGCAATTTAGCCAAGCTAGCGTTCAACCGCTGGGCATGTGGATGGCTGGGAGCGAACTTCTTTCGGCGGTGCAGCAGCTGGGGCAGGGAAATTTGCCTGGTACAATCTGACGTCGGTGTACCGATAGCAGATTGCCCGCAAGTACTTGGCTGTGACACACCTAATTCTACACGTTCATTCCTCTCAGTGCAGGTTTCAGAGAGGACTGAAGGTATAGTGGGGTTGGAGATCCCAGCTGATGAGGAGCAAGTTTGTTCTTTGGTGTGGGTCTTTTAGGTACGCTTGCCAACTAACTGCATGGCAGGTCGACATATGTCTTATCAAGCATGTGGTGCCCAAGTGGGTGATGTTTTGGCCACGCAAGATACGCCTGAGACATATGTTGCAAATAGAAGCGGTGCGATCTGATGCACTCGTCTCAAAAAAGGCCCACACCAAAGAACTTTTGGAATAACGCACAAAGACAGCAGCGCCCTGCACATGCGGAGCTCTGCGGTGTGATGCAGTTAAGCTGGCCCCTGGAGGGCATCCTGCCTCATTGCAGATTTGCCTCCTCCTCCTCTTCCTCTCTCCTATCAGGCACCCACGTGGAGTCAGTGACTTCCTCATCATCCCCTCCCTCCTCATCACTGGAGCAAACCTGGCAGTATGCTGCAGCTGGGGGAACATGACTGCCAGATTGCTGTCCTTCTTGAGCACCCTCTCTCTCTGGGCTCACATTACTGCCTTCCTCTAGCTGGGTACCATCATCGGAGCCTTCAAAACGCTGGGCATCCTCCTGGAGCATGTACCCAACACTGTGTTCAAACAGTTCAGGGGACTCCTCAGGTGAACATGGAGGGGCTAGGGATGGAGTGACTGATGCCATTGAGCCGAGGGAAGAGGCCGCGTTGGCACCCTGAGCCTGGGTGAGAGAGCATGAGGAGGATGAGGACGGCTTGGTCATCCACTCTACCAAGTCTTCGGCATGTTGCGGCTCAACACGGCCAGCTGCCGAAAAAAATGAAAAGCGTGTCCCACGGCCACGTGCTGATTAGGATGCACCGTGTCCATAACCAGCACTGTTGCCTCTAGACACAGAGCCTGCTTGCCCTCTTTTATTGACTTGTGACTGTCTGCCTCTCCTTGTTTGTCTTCCAGACATACTAATGGCCTGCAGTGAGATGTAGCTGCACAAAGCTGGGATGTATATATATATATATATATATATATATACTGATATGGCAGCTAGTAGAATCAACTGCCTGTCTGTAGTATTATTAGTATGAGAACACCAGCAATTGTCTTCAGGTAGCTTTAGGTGCACACCGTGCAAAGGACAAAGTACACCAACTGTAAATACTGTAGCTGCCTGCCTGTGGTATTATTAGGAGCAGAACAACAGCAATTGTCTTCAGGTAGCTTTAGGTGCAAACTGTGCAGAGGACACAGTATACTAACTGTAAATACTGCAGCTGCCTGCGTGTGGTACTAATAGGATCAGAAAAACACCAGCAATTGTCTTCAGGTAGCTTTAGGTGCACACTGTGCAGAGGACACAGTACACTAACTGTAAATACTGCAGCTGCCTGCCTGTGGTATTAATATGATCAGAACACCAGTAATTGTATTCAGGTAGCTTTAGGTGCACACTGTGCAGAGGACACAGTACACTAACTGTAAATACTGCAGCTGCCTGCCTGTGGTACTGATAGAATCATAAGAACACCAGCAATTGTCTTCAGGTAGCTTTAGGTGCACACTGTGCAGAGGACACAGTCCACTGTCAATACTGCAGCTGCCTGCCTGTGGTATTATTAGGATCAGAACACCAGCAATTGTCTTCAGGTAGCTTTAGGTGCACAGTGTGCAGAGGACACAGTACACTAACTGTAAATACTGCAGCTGCCTGCTTGTGGTACTAATAGGATCAGAAGAACACTAGCAATTGTCTTCAGGTAGCTTTAGGTGCACACTGTGCAGAGGACACAGTACACTAACTGTAAATACTGCAGCTGCCTGCCTGTGGTACTCATAGGATCAGAAGAACACCAGCAATTATCTTCAGGTAGCTTTAGGTGCAAACTCTGCAGAGGACACAGTGCACTAACTGTAAATACTGCAGCTGCCTGCCTGTGGTATTAATAGGATAAGAACAACAGCAATTGTCTTCAGATAGCTTTAGGTGCACACTGTGCAGAGGACACGGTACACTAACTGTAAATACTGCAGCTGCCTGCCTGTGGTACTAATTGGATCAGAAGAACACCAGCAATTGTCTTCAGGTAGCTTTAGGTGCACACTGTGCAGTGGTCACAATACACTAACTGTAAATACTGCAGCTGCCTGCCTGTGGTATTAATAGGATCAGAACACCAGCAATTGTCTTCAGGTAGAGCTTTAGGTACACACTGTGCAGAGGACACAGTGCACTAACTGTAAATACTGCAGCTGCCTGCCTGTGGTATTAATAGGATAAGAACAACAGCAATTGTCTTCAGATAGCTTTAGGTGCACACTGTGCAGAGGACACAGTACACTAACTGTAAATACTGCAGCTGCCTGCCTGTGGTACTAATTGGATCAGAAGAACACCAGCAATTGTCTTCAGGTAGCTTTAGGTGCACACTGTGCAGAGGACACAGTGCACTAACTGTAAATACTGCAGCTGCCTGCCTGTGGTATTAATAGGATCAGAACAACAGCAATTGTCTTCAGGTAGCTTTAGGTGCACACTGTGCAGAGGACACAGTACACTAACTGTAAATACTGCAGCTGCCTGCCTGTGGTACTAATAGGATCAGAAGAACACCAGCAATTATCTTCAGGTAGCTTTAGGTGCAAACTCTGCAGAGGACAAAGTACACTAACTGTAAATACTGCAGCTGCCTACCTGTGGTACTAATAGGATCAGAAGAACACCAGCAATTGTCTTCAGGTAGCTTTAGGTGCACACTGTGCAGAGGACACAGTACACTAACTGTAAATACTACAGCTGCCTGCCTGTGGTACTAATAGGATCAGAACACCAGCAATTGTCTTCAGGTAAATTTAGGTGCACACTGTGCAGTGGTCACAATACACTAACTGTAAATACTGCAGCTGCCTGCCTGTGGTATTAATAGGATCAGAACACCAGCAATTGTCTTCAGGTAGAGCTTTAGGTACACACTGTGCAGAGGACACAGTGCACTAACTGTAAATACTGCAGCTGCCTGCCTGTGGTACTAATTGGATCAGAAGAACACCAGCAATTGTCTTCAGGTAGCTTTAGGTGCACACTGTGCAGAGGACACAGTACACTAACTGTAAATACCGAAGCTGCCTGCCTGTGGCACTAATAGGAACAGAAGAACACCAGCAATTGTCTTCAGATAGCTTTAGGTGCACACTGTGCAGTGTACACAGTACACTGTAAATACTGTAAAAACACCTGCCTGCCTGTCAGTATACTAGGAAGAGAATAACAGGAACGGATCTAGCTAAACTGAATACAGTGTATATTTATATATATAAATATACACACACAACACCTAGGATGCATATATATATATATATATATATATATATATATATACACACAATACACTGTAAGTGCAGCTAACTGACTCGCCTGCCTACTCTAACTAATCTAACTTAAATCAAATGACACTGTCTCTCTGTCTATCTCTCTCGCTGCAACACACTAAACAAGGCCGCCACGCAGGTGGTCTTACATAGTGTGGGGCGTGTACTAAACCCCCTGAGCCATAATTGGCCAAAGCCACCCAATTACGGTTCTCTGTACAGATGGCGCTGTGATTGGCCAAGCATGTGGGTCATAGTGCATGCTTGTCCAATCATCAGCCAGCAATGCACTGCAATGCAGCAGTGAATTATGGGCCGTGACGCGCCACTCGAATTTGGCGCAAACGGCCCATAACGTTTGCAATTCGACGAACAATCAAACAGGCGATTTTCGAGTTGAACACGGGTTCGACTCGAACTCGAAACTCATCCCTACTACTGACCTATAAAAATAAAAAAACACACTAAGCAAGAGGGCCTAGAGGCAGGGTACCTACAAAAGCATATGTACTTTCAGCAATATAGCGTGGAGGAAAAATACTTACTTTGTTTACCCTATGCACGTTTCCTCAATAATGTTGCAGAATAAGGTAAACTTAAATAAAATTTACACAAATGAGGAACTTGTGATTTTCAACACCAATTATTTTATCTTTTACATGATCATTATACTTTTTTCTTTCAGAATTCCATGAAGCCATGGCTACAGACAGATCTGCGTTATCGATCATTGCCAAATTGAAGGAAGAATTACCGGAAATACTGGATAAAGATGTGAGCTGGTTATATGAAGATCACTCCATCACTCAGGAGGACCGACAAGTTCTGGATGCAGTAGAGACCCCAAAAGAGAGGAACAAAATGTTACTACGCATTCTACATGACAAAGGAGAAGCGGTCTGCGGTACATTTCTCAGTAACTTAAAGAAATTGACACCCAGTTTTCCTGAACTGACCGGATTATCAAAATACATGAATGACTGTGAGTAATTTGTGGCTACTGACATATAAAAGTATCTGTTTAAGTGCTATAGAACTGTCTCAGATAGATAGATAGATAGATAGATAGATAGATAGATAGATAGATAGATAGATAGATAGATAGATAGATAGATAGATAGATAGATAGATAGATAGATAGATAGATAGATAGATAGATAGATAGATAGATAGATAGATAGATAGATAGATAGATAGATAGATAGATAGCAGAGGAATTAGCGTGGTTGTATTATAGAGGGAACACACTGCGTGGTATTGTAAATTAAGTAATTTTAATTGCCAGATAAGCAGCAGTGGAAAATGATATTTACAAAAGTGGAGTAAACAGTTCTATTGTTAGCATATACGGCACAGATTCACAGTACAGTGACCAAAGATACAGAATGCAGCTTAATAAACTGGCACTTTAGTTATTATTCCTCTCTTCAGGCACATACAGTATGTGGTATACAAGGCACATTTTGATTACTTGCCACAGGCTGGTGTCCATAAGCAGGTTCCACCAATGCAGCAGAAATGATTTAACAGAAAGATACACTGTCTCTGGTGATCTTCTATCACAAGCACAGCAGCAGTGCTGATAGGCAGGACTCCTGAGGATCCCTGTTTTGTCACTAGAGGCTGGAACACTCTCCCTGAGTAAGGCCTAACTTTCCCTCACAAGCAGTGTATATTTTCCTCTCTAATTCCACACATGTCTCAGTGACTGTCCTGTCACAGTTAACTGTATGTGAGGAGGCTACCTACAGATAGATAGATAGATAGATAGATAGATAGATAGATAGATAGATAGATAGATAGATAGATAGATAGATAGATAGATAGAGACTTTCTTCCATTGCTCCGTGGTCCAGTGCTGATGATCACCTTGCCCATTGTAGGCACTTTTGGCTGTGGACATGGGTCAGGATGGGCATCCTGAATGGTCTGTAGCTACACAGCCCCATAGACCACAAACTGCACTTCTCTGTGTGTCCTGACACCTGTCTATCAGAACCACCATTATTTTTTTCAGCAATTTGAGCTCCAGTAGCTCTTCTATTGGATAGGACTACACAGGCCAGGCTTTGCTCCCCACATGCATCAATGTGTCTTGGCCGCCCATATTGCTGTCGTCATTTTTCTTTCCTTGGACCCCTTTTGGTCGGTCCTGACCACTGCAGGCCGGGACCATCCCACAAGAGCTGCAGTTTTAGAGTTGATCTGACCCTGTCGTCCAGCAATTACAATTTGACCCTTGTCTAAAAAGCGCAAAAGCTTATGTTTGCCCATTTTTTCTGTTTTCAACACATTATTTTCAGGGACAACATGTTTGCTTGCTGCACAATATATCCCATCCATTATCAGGTGACATTTTCACGAGATAAACAATGTTATTCACTTTACCTGTCAGTTGTCATAATGTTATGGCTAATGGGTAAGCAACACTTTAAGGCCCAGATACCAGTCCAGTGATATAGTGACAAACAGTGCAGTGTTTATTTGTGCTATTTACAAGGCTATATACAGATGCTGTACAGTGCTCCAAAAAGAAACCGTTCAAAAACTTCCACAACAAAATCCTAGCCCTATCCCGGTGTTCTATGCATTAGTGCCCTCTGTCGAAAAGTGCTTAAACATGCGCAGAACGGAAGGGCACTCCAGTTGATTTGGCGATCAGCTGGCGTGACATCACCATAGCGCATGCGCACATCATAGGAGACATTTTTCGTCGGGAGATACCATTTGACTATGCAAACAGTGGAGGGACACCGTAGCTGTCAGATTGTCCTGGGGCGGATTTACAGTGTGCTCAAGGTCGGCTTTAGTCTGTGTTGCAGGGCGGGTTTGGTGTGTTGAACGGCGGGTTGCAACACAGACAAAACCCGCCCTTCAACACACCCACAACCCGCCCTGCAACAGCGAGGCTCAATCTGACAACTACGGTCTCCCTCCGCTCTTTGCATAGCTTTCAATTATGCCGTCAAATGGTATCTCCCATCGAAAAATGCCTCCTACGAGGTGCGCATGTGCCATAGTGATTTCACGCCAGCTAATTGGAAAATCAACTGGAGTGCCCTTCCGTACTGCGCATGCGCAGGCACTTATCGACAGAGGGCACTATTCGATAGAACACCGGAACTAACTACAAAATCACAGTTGTAACTATCAGACTGTCCTAGCCAAACACTTGTCAGTCTCCACTTACACAGTTTTACAGTTTCAACAGACCTGAACTGTCGGCTCCCCAGGCTGTAAAGCACTGACTGTCCCAGGTGAGTCTAAATTGCCAGAAGGGAGAGGTGCAAAACCAAAAATAGACAGAGGATCAGAGGTTTTGAAAGGTGTATGAGAGGAACCTGGGAGATGTGTAAATCCCAAACAGGACTTTTCCAGGCTCCCTTCGAGACACTCTGCTACATTCCCCTAACCTTTTTCAACTCCTGGGGTTGGAACACTTGTAGCCCAAGTAGAGTGAATGTAGGACAGGACATCTACATTTCCCATCTTAGTGCCTAGTCTGTATTTTACTGTGAAGAAATAATCCTGTAGAGCCAAAAACCACTGGTACGCTCATCTATTTGTTTTTTTCATCTGGGCCATCAATTTGAAGGGAGCATGATCAGTTACCACTTCACAATAGCACCCTAATAATTAGTATCTTAGAGCGTCCAAAGCCTACTTTATCGCTAAACATTCTTTTTCAATCACTCCATACTTCTTTTCATGTTCATTAAGTTTTCTACTCAGGTATACCACAGGGTGTTCTTCCCTATCGTGTACCTGTGACAATACTGCCCCAAGACTAACATTGGATGCATCCATCTAAATCGCAAAATCCTTTAAAAAAAAAAAATCAGGGGAATACAGCACTGCCTGTGCGCAGAAGGCCCTCTTCAGGATTTTGAAAGACTCTGCTGCCTTTGGGGATCATTTTACCATTGCTACGTCTCTCCCTTTTGTAAGGTCAGTCAATGGGGCTGCCAGGGTTGAAACATTTTGGATAAATCTCTTATAGTAATCCATGATACCAAGGAAAGCTCTGATCTGGTTCTTGTTTGTGGGGAATTATAATTAATGGGTGGTTTCTATTTTGTTAAGCTGAAATTTCACAATTCCCTGACAATAGTGTAACTGAAGTACCTGGCTTCCTCTAAACTAATGACACATTTTTTGGGGATTTGCCATAAACCTTTCTTGAGGTTAGCCCCCAAAACAGCCTGGACTGGTGACAAATGAGACCCCCAGTCAGTGCTATGTATCACCATATCATCCAGATACTCTGCTGCATTTTGCTGGTGAGATCTTATAGGGCGTACACACGGTCGGACTTTGTTCGGACATTCCAACAACAAAATCCTAGGATTTTTTCCGACGGATGTTGGCTCAAACTTGTTTTGTCTACACACGGTCACACAAAGTTGTTGGAAAATCCGATCGTTCTGAACGCGGTGACGTAAAACACGTACGTCGGGACTATAAACGGGGCAGTGGCCAATAGCTTTCATCTCTTTATTTATTCTGAGCATGCGTGGCACTTTGTCCGTCGGATTTGTGTACACACGATCGGAATTTCCGACAACGGATTTTGTTGTCGGAAAATTTTATCTCCTGCTCTCCAACTTTGTGTGTCGGAAAATCCGATGGAAAATGTCCGATGGAGCCCACACACGGTCGGAGTTTCCGACAACACGCTCCGATCGGACATTTTCCATCGGAAAATCCGACCGTGTGTACGGGGCGTTAGGGTTCTGTCCATGGCACTGAGAAATGTCACAGGGCAAATGTATCCAAAAGGCATCTTTCTATATTGAAACAAAAGGTTTTACAAATGCATCTTTTCTTTGGTACTTTTAGTCAAGTCCTAAGTGGTCAGATATCGGGCCTTCCCAAGTCTGCCTTTGAGCTTTTCTACCCTGATCATGGCGATACATGTCATATTTTGTCATTGAATTAAGCTTTCTGAAGTTGTTATAAAACTTCCAACTACTGGCTCGTTTTGGGACTAAAACAACGGGACTAGACAAGTCACTACTGGACTCTTCAAATATATCTAGCTCAAGCAGCCTCTTAACATTGTCACTGATGTCTTTTCTCCTAGCTTCAGGAATTTTTCATGGTTTGAGTTTTTCACACAGCCCAGGCTCAGTAATAATGTCATGCTGAACCCCTGAAGTCATGCTAGGCAATTCTGAAAAAAATTCTCTGTTTCTTATCAGGAACTCTCTGGCTTCCTGTGAGACAACTTTTCTGCAACTTTAAAGTCAGGGACCAGAATGGACTCAGTACTTAGAGGAAAAGCTACAGGGGCAGACTCTATAGTTAGTACCACCCTGTCCTTCCAGGGCTTTAGCAAGTTTGTATGGTAAATTTGCTCAGGACTTTTTAATTCACTTCCCCAACTCTTTCAGTCACTTCAAAAGGACCCTGACACTTAGCCAAAAACTTACAGTGCCTTGCAAAAGTATTCACCCCCATTGGCTTTTTACCTATTTTGTTACATTATAGCCTTTAGTTCAGTGTTTTTTTAATCTGAATTATATGTAATGGATCAGAACACAATAGTCAAAGTTGGTGAAGTAAAATTAGAAAAATATATACATAAAACGATTTTTCAGAAATAAAAAACTGATAATTGGCATGTGCGTATGTATTCACCCCCTTTGTTATGAAGCCCATAAAAAGCTCTGGTGCGACTTACCTTCAGAAGTCACATAATTAGTGAAATGATGTCCTGTGTGCAATCTAAGTGTCACATGATCTGTCATTACATATACACACCTTTCTGAAAGGCCCCAGAGGCTGAAACACCTAAACAAGAGGCACCACTAACCAAACACTGCCATGAAGACCAAGGAACTCTCCAAACAAGTAAGGGACAATGTTGTTGAGAAGTACAAGTCAGGGTTAGGTTGTAAAAAAATATCCAAATCTTTGATGATCCCTAGGAGCTCCATCAAATCTATCATAACCAAATGGAAAGAATATGGCACAACAGCAAACCTGCCAAGAGTGGGCCGCACACCAAAACACACGGACCGGGCAAGGAGGGCATTAATCATAGAAGCAGCACAGAGACCTAAGGTAACCCTGGAGGGGCTGCAGAGTTCCACAGCAGAGACTGGAGTATCTGTACATAGGACAACAATAAGCCGTACGCTCCATAGAGTTGGGCTTCATGGCAGAGTGGCCAGAAGAAAGCTATTACTTTCAGCAAAAACAAAATGGCACATTTTGAGTTTGCGAAAAGGCATGTGGGAGACTCCCAAAATGTATGGAGGAAGGTGCTCTGGTCTGATAAGACTAAAACTTTTTAGCCATTAAAGAAAACGCTATGTCTGGTGCAAACCCAACACATCACTTCACCCAAAGAACACCATCCCCACTGTGAAACATGGTGGTGGCAGCATCATGCTGTGGGGATATTTTTCAGCAGTAAACTGGTCCTGGGGATCACTCCAACTTTTAATGTAGCAGTTCCTGCTGGCATGGAACAGGTTACCCAGGCCACTGGATAGTGTTTGACATCACCATGCATGCAGATGTTCTCCTGGTATCAGCTTTTCATGCAACCTGTCAGAACGAAGCTGGGTGATCACACTTCCTGTGTCAAGAAGTGCTACAACCTCTATTCCATTGACCTGCACCACACACTCATGTGGATTCAGACTGTGTGCAGCATATCCTGCATAAGCATACATCAAGGGTCATCAAAGCTGGGCCTGTGCCTGCGAATTACCCAGTATTAATTGCTTAATCAGTTCCTCCATTGTTTATTCAGATGCTTTTATAGCCTATGTGGCTTCAACCCAGGACATGGGACTGGCCTGCACCCCTCAAACGGCCCACTGCATCCTCCACCAGTTGTCAGGATCAGAGGGGTAAATAGGCTCTTGTCAGACACTTCAGTAGACTTAAAGTCCGCTTTATTCATCACCAAACAGAAAATAACAGGCTTTATCTTCAGCTTCAGCTCAAGCAAGAAAGGTAAGTCTTCCCATCAGTACAATACACAGTCCAGTCCCAGTGTCTCAGTGTGTTCAGCTACAGCACATGCAGTATTTAAATATCGTACCTGGGGGGTGTCTACAGTATGCCTGTAAAGTGGCGTATTTTCCCGTGTTTAGAACAGTCCCTGCACAAAATGACATTTCTAAAGTAAAAAAAGTCATTTTAAACTGCTTGCGGCTGGAATGTAATGTTCCCCCCCCCCCAGCCCATTACCTGGCCCTTTGGGTCTGGTATGGATATTAAGGGGAACCCCACACCCAAATAAATAAAAAAGGCATGGGGCCCCCTGGCCCTATATACTCTGAACAGCAGTATACAGGCAGTCCCCGGGTTACAAACAAGATAGGGACTGTAGGTTTGTTGTTAAGTTGAATCTGTTTGTAATCTGGAACAGGTACATTTTTTAAGTGTAGCTCTAGCCCAAAAATCTAGTTTTAAGCTTTTTGGAAAACATAGAGAAGGGTTATCACCCCTGTAACATTTTTTTTGCTGTCTGTGCCCCTGTTCACCTCACTTTCTTTCCCAATGACAATTGGATTTTTGAAAATTTTGGGTTATTAGGGAAACACGGATTGGTGATAAAGCATCAGTGGAGACACCTTTTTCCCATAATAACTCTTACAGGAGAGAATTTCTCTTCCTAGGGGTAGATTTCCTCCCACTTCCTGTTGTCTTCCTCCATTTGTAAGTAGTAGTCATTTGTAAGTCTAATGTTTGAAAATAGGGGCCGCCTGTATATACTATACGGCCTGCCCTATACACTCTAGGTGTTGGTGGTACCAGAACACTGTAAGCCCTCACAGTTACTCTTGGTGGGCGCTGGAATGGGCCCTGCTGTGAAACATTATATCAAGAATTGTAATTACATTCCCCTGTTAAACAGGGGCAGAAAAATTGGGCCTTAGGCGGTGGTGGTGGCACAACACTGTAAGGCCTCACAGATACTCTTGTTGAGCGCAGGAACGGGCCCTGCTGCAAAATATTAGATCAAAAAATATAATTACAATACAATTGCTACTACTTTTCTGGTGGTGTACACAATACAGTGTAGTGTTGCAAAACAAAATATACATCATGTCCAGAAGGCCACCAAGGAGAGGCAGATTCTCACAGGCCACTAAAAAAGGGCAAGCAGGCTCTGTGTCTACAGCCAACAGTGCTGGTCATGGACATGGTGCATACTCTGCCGGTGGCCGTGGGGCACACTTGTCCCTTTTCTCTGCTGCTGGCCGTGTTATTGAGCCAGAATGTGCAGAAGAGTTGGTGGAGTGGATAACAAAGCCGTCCTCATCCTCCTCATCCTCTGTCACCTGGGCTCAGAGTAGTTCTCCTTCCTATGCAGCTGCCAAAGCGGCCTATTTCACCGGCTCCTTGTCCACAGTCACTCCTTCCATAGCCCCACCATCATGCACGGAGGAGTCCCCCGAACTATTCGACCACAGTGTCGGGTACATGCTGCTGGAGGATGCGCAGCGATTTGAAGGCTCAGATGTTGGTTCCCAGGTTGAGGAAGGGAGTAACGTCAGCCTAGAGAGAGGGAGTGCCCAAGAAGGACAAGAAACTGTCAGTCATGTTCCCCCAGCTGCAGCATAGTGCCAAGTTTGCTCCAGTGATGAGGAGGGAGGGGATGATGAGGTCACTACTTGGGTGCCTGATAGAATAGAGGATGAGGAGGAGGCACAACTCCAACGAGGCAGGATGTCCTCTAGGGGGCAGCTTAAGGGCAGCCACCCTACTGCATCACAACGCAGAGCTCCGCAGGTGGAGGGTGCTGCTGACTCCCCGCTGATTTTGAAAAGTTCCTCTGTGTGGGCCTTTTTGCACACGTGTGCAGCAGATCGCACCATTGCTGTTTGCAACCTATGTCTGAAGCGGATCAAGCGTGGCCACAGCAGCAGCTGCTTGGGCACCACAAGCTTGACCAGACATATGACGACATCCCATGCAGCCTTTTTTCCGTATACTATATTTGAGATTTAATATCTCTCAGATATGATTTGGGTTAAATGAGAGTTCTTTGACCATGAGTGAAAGCTTTAACACAATTAAAACATTAATCTGCAAACATATTTAGTTACAAGTAAAATGCAGACCTTTCCCATAATTACCCTTTGCACCAAGGTTCCTTTCTGATGGTTGCTCTCCCATAAAAGTGTGTGTTTCCCTCACATCTAGTCTGTGTATATCATTACATGCTGATGCCTCATTGGTTGGCATAACAATGAGGTTTGGATCCCATTGTTTGTATACACAAGCCTAGTGTCAGTGTTGAGGCTAGGTGACAGATGCACACCGTTGGGATCAGGAGTGCACCGCAAGGCAGTGGACCCTACGGCTGACTGCTGCAGATGGGAGTCCGGGTATAAGGAAGGCAGGGTCGATGGAACACAAACACGGATCCCACCGGGGTTAGAGCGTAGGATTCCCTGGGGCGCGGAGTCTAAGAGCCAGCAGGTTTTCACCAGAGCCTCTGATGGTGAGGATGGACTGGGCTGCAACTGGCTCCAGGTCGCGACCCCCAGGGTCCCCCAGCTCACACCCACAGTAGGCAACAGAAGGATAAGGATAGTAAGGAATAAGCCAAGGTCAGGGCCACAAGCAGGCAAGGACAACAGAGTACACGCCAAGGTTCAGGGTCACAGGCAAACAGGGATAGTCGGGGACACGCCAAAAGGTCAGGGTCACGAGCAGACAGGAATAGTATAGAACACGCCAAGGTCGGTAACAGAAATAAATGTAGAGCACACGGCAGGCAGGAACAGGAAGCCAAACACACAAAGGTTGATCAGCAGGGCTGACCTGCAGTGCAGAGGTTAATATAGAGTTCTCTGATAGGAGCTGGGGTGGAGCCATGCTAGAGGAGAGTTAATAAAAGCAGTCAGGTGAGAGACAGCTGGTCTTAGGAGATGAACACATGGAAACAGGTATGCTGACAAACAACCTCTATTGCATAACCATGACAGTACCCCCCCTCTTACGAGGCCTCCCCTTCCCCACCTGGGACCAGGTTTAGAAGGGAACTTCAAATGAAACTTCCTCAACAGACGAGGTGCAAAGACCTCAGGACCAAACCCCTTCCAATGCACGAGGTACTGGAGAATGCCTCTACAGAATCGGGAATCCAAAATTTGGCTAACCTCGTACTCCTGATTATCCTCAGAGACCGGCACTGCGGTAGAGAGAGGACGAGAGAACTTATTGAGGACTAAAGGCTTCAGAAGGGCAACATGGAAGGAGTTAGAGATTTTGAGGCTTTTGGGAATCTGGAGCTTGAAACAAACCGGATTCAGTTTAGAAGTTATGGTGTACGGACCAATGAATCTTGGGGCAAATTTGAGAGAAGGAACCCGGAGTTTGATGTTCCGGGTGGAGAGCCAGACTTTGTCTCCTGGCTGAAGAGAAGGCGGCTTACGCCTGCGACGGTCAGCAAAACTCTTGAATTTGTTGGCAGCTTTCTGGAGGGAATCATGAACGTCAGCCCACATGGAATTGAATGATTCCTGAACAGTAGCCAAGGCTGGAATGTTGGAAGAACAGGTCATAGGAAGAGGGAGTTGAGGATGTCTTCCATAAACAGTGATAAAGGGTGTTTTCTGAGAACTGACGTTGACATGATTGTTGTGGGAAAACTCTGCCCACGAAGTAGTGATGCCCAATCATAGTGATGAGCCGAGACCAAGGTACGGAGAAAGACCTCCAACTCCTGATTAACCCTCTCAGTCTGGCCATTGGATTGGGGATGGTAAGAAGAGGTAAAATCCAAAGTAATGTTGAGGGATTTGCAAAAGGCTCTCCAAAAACGGGACGTAAACTGAACACCCCTGTCCGAAACGACATGGGAAGGAACACCATGAAGGCGGAAAATCTCTCGTACGAAAATGGGAACCAAGGCAGAGGCAGAAGGGAGACCAGGAAGAGGAACAAAATGAGCCATCTTGGAGAACCGATCGTTTACCACCCAAATGGCTGTATTATTCTCCGACAGTGGAAGATCAGTGATAAAATCCATGGCGATGTGAGACCAGGGCTCCTTAGGAATGGGCAAGGGCATGAGAAGACCAGCAGGGGCTAGTGTGGAAGATTTAGACTGAGCACAAACATGACAAGCCTTAACATACTCTTTAACATCCGAACGGAGGTTAGGCCACCAGTAGAGACGACTGATGAGCAGGAAGGATCGGAGGAACCCAGCATGACCTGCCACCTTGGAATCATGTCCCCAACGAAGGATCTTAGCTCTTAGTTCCGTGGAAACAAAGGTCTTGCCAGGAGGAATTTTTGATTCCAGGGTGGTGGAATGGGCAACAATGCATGAGGTCGGAATGATCGGCTCAGGATCAGGGGTGGACTCCTCATCCAAAGTGTCAAATGACCTAGAGCAGTGTTTCTCAACTCCAGTCCTCAAGGCACCCCAACAGGTCATGTTTTCAGGATTTCCAATATTTTGCACAGGTGATTTGATTAGTTTCACTTCCTTAGTAATTACCACAGCCTTTTCATCAGAGGGAAATCCTGAAAACATGACCTGTTGGGGCGCCTTGAGGACTGGAGTTGAGAAACACTGACCTAGAGAGCGCATCAGCCCGACCGTTGCAGGAACCAGGTTTGTACGTAATCGTGAATTTAAAACGGGAAAAGAAGAGACTCCCCCTGGCCTGTCTGGGGTTCAGACGTTCTGTAGGTATTGTAGATTCTTGTGATCAGTAAAGATCGTAATGGAGTGAGGGGAACCCTCCAAGAGATGACACCACTCTTCCAACGCCATTTTAATTGCGAGAAGTTCCCGATCACCAATGGCATAATTTCTCCCTGCCTGAGAAAATGTTTTGGAGAAGAACTCACATGGTTGACGTCTCTTCTCAAAGAACTGAAGAAGCACAGCTCCCACCCCCCTCGAAGAAGCGTCTACTTCAATAAAAAATGGATCCCCAGGATTTGGTCTCCTCAAGAGAGGTCCAGAAACAAAGACCTGTTTCAGATCGTGAAACGCAGAGACAGCCTCGGGAGGCCAGTCTTTGGCATTCGCACCCTTCTTGGTTAAAGCGATAATAGGCGCGGCAATGGAAGAGTAATTCCTTATAAACTGCCTATAATAATTTGTGAAGCCAAGAAAGTGCTGTGTGGCCTTGAGGCTAGCAGGAAGGGGCCAGTTGGTAATGGCCGAGACCTTTCCGGGATCCATGCGAAGACCCAAACTAGAAACAAAACATCCCAGAAACAGGACCTCAGGACATTCAAAGGAACATTTCTCCAGTTTGGCATAGAAATTATTCTCTCTAAGGCGCTGAAGAACGGAGGGGACATGGTTTCTGTGAGCAAGCAGATTTTCGGAAAAGATGAGAATGTCATCCAGATAGATGACAACAAACTGGTACAGTAGATCCCTGAAGATTTCATTGACAAAGTTCTGGAACACAGCTGGAGCATTACACAAACCAAAAGGCATGACCAGGTATTCGTAATGCCCGTCCCTAGTGTTAAACGCAGTCTTCCATTCGTCACCCTCCCGTATTCTAATGAGATTGTATGCACCTCTGAGATCCAACTTGGTGAAAATGGAAGCCCCCTTCAACCTGTCGAATAGCTCAGATATTAGAGGTAAGGGGTATCGGTTTTTGATGGTCACTGCGTTTAACCCTCAATAGTCGATGCAAGGTCTGAGGGTACCATCCTTTTTAGCAACGAAAAAGAACCCTGCTCCTGCAGGCGACGAGGACTTCCGGATGAAACCTCTCTCCAGATTCTCAGCGACATACTCAGACATGGCCTGGGTCTCTGGAATGGACAGAGGGTAGGTACGACCCCTGGGCAGAGTTGCTCCAGGGACAAGGTCAATGGCACAGTCGAAAGATCTGTGGGGAGGAAGCACCTCAGCAGACTTCTTACAGAACACATCCCGGTAATCGCTGTTTGCCGCAGGAAGATCAGAAGATACGGATGTGGTAGCAATGGAAAGTCTCTCCTTGGGGACCACCTTGAGAAGACAGGACGAGAAACACGAAGGACCCCAAGCCAGGATCTGCCCAGAGACCCAGTCCACATGTGGATAGTGGAGCTGTAGCCAAGGAAGGCCCAATACAATGGGGGTAGAGGCCTTGGGTAGAATGAGGAAGGAAATCCACTCCTGGTGGAGTATCCCTACCAACATCCTAATAGGTAGCGTCTGGAAACGTATAGGACCCCCTGGGAGCACAGTGCCATCAATTGCCAAAACTACCAGTGGTGTAGCGAGGGGAGAAAGGGTAAGCTTCATAGAAGAAGCAGTTCTCCAGTCCATAAAATTGCCGGCAGCCCCGGAGTCCAGATATGCTAGGACCGATTGGGGAGAAGAGCCTACATGGAGGAACACCGGAAGAAGAAGACGAGAAGGTGATGTTTCTGGGTCCAATACTCCACCTTCCAAACGTATTGGACCCTGAGCATTTCCCGGACGAAGCGAGCAGGAGTCAGGAAAATGACCCTTGCCCCCACAATAAAGACACAAGCCTAGAGTTCTGCGTCTAGCACGTTCTTCGGGGGTTAGTCTAGTCCGGCCCAGCTGCATAGGTTCCTCAGCAGGCAGAGGATGCTCCACAGAGCGACGGGGGAAGAGTTCTGGCTGACTAGGCAGACCTAGAGGGTGCTGGTGTCTTTTTTCTAGGGACCTCTCCTGGAAACGAATGTCATCCTGATTGCACAAGGAGATTACATCGTCCAGACCGGCGGGAATGGCTCTTCCTGCTAATTCGTCCTTCACTCGGTCAGAGAGGCCATGTAAAAAGGTTGCGACCAGGGCCTCATTGTTCCAGCTCAATTCAGCTGTGAAAATACGGAACTGAAGCGCATATTGTCCCACTAAACAAGATTCTTGGCGAAGGCGTAAAAGGGCGCTAGCCGCTGAAGAAACCCGAGCTGGCTCCTCGAAGATATTACGAAACAGCTTCAAGAAGTCGAGCAGGCTGGAAACCACCGGGTCATTCTTCTCCCACAGGGGGGCAGCCCAAGCTAAAGCTTCACCAGAGAGGAGGGAAATGATATAGGCTACCTTAGCCCGATCAAACAGAAAGTTTTGAGGCGGGAGCTCAAAATGAATGGCGCATTGGCTGAGGAAGCCCCTGCAGGCCTTGGAGTCCCCAGAAAAACGGGACGGAGCTGGCAGTGAATATGAATGTGTGGCTGCGACTGGTGCGATAGGTGCAGCTGCTGATTGTACTTGAGGCTGCAGGTTTGGGTTTCCCAAGGAGGCCTGGAACTGCTCGAAGCGGGAAGCCAGATCCTTAAGGAATCGCATGACCTGAGTCTGATTAGATTCCTGGGCCTCGAGTCTGCGAACTATGCCCTGCAATGGATCGGCTGCAGGAAGCAACACGTCAGCCGGGTCCATAGGCAACAGAAGGATAAGGATAGTAAGGAATAAGCCAAGGTCAGGGCCACAAGCAGACAAGGACAACAGACTACACACCAAGGTTCAGGGTCACAGGCAAACAGGGATAGTCGGGGACACGCCAAAAGGTCAGGGTCACGAGCAGACAGGAATAGTATAGAACACGCCAAGGTTGGTAACAGAAATAAATGTAGAGCACACGGCAGGCAGGAACAGGAAGCCAAACACACAAAGGTTGATCAGCAGGGCTGACCTGCAGTGCAGAGGTTAATATAGAGTTCTCTGATAGGAGCTGGGGTGGAGCCATGCTAGAGGAGAGTTAATAAAAGCAGTCAGGTGAGAGACAGCTGGTCTTAGGAGATGAACACATGGAAACAGGTATGCTGACAAACAACCTCTATTGCATAACCATGACACCTAGGCACCGACTTGTCTGGTCTACCAGAGATTTCTGTGAAGATAATATGTTCTGTCCTACATAGATAAAAGCTAAATTAAATATATTAATTAAATATAAATAAATTGAATATAAATAAATATAAAATCAATAAATATAATTAAATATAAATTAAATATAAATTAAATATATTCATATTTCCAATATTTTACAGCTATTATTGTAGATTTCACATAAACTCATAAGGCAACAAGTCCGTAGACCCACATCAACGAAAAAGGTGGACTTCTCCTTGCTCCTCATCTGGGATCTCCAACCCTATTCCAGTCCTCTCGAAAACCTGCACTGAGAGGAATGAAGGTATAGCAATAGGTGTCCCAAGTACTTGCAGCCAATCTGCTAGCAGTACACAACCATCTGATTTTAACAGGCAAATTTCCCTACCCCAGTTGCTAAACCGTAAAAAGAAATTCGGTCCCAGCCATCCACATGCTCACAGTCTGAGTGCTAGCTTGAATGCCAGCTTGGCCAAATTGCTAGCACTGCAACTACTGCCTTTTCAGCTGGTAGACTCTGCCCCCTTTTGTGAATTTGTGAAATGTGCTGTACCTCAGTTGCAGGTTCCAAAACGCCATTTCTTTTCATGGAAGGCCATTCCAGCTCTCTACAGGCTTGTGGAAGGCAATGTTTTTGTCGTGTTGGACAGGGCGGTCAGTAGTAAGGTGTATATTACCACAGACTCATGGTCTAGCAGGCATGGGCAGGGATGTTACCTTTCATTCACGGCGCACTGGGTAACTCTGCTGGCAGCTGGTAAGGATGCAGGACAGGGTTCAGTATTGTTGGAGCTTGTTCCGCCACCACGCCTCAAAAATGCTAGCGGTGATTCTGCCACAGCTCTCTCCTCCACCCCCTCCTCTTCTTCTTCCTCTATGGCCTCTTCTGTAGAATTGTTCTCTGAACCAGCGGTGTTCAAGGGGCTACGCAAGCAAAAAGATACCATGCGGTTACAGTAGTTACATAGTAGGTGAGGTTGAAAAAAGACACAAGTCCATCAAGTCCAACCTATGTGTGTGATTATATGTCAGTATTAGATTGTATATATTATGCGGTCATTCAGGTGCTTATCTAATAGTTTCTTGAAACTATCGATGCCCCCCGCTGAGACCACTGCCTGTGGAAGGGAATTCCATATACTTGCCGCTCTTACAGTAAAGAGCCCTCTACGTAGTTTAAGGTTAAACCACTGCTTAGGGGACAGGAGCCACACTGGGGCAGAGATTCTGACAGCTCTGCAGGGGCAGGCTCAGAGGTGGTTGATGCCACGCCAGCTTCAGCCAGGAATGGTTGTATGCGACAATGGCACCAACCTTCTCTCCACACTCCGACAGGGACACTTGACCCATGTTCCATGTTTGGCACACATCATGAATTTGGTGGTGCAGCAGTTCTTGAGCAGGTAACCAGGCTTACAAGATCTCCTGAGGCAGGCCAGAAAAGTCTGTGGTCATTTCCAATGGTCATACAATGCCAGTGCTCGGCTGGCTGACATTCAAAAGGAATGCAACCTGCCCACCAACCGCCTCATTTGTGACATGTCCACCAGGTGGAAGTCAACGTTGGCAATGCTGCAGCGGCTGTATATGCAGCAGAGGGCCATCAATGAGTACCTGTGTGAGTATGGCACCAGGAGAGGGTCAGGGGAGCTTGGCTTCTTTTCGCCACACAAGTGGCTACTAATCAAGGATGCATGCACTGTCCTGTCACCATTTGATGAGGCCACGAGGATGGTGAGCAGCGACAATGCAGGCATCAGTGATACTGTCCCTCTTATCTTCCTGTTGGAGCACACGCTTCATTGAATAATGGACAGGGCACTCGAGGCAGAACAGTGTCAGGAAGAGGAGGACTTCCTTACCTCTCAAGGCCCCCTTTATTCAGATATTATTCCTGCAGGCCCGCCAAACACACAGGAAGAAGAGGAGGAGGATTGTGTCAGCATGGACGTTGAGGATAACACTCAGCAGCAGTCTTCAAGGGATGGTTTTCAGTCCCCAGAAACCCAAGGAGTTGTACGTGGCTGGGAGGTTGTTGTTACGGATCATGTGATCCTTAGTGACCCAGAGGACTCAGAATCGCATGCCTCTGCAAACTTTTGTAGGCTTTGCAGAATCAGGGAGGCCATGCAGCGTAAGGACCCTCGGATTCATGGTATCAAAGAGAAGGAATCATTACTGGCTGGCAACCCTTCTTGATCCACGTTACAATGGTAAGGTTGCAGAACTTATCCTGCCTTCGCAGAGGGAGCAGAGGATGAAACATCTTCAGGAGGCCTTGAAGAAAGGTTTGTGCAATGCATTTTCAGACCCTGTGAGGTTACAATTTCCTGGTGCTGGACAACGTGTTGCTGAGGCTTCTGTCAGGTCACCTGAGGCCAGGTGACAGATGCACACCATTGGGGTCAGAAGTGCACCGCAAAGGTAGTGGACCCTACGGCTTACTGCTTCGGATGGGAGTCTAGGTGGCTAAGGAAGGCAAGTCCGCTGGAACACCAACACGGATCCCACAGGGACTAGAGTGTAAGATTCCCCAGGGCGCGGAGTCTAAGGTGTTCACCAGAGCCTCTAGTGGTGAGGATGGACTGGGCTGCAACTGGCTCCAGGTCGTCATCCCCAGGGTCTCCCAGATCAGGTCCACAGTAGGCTGCAGGAGGGAAGAGATAGTAGGGGAATAAGCCAAAGGTCGGGTGACTAGCAGACAAGGATAAACATAGAACACGCCAAAGGTCAGGGTCACAAGCAGGCAGGGATAGTTGAGAACAAGCCAAGATCGGTAACTGGAATCAGACGTAGAAGACACAGAAAGCTGCACACAGAAGCTAAACACACAAAGGTTGATCAGCAAGGCAGGCTTGCAGTGCACAGGTTAATATAGAGTTCCCTGATAGGGGCTGGGGTGGAGCCATGCTTTGAGGAGAGATTATTTAAGTAGCCAGGTGAGAGTGGCTGGCCTCTAAAGGTGAACACATGGAGGAGAGGTAAGCTGACAGACAAAGATTACTGCATAACCATGACAGCTTCATTCAGTCAGAGGAAGAGCAGTGGAGAAGGTGGCTGGCTGACCGATGCATTTAGACAATTTTTCAGTCCTCAACACCAAGGTCTGATCAGTTCAAGCAACCATCGCCAGCGTCTGTATTACATGGTGCAGGAATATCTAGGGGCAAGAGCAGACTTGGAGACATTTTCAACAGAGCATCCACTGGGTTACTGGGTCTTGCAGATGGACCACTGGCCAGAACTTGCTCAATATGCAATTGATCTACTGGCCTGTCCTGCATCCAGTGTTCTTTCTGAACGCACATTCAGTGCTGCTGGAGGGTTTGTAATGGATCATAGAGTGCTCCTGTCCACAGACTCCCTTGATAGGCTCACTTTCATAAAAATGAATCAGTCTTGGATCAGCAGCAGCTATTAAGCACCTGATGTAACTGATTGATTTTTCTATGAATGTGGGATCCCTTGAAGACTGCCTATGCTGAGTGACTATCCTATTCCTCCTCAATCTTGATGATGCTAGCTTCCAACAATATTTTTGGTTTAGGGCACCACCACCACTACCTAAGGCCCAATTTTTCTGTCCCTGTTTAACAGGGGCATGTAATTACAATTTCTGATCTAATATTTCACAGCAGGGCCCGTTCCTGCGCCCAACAAGAGTATCTGTGAGGGGTTACAGTGTTGTGGCACCACCACCACCAAAGGCCTAATTTTTTTGCCCCTGTCCCAGCAGCAGAAAAAAAGGACAAGCGTGCCCCACGGCCACCTGCAGAAGATGCACCATGTCCATGACCAGCACTGTGGACTGTAGACACAGAGCCTGCTTGCCCTCTTTTAGTGGCCTGTGAGCGTCTGCTTCTCCTTGGTGGCCTTCCAGACATAATGGGGATTTTGTTTTGCAACACCACACTACACTGTATTGTGTACTGTGTACACCACCAGAAAAGTAGTAGCAACTGCACTATGGGTGCATGGTATTGTGTACACCACCAGAAGTCTAATAGTAACTATTGGTGCACTGTATGTATTGTGTACTGTGTACACCACCAGAAAAGTAGTAGCAACTGCACTATGGGTGCACGGTATTGTGTACACCACCAGAAGTCTAATAGCAACAAGCACACTGAGATTTTCTGTGGATGTAGGCTCATCCACAGAAAATCTCAGTGTGCTTGTATATATCCTCCCCAGCCATCAGTGTAATCCGAGGTTGAGAAAGGAACGAATGAAGGTTCCGAAACGCGTCCCTCTTTGATGACATCACATCCCCTCTCTGGCCTTTTGTTTGCGGTTCAGGCTGGTCACAGAGCCGCTCATCGGATGACATCACTTCCGGGTTCGCAGCCCTCACGCGCTGACGACGCCGGCTTCACAGCTGTTCCCTGTGTTTTACACCGCTGCTGACAGTGACTATATCCATCCTCCTGAAGGCTTCCTCTTATCGTGACCCCCTTCTATGCAGCCTTACCCACGATGTGCCTGTTTACTACTCTCATTCTGTAAGTGTTTTTAACCCAGTTGGGGTATTAAAATTGTTTATCTTCTGCACTTAGAGGCGCCTTTGTTTGTTTTCATGTCATTTTAGACCCTGCTTCAAGTCTTTTAAAGTTGCAGCCCTTTTTGCTGAAGATCACTACCCTTTCAACCAACATTTCTCCTGTTCATCTCTTGGACTATCGACCCTTTATAGAGACATCATTTGGACTACGCTAGTCCTGTGCGCCCTATACCACTTTTTATTTCCATTAATAGCAACTATGGGTGCACTGTATGTATTGTGCACTGTGTACACCACCATAAAAGTAGTAGCAACTGCACTATGGGTGCACGGTACTGTACACTGTGTACACTGCCTGAAGTATATTAGAAACAGTACACCAGGAACGGCCTGCAGTGAGATATAGCTAAACTGTATGCAGTAGATATATATATATATACACACACACACAAGACTATCTGTATATATATATATATATATATATATATATATATATATATATATATATATATATATAAAAAATACACTGCAGCTAACTGAATTACCTGCCTGCCAGAAGTATATTAGAAAGAGTACACAAGGAACGGCCTGCAGTGAGATATAGCTAAACTGTATGCAGTGGATATATATATATATATATATATATATATATATATATATATATATATATATATATATATTGTGATAGTGTGGTACCCCACCAGTGTATTGGTCCAGGATTCTGAACCAGGTAGGCTGAGGGGCTCCAGGGTATTTGCTTGTTTGAGAGGAAACTGGCTTTTCAGTTTCCTCATTATTTAATAAGGTCCATTTTGGGACCTGGAGCCCGGGGATTTCTTAGAGATCTGGGTGGGATGAAATCCCCAGTCCTGGGTCCAGGATTTGGGACTCACCAGCACACTGATTGTTCAGGTGTGTGTGGGCCTGATAGCAGAGTCAGGACTATGATTCTGGGCTCCACCCAGAGAGACAGGAGGTCTCCAGGAGTCCAGGCTTGCAAGGGAGAACCCAGAGAGTGCAGGTGTGCACTGAAAGCGGGGGTCCACCTATCTATCGTTTTTTTTTTTTGAGTTCATTCACAAACTTTTCTTCTCAGCATTACATACTCACATATTGTGTGTAATATGTCCGCCTGTGTCAGATTTCGTCGTAAAGAATAACTTATATTATTCACGGCAGGCGGTTTCCATCTTCATTGTGGGCATTTGAAGCCCACAAGCATTTATTTCCTGCATGTGGTGAATGCTGTGCTCCCAGCATTCACCGCTCGTTCCCGCACATGCTCAGTGGCATCCTGGGAAGCCTGAGACTAGCTCCCAGGAGTCTGGGAGAGGCTAGAAACACGCCTACTCCCACGGGAGGAGAACCAGGAAGTACAAAGAAGAATAGAAAAATAAAAGGTAATTACAGCGATTAAAATTTTTTTAAACGGCATGTCAGCATCTAGGCAAGGAAGAGAATACATACAGATATTGTTCAAAATTTGGGTGGAACCCCGCTTGAAGTATCCAGAGAGTGCAGGTGTGCACTAAAGTATCCAGAGAGTGCAGGTGTGCACTAAAGTATCCGGAGAGTGCAGGTGTGCACTAAAGTATCCAGAGAGTGCAGGTGTGCACTAAAGTATCCGGAGAGTGCAGGTGTGCACTAAAGTATCCAGAGAGTGCAGGCTGTAAGGTAAAAGCCAGAGACGTGAGTCTGAGGTCGCTGACAGTAGTCAGGAGAGCTCCATGTGGGAGCCTGAGCAGTGGTGCATCTGCTGCTGAAGAGAGCCAGGTGACTCTGTATTTTGTTTGCAATGCTGCATGTGTAAGCCAGGAGGCTAAATATCCTTTTATTTAAAGCTGATGGTGAAAACCCCCTGCGAGGGAAACTACTTTTGTTTTAATTTCTGGAACTTTGCTTTTCTTTTATAAAAGTGGGCCAAAAAAGCCCTGAAAAGGAATCATCTGTGTGGACTGTTCTCGCTAGCGGGTGCTACACTTGAGCTAAACAACCCCCAAACCTCACAAGTGGTGTTCAAATGCGGGCAGAACTGGAGGTCCCCTGGAAAAGCTTTAAAGTGACAGTGCTCCATTTTGTTGCTGAACTGCACAAAAGTGTTGTGGAGTGACTGTGAAGATGAAGCAAGGGTTTGAGCCTGCTGGTGAGTATTGCAGACTGTTTTTTGCTTCACCAACTCCAGTTAAAGGGGAAGAGCATGCTGTTGCTGCTGGCAACGCTGGTGCAAGCAGGCCAGCTTTCAATCTGCAGAGGCCTAAGTTTGAAAGAGGATGCAATTGGGGAAGCCCTGTTAAGGCTCTGAAGCAAGAGTGCTGTTTGCGGTGCAAAGAGTGGGGTCACGTTGTCTCCAAGTGCCCTTTGTCTCAGTCTCCACCAAGATAAGGTGACATGGCCAGACAAAGGTCTGCAACAATATTTGGGAAGCCTGATTTGAATGCCAGGAGTGACCAACAGGCTTACCGGAAGTTTGAGAGGTATGTGGTTGCTCATAGAAACCGCAGTGATGTCATGTCTGCGGCCCACATGAGAAACGTATTGCCGACAGAGGATCAAGGCAAGTTGAAAGCAACAATGCTACAAGGAGGGCAAAGTCGCTGTGTTTGGGAGAGTCAGCAAAGTACAGCTGGAAGAGTGCCATCTCTCTTAGCAACGAGAGATCAGGTGTTAACCGGAAGGAGGAGCTACATTGGAGATGTGGAGCAGCGACCCACTAAAGATATGTGCAGAAATGTACCTGGAATGTGGTCAACTGGGGCATGGAATCTTTTCTTGTCCCAGGTTGTGGAACATAGGTGGTGATAGTGCTACTGGTCAAAAGTCTTTTTCTGCAAGCCCAGGTTCCTGTTTAAAAATGTTTTCAGTCACCTCTGGCAACAGTGAGGAAGTACCAGTTGTGCCTGCAGGGGGTGCTATAGAGTCAGAAATGGCTGCTGCAATTTCATCCCATGGCCACCAGGGAGAGTTGGCCAGTGAAAGTGCAACAAAGGATAGACCACGTACTCAAGTGAACATGCCAACTCCTGTAGAAGGGACTAAGTATATGACTGTGCACACTGGAGTGGAGGTGACTCCCACATGGGAGATCCACTGTCTGTGTGGAAAAGGACTTGCCTCGCTGCAGTGCCCTGTCCAGTGGGGAGGCAAGTGGTAAACTTGAATGTGACAATATGATGGGTAAAACTGCTAATATTGTGTTGGCTAAAGTTGATGGTCCAGTTGCTAATGAGCTATTGCAGCTCACTAGAGGTAAAAACATTGTTATGAATGCGGTTAAAGATGTGCTATCTCCCCTAGCAACGGTGTCGAATGCCACAGAGGTGTCCCTAGAAACCCCCAGGGAGCTCTGCGTTTTGGAGCCAGAAGTTGCCTGGGACAACTATGGTGCTGCTCTGAGGGATAAGAGGGTACCTGAACATGGTGATAACAGCATGTTAAATGTTAAAACTGAAATGTTTGAAAACACTCATGGTGGAAATGGGTTAATGCAGTCTGGCAATGACAGATATGAAAGTGTTCAGAACAAGGTGGTGAAGGTGTGGTATTGCAGTCTGCTATGGTTAAAAATGTAGTGCCACAATCCTTATGTGAACCAAAGTGATATGTGCAATGTGTCTGTTGCTGCATCACTCTGTCCCTCTGGGTCTCCTTGTGCAGTAGGAGCGGTACTGAGTGGTACCTCTGGGAGCACGGAGATAACAGACTGGGACAGGTGGGCAAAAAGCCTGTTGGCTTTGTTGGAAAAGGCCTCTGTTGGTATAAGTGGAGCAGGCATGATTTCTGTGGTGCCAGATGAAGTACCTGCAGAGCCACTTATATGCAAGGGTGTACTTGCTACTACAGACGATGTTGCTCATGAGATTGAAACGCCAAGTAAGGGCGAACGCACAGAAGAGGTCATGTCTGTGATCCACAAAGGGCCTAATGATGTGGTAATTGATAATGCCGTGCCAAATGAGCTGGTGTTGGTGGAAGTGCCAGATGGCACAGCAATACATTAAGTGATTGTAGTCACAGGTCCACATGTTATTTTATGCGAAGATGGTCAGGAGTAGGGATGAGCTTCGAGTTCGAGCCAGTTTGCCAAGCAGCGAACAATTCGGGGTGTTCGCGGCAAATTCAAAAGCCGCGGAACACCCTTTAAAAGTCTATGGGAGAAATCAAAAGTGCTAATTTTAAAGGCTTATATGCATGGTATTGTCATAAAAAGTGTTTGGGGACCTGGGTCCTGCCCCAGGGGACCTGTATCAATGCAAAAAAAAGTTTTAAAAACGTCAGTTTTTTCGGGAGCAGTGATTTTAATAATGCTTAAAGTCAAACAATAAAAGTGTAATATTCCTTTAAATTTCGTACCTGGGGGTGTCTATAGTATGCCTGTAAAGGGGCGCATATTTCCTGTGTTTAGAACAGTCCCTGCACAAGATGACATTTCAAAGGAAAAAAGTCATTTAAAACTACTCGCGGCTCTTAATGAATTGCCGCTCCGACAATACACATAAAAGTTCATTAATAAAAACTGCATGGGATTTCCCCACAGGGGAACCCCGAACCAAAATTTTGAAAAAAACTGGCGTGGGGGTCCCCCTAAATTCAATACCAGGCCCTTCAGGTCTGGTATGGATTTTAAGGAGAACCCCGCGCCAAAATTAAGAAAAAAGACATAAGGGCCTTCCTCAAAATTCATACCAGACCCTTCAGGTTTGGTATGGATTTTAAGGGGAACCCTGCGCCAAAATTTAAAAAAAAATTGGCGTGGGGTCCCCCCCAAAAATCCATACCAGACCCTTATCCGAGCACGCAACCTGGCAGGCCGCAGGAAAAGAGGGGGGGACGATAGAGCGGCCCCCCTCCTGAACCGTACCAGGCCACATGCCTTCAACATTGTCCCCATGTTGATGTGGACAAGGGCCTCATCCCCACAACCCTTGGCCGGGGGTTGTGGGGGTCTGCGGGCAGGGGGGCTTATCGGAATCTGGAAGCCCCTTTAACAAGGGGACCCCCAGATCCCGGCCCCCCCCTGTGTGAAATGGTAAGGGGGCACAAATGTACCCTTACCATTTCACAAAAAAACTGTCAAAAATGTTAAAAATGACAAGGGACAGTTTTTGACAATTCCTTTATTTAAATTCTTCTTCTTTCCATCTTCTTTCTTCTATCTTTCTTCGGTTTCTTCCTCCATCTACTTCTGGTTCTTCCTCCGGTGTTCTCGTCCGGCATCTTCCTCCGCGGCGTCTTCTTCTCTTCTTCTCAGGCCGCTCCGCATCCATGGGAGGCTCCCGCTGTGTGGCGCTTTGCGTCTTCTGACGGTTCTTAAATAATGGAGGGCGGGGCCACCCGGTGACCCCGCCCCCCTCTGACGCACAGGGACTTGACAGGGACTTTCCTGTGGCATTCCCTGTGACATCAGAGGGGGCGGGGTCACCGTTACGTAACAGGTGACCCCCTCTGACGTCACGGCGAATGCCACAGGGAAGTCCCCGTGCGTCAGAGGGGGCTGGGGTCACCGGGCGGCCCCGCCATCCGTTATTTAAGAACCGTCAGAAGACGAGAAGCGTCACACAGCGGGAGCCTCCCATGGATGTGGAGCGGCCCGAGGAGAAGATGAAGAGAAGAAGACGCCGCGGAGGAAGATGCCAGACGAGAACACCGGAGGAAGAACCAGAAGAAGAAGAAGAAGTATATATAAACTGCAGCCAACTGAATCACTTGCCTGCCTGAAGTATATTAAGAATAGTACACCAGGAATGGACTGCAGTCAGATCTAGCTAAACTGGATACAGTGGATACAGTGGCCCAACATGCAGGGAGCACCTTTAGGCTTTCTGGAGCACCCAAGCCTATTCTGACATTTCTCTCCTACATGTAAAAATCATCATTTATTTGCTAGAAAATTACATAGAACCCCAAAACATTATATATGTTTTTTAGCAAAGACCCTAGAGAATACAATAGCGGTTGTTGCAACTTTTTATCTCGCACGGTATTTGCGCAGCAATTTTTCTAACGCGTCTTTTTTGGAAAAAAAGCTTTAAAAAAAGCTTTAAAAAAAACCAAAACAGTAAAGTTAGCCCAATGTTTTTACATAATGTGAAAGATGAAGTTACGCCAAGTAAATAGATACCCAACATGTCACCCTTTAAAATTGCACACGCTCGTGGAATGGCACCAAACTTCGCTACTTAAAAATCCCCATAGGGGAGGCTTTAAAATTTTTTACTGGTTACATGTTTTGAGTTACAGAGGAGGTCTAGGGCCAAAAATATTGCTCTCGCTCTAACGTTCGCAGCGATACCTCACATGAGTGAGGCCCGGAGCGATAATGACTGAAAGGAGGGGTAGTGTAGGGCCGGGCATGACAGTGTGGCTAAGGGAGACACTGAAGGGGTTAATTCTGAAAGGAAAACGTGGTAAGAAAAGGGGAGGTAAGAAAACAGTCTTTGGAAGGAAGGGGGAGGAGTTATATTTAAAGGAGGGTGGAGCAAAGGATCAGTGTGAGAAAGAGTTAGACGAAGGAGGCAGTTTTTTCTCACTGCTCCTCCACAAAATGGCTGACATAGATCTAATCCTTGCCAGACTGAGAAGAGCAGCTGCTGAAAAAGGACCAGAATGGCTGCAGAGTCAGGTCGGGGACCTCGTCGCTGATGAAGGGGCGGATCCACTCCAGATGAGGTGTCCCATCGCACACGGAGGTCACGACCTCCGGCGCACTTTTCACCAGGGCCTGCACCTTGGCCCGTTAGGCTCCCCAGAAGTTCGGTCCCCCTGGCTAAGAGACAGCAGCGGGAAGTAGCAGCACCCCCTGGGGGTCTACACGTGGCCTGTCAGTGTCGGGGGGCAGGGCCACGGGCCGCGATGGCGCCGGTTCCCCGCCTGTGGATCGGGGGTCAAATTGCAGAGCATCCCCCCTCAGAACAGCGGTCAGACAAGGGGAGTGAGGAGGGATGGTGAGACGAACAGGAGCGGTGCAGGAGAGGCCAGGATGAACAGAAGACTCGGGAGGGGGCGGCGCCTACCGGCACAGCGTGCAGCAAGACAGGTCAGTGGAGATGAACTCATACCTGCAAGCCAGGAGCCCGTCAGGTCAGGTAATAGACGCCTGTCTGATGGTGTGGGACTTCAGAACGCTAGCCAGGAAACTGTCAGGTCAGCGACGCCTGTCTGCTGGGGGCGGAGTTTCGGGGGGTGAAGAGGGCCCCACCATTATTGCACAATACGGCCTCAGGGACATCGTCTCAGGGGAGGCTTGCAACGCCGCCCATACTGGAACAGGATGAGCGGTCGGAATGAGAAGTGTCTGAGGAGGAAGAACAACAGGTGCCAGCGAGGGAGACCAGCGTGGCGGCTGTGGGGCGAGTTCCCGGTCAGCCCGGTAAATCAAACAATAACCTGTCTTTATCTGATGCTTTGCAGGATTTGTTGGGGGTGGTTACAGCAGGTTTGGTAGGGCCAGGGGGTGCCGGGGTGCAATCAGGAGGGGTCCTGCCGGACCAGCAATTGGCAGGGAATATGCCTGCCAGTGCGGGGTCGGGCACGCAAATGTCAGACTTGTTGCAGGGATTGCGTGCACTACTAGGCAGATTTGAAGGGGGACGGGGCAGCCACCTCAAGTGGCCCCATGGACGGTACCGGTGAGTGGTTTGGCTGTAGGGGGTACTGGGGGTGCCGGGGTGGGAGTGCCGCCGGTGAGTGTGGTCCCCAGTCAGGCTGGAGATGGCACGGAGAAGGCAGGGGATAAGGGGACCACGGAAAGGACTGACTTGGTCAGGATTGCAGACGCGGCGAAATGTGAGGTTTGCGTTTGCTTCGAGGGCCCCTTGGGAGCTCATCTGAAACAGGAGGTCCGTGACAAGATTCACAAGGGTGAGTATGTGGAGATATTTTCACTACTGCCTTTGGAAAAGTTTAATTTGGATAGGGTAAAACCTGCGGATTCCAAAAAAGAGGATGAGGAAAAGAGGAGGTACCGGTTGATCCCACGTACGTTTGTTAATTGGCTGCAAGCGTTCGCCATCATGGCGAGCGTGGTGGGCGAAAAGAATCCAGAACATTGCTCGGCTTTGTTCTGTTATTTAGACGTGATTGGTGAGGCACATAGGGTGTACGGTGGGTCGGCTTGGCTGCGTTATGACGAGCAGTTCAGACAGCGGAAAGCTGTCTGCCCATCATTACGTTGGTATCACAAAGATATTAGCCTCTGGATGAGGCTTATGTCTTCAGCGCGGGCCCCGCCTCAGTTTTTTCAGGGGGGGGGGGTCGGGCGGGGGTACAAGTTCCTCAGGACTGCCGGCCGCAAAAAAAGTGGGGAGTGTGCTGGCATTTTAACGAAGGTTCCTGTAAATTGGGGGGGGGCTTGTAAGTTTAAGCACGAGTGCTCAGGGTGTGGGGGAACCCATGCTTTGTCAAAATGTTTTAAGAGGGGAAAACGTGCCAGTGACTCTACGTCAAAGAGGGATGACGCCAGTGAAGGTGGAAAAGATGCTGCCTTTTCTAAGTATCCGGATTGGGGTGCTGCGAGGTTGTTGGCGGCTGGTTTTACGGATGGTTTTCAGACCCCATGTTCATTGGCGACGGTTCCGCCTATGGCAAGGAATCTGAAATCGGCAATGTAGCATCAGGAGGTGGTTGGGGAAAAGTTACACAAGGAAGTGGCACTGGGGCGCATGGGGGGGGCGTTTCCCAAGAAACCTTGGCCGGATTTGGTGGTGTCACCTTTGGGGGTGGTGCCCAAGAAGGAACCAAACAAGTTCCGATTGATACACCACTTGTCCTTTCCGAAAGGGGGTTCAGTCAATGATTTCATTGACCCTGAAGATTGCACAGTGTCCTACACTTCATTTGATGCGGCAGTCAAGTGGGTGAGGAGGTTTGGTCAAGGTGCACTCATGGCAAAAGCGGATATAGAATTGGCGTTCCGCTTGTTACCAGTGTATCCGAAGAGCTTCAGGCTGCTGGAATGTCACTGGCAGGAGCAGTTTTATGTTGACAAATGTTTGCCTATGGGCTGTTCTGTTTCATGCGCCATGTTTGAGGCGTTTAGCTCATTTTTGGAATGGGTGGTAAGGGAGGTATCGGGCCTGGACTCAGTCATACACTATCTAGACGATTTTCGCAGAATTGGGAGATGGGAGTCCAGGAGATTCCGGTCTTATAATAGACCTCATTTGGTTGTGGATTAAAATATTAAAAATAAATTAAATAAAACCCAAAATAAGGGGGTGAGTGTGGTTGAATAGTTGTGCCATTTTAGTGTTAGGAACGGGTATGTTGCTATCTTTGTGTTTTGTTTTTCGTTTCAGATGGAGGTTTAGTGCGCCTCGTCTGGATCATTGGTCACTCCTACGTTTGTTGGGGGGCCAGGAGAGGTGACGTACGTCCAGATGGCAGACAATTGGGAATTTCCAGGAGGGAGGCTGACATACGCTGGATGGGGAGACCAGGGATGTTGTGGGGTAGAGTAATGGTGGAAGTGGAAAGGTTCGTAAGATTGAACAGACCTCCTGACGTATTGGTTATCCATGTGAGTGGTAACGACTTAGGGATCCGGCCAGTCAGGGACCTGCTTGCTGACATAAAGAGGGATTTTATGCAGTTGCGCGAAAAATTCCCGGGGACACTTTTGGTATGGTCTGACATAGTGGCTCGAACAACATGGCGCTGGGCTAGGTCAATAGCGAGCATTAACAAGATATACGAGTCAACAAAGTAGTGGGGAGGTTTGTGGTACAGAATGGAGGGATTGTTATAAGGCACAGAGAACTGGAGGTGAATGTAGGTCTCTATTTACGGAAGAATGGTGTTCATCTATCCGACGTAGGGATTGATTTATGGTCTATGGGTTTGCAGGGGGGATTCAACAGGCCCTGAGGGTGTGTAGGGGCCCTCAAGTGTAAGGTTGTCACACTTTTGGGCTGTGGCTGTGTTCTTCTGGTGGTCTTTGACGGGGGCAGTAAAAGGAGGGATAAAATAATGGGTGGGGGGCTCATCATTAGCATGTGCCCCTCCGGTGTATTCCTGAACGTTGGAGGGAATACTGATTTTGTGGCACTGTGGGAAGCGGTTGTCTCCGAGCAGCTGGAGGCCTATTAGTTTGGTAAATATCCCGCAGTGCGTTGGTGTTATACGATGGTATACGTTGGTTATATTTGAAAGGTGGGTCACCGTCAGAGACCATCAGACTGGGGTTAACAGTTTAGGTTATTACGTTATTATTTATGTTTATTGGTTATTTATTGGTTATTTATTGGAGTATTATTTGGAAGTGTTTTAATAAAAGAGGCTGTTATGGCCATTTTACTCCAACAAAGAGAAGGTGTGGTCTCATTATTTTAGGTGGGGAAGATATGGGGTTGGAGTATTATGGTGATTGAATGTAGGGGACATTGGTTTTACACTGGTCATGTGGTTTGAACATCATTTTCATATGAGGCGGGACTTACGTATGCGTTCGCTTCTAATTTTTTTATCACTTTTATTCCTATTACAAGGAATGTAAACATCCCTTGTAATAGGAATATCACATGACAGATCCTCTTTACAGTGAGACATGGGGTCAATAAGACCCCACATCTCACCTCTAGGCTGGGAAGCCTGAAATAAAATAAAAAAATGATCCTGGCTTCGATCATAGTGGTGAGACGGTAGAAGCACCAGAGGGCCGGCGGGAGGGGGGGGAGTCCCCTCTCGCCTCCCGTAAGAGTGATCAAGCAGCAGAATAGCCACTATGATCATTCTTATGGTGTAGGGAATCGCCAGCTGAAAAAGCTGATATCTGAATGATGCCTGTAGCTGCAGGCATCATTCAGATATCCCCACACAAAGTCAAGGACGTCATATGACGGCGGGCGGGAAGTGGTTAAAACACATTTTTTTTTTTTTGACACAAAGTTGTCCATTTATACAATATTTCTAACACATAGCATGTACATACCAAAAATTACACCCCTAAATAGATTCTCCTACTCCTCCTGAGTACGGCGATACCACATGTGTGAGACTTCCACAGCCTGGCCACATACAGAGGCCGAGTACAGCCGAATATGGCTGAGCATGGCTGAGCATGGCTGGGTATGGCAGGGTATTGCAGGGTATCGCCGAGTATGGCTGGGTATCACCGAGTGTTGCACTGTAGGGCTGGGTATTGGGGGGTATTGCAGAGTATTGCAGAGTATTGCAGAGTATGGCTGGGTATTGCAGAGTATTGCAGGGTATTAGAGTATGGAGGGATGGTTGAGCATGGATAGATGGATGGCTGGATGTGACTGCAATTGTCACAGAGCAGCACTGTGGGCACTACAGATCCAGCCCACAGCACTGCTGCCTTCCCTCTCTCCTCTCACACTGCACCGATCGGTACACAGAGGGGCGAGAGGAACCGCCGTCATGACATGACGCCGGTTTGTTTACAAGTGATCGCTCCATCATTTGACGGAGCGATCACATGGTAAACTTCCGCAATCAGCGGTCATTTACCGTGATCCGCCGGGTCCAGAGGATGTTCTCGGGTGCGTGCCCCAGGGGGCGCGCGAGAGTGGGATTCTGGTAGGATGTCACTGTACGCCCTCCCAGAGTTATGCAACCGCCCTGTAGCCATCATTCGGCTATGGGCCGGTTGTTAAGTGGTTAAGGCTGATTTTCACCTGATTTCTGGTGAGTGTAACATCTTAAGGAAGCAGTGTCCCATGTGGTGTGGTGAAGGAATGGAGATTCTGAGTAATTATAATTAAAAATATTTCAACACTCCCCCACGCACTGTTGGTTATTTTGTTACAGCTGATTACTCTACAGAGACTTTTTTATTCTTGTTTATAAATGAGGACATTGTGCTGTTTATATACAGTGGAACCTCGGATTACGAGCATAATCCGTTCCAGGAGTATGCTTGTAATCCAAAGTACTCGCATATCAAAGCGAGTTTTTCCATTGAAGTCAATGTAAACGAAAAAAATTTGTTCCGCATTGACTTCAATGGGATGCAATACCGCATGCGGCCAGAGGCGGGGGGCGCCGGAGAGCCTCGGAAATGGCCGAAAAGGCCCGAGCACACTTCGGCGGACCTTGGCAAACCTGGGAAAGACTCCGTTCACGAGCCTTTCCCAGGTTTGCCGAGGTTGGCCGAACTGTCCTCGGGAGTTTCCGCGCATTTCCAAACGCCGATGATCAGCGCCTTTCGGCTCTGCTCGGCTCCGGCGCCCCCCACCTCAGGCCAAAAGCGGTACTGCACACCGCTTTTGGCCTGAATCCTGCTCGTCTTGCAAAACAACACTCGCAAACCGAGTTAGGATTTTTAGAAATACAGTGCTCGGTTTGCGAAACGCTCGTTAACCGCGTTACTCGCAAACCGAGGTTCCACTATATATATATATATATATATATATATATATATATATATATATAATGTGCTTAAAATTATTACCCTTCGGAATCGATACAAGAGTATAGCTCTGCTAATGCCTATATCTCCTTAGGGCGTGTAGACATATTACTTCCTGATTCACTTAATAGCAGCATCTGAAGGGTCTGTGACCTGATTATTTGAACAGATTCATGAGTGCTGAGGGAAAGTGGATGTTTGCTGTTTAGTGATTATTTACTTTTATTGTTTTCGACATATCATCTATGTACTGGGGTAAAATAATTACATGATGTATCATGCATGATTTTATTATTTCCACGCTATACGTGTCAATATGTGTCTCAGCATGTAACATATTGTTTATGGGATGTCTGACCAAATAACTGTTTGTAAGATTGTCAACCACACCTGACATTTCCTACACAAATGTATTATTTGTAAATTATTTTATTTTTTTGTTCTAATAAAGAACTGTTTAGAGTGGGAAAAAAATCATATTGGTCAATTGCAACAGCAAACTCGATCACAGGAGCAGAATAAACTGATTATACACTTTACAATCTGATATTTTAACCTCCTTTGGATTTACCAAAAACTATGCAGTGCAAGGAACTGCCTATATGGATATGTGAACATTATAGAGTCAATGGTAACTTTAAACACAATTGTCCAAAGACTGTAAAATCAGATCGTAATGACCAGATTATGTCAAACAACCCATAGAGTAGATTTTTCTCAGATTGGCCCATCCTTGTTTCCTGTGAACATTTATATGTAAAACGTCTTTCAGATATTTTTTTTTTTTTTTCCAATTCAAAGATTTTTATTGGATTTTTCAGATATTTGTAAAACGTCTTTCAAACAGGATTTTTTTTTGTATTGAACACTAATATGTGCTCTCGTGTTTTGCAGACAGAAGAAAGATTTTCCTAGACCTCCTAACACAGCTGAAATTGAACGGTAATGAGGAGTCAAAACTAACATTGAACAATGTTCTTTGCATTGATCCAGAGAATCTAGATAATAGGAAACCCCAGAAGATAGAAGACCTTCCCCAACATGTTCTACAGAAGTTAATGGCTGTGAACATAACTGCAAGAAACACAGTCATTGAAAATAATTCAAGTGTAGACGCAAATGAAGATGATAACTCATTAGACTTCTTAGATATACAAGTTAAACGTTCCACACCATCAGTTCACCCCTTGGATGTCCTGTGTGCTCTTCTTCATTGTTCAGACAGTTTTCTACAACAAGAGATTGTAACCAAAATGGCCATGTGTCAGTTTGCTGTCCCTTTGCTGCTCCCTTCTGGTGACGGGTCACACTGCACCCTCATGCTTTGGGCAATGAGAGATATAGTAAAGAAATGGAGACCTCAGTCAATAGCTGACAGTAAAAGGTTCAAAGAGGAGAATTTGGTGAATATTTCTATGTCCATTTTCTCTTTTGTTAGGCTGGGGGAAAACAAATTATCCAAATCTACAGTCCTGAACAAAGTTCTTAATCCAGTTCAACAATGTAACAGCTACTTCATTTGCCATGATATAGCAGGGGGAAACATTGAGAGGAAAATATCTGATGGACTGGTGGAAATGTCCTGGTATTTTCCCTGTGGTAAGTCTGATGTTTTCCCAGAGCCCATCGCAGTGGCAAACTTACGCGGAGACCTGGAGTCCAACTGGGACCAGTTCATGTTTCAGACTCGAGTCTCATCAGCTGTATTTATATTCATTGAGAATATTTCTGAGGGACAGTTCAGGCTGTTATCATCCTGCAAGAATACTCACAGCCATTTTTTTCTGATTTGTCCTCCAGGATATCAAATGAAGCCAGAGACACGGCAATATCTAAAAAATCTGATGTCAGAGTTAAGCATTGATAAAACAAATGTAATAGTAAATACAGACACAGGAAATAATACAGAGCTTGCTAAGAAAATACAACAATGCATTTGTTCCTCAAACAACAAAAAACAAGTAACCTTGGAGAATGTGAGTAAAGAAATAGGTGAACTTTCAATACTTGTTGATGAAAACTCTCCTGAATCTCAAAAAGCAGCAGAGTTTGCCCGTAATATTTTCTCCACAATAGGTGATGTTGAAGAGTTTAAGAAGAAAACACTGATACAAGGACATCCATGGAAAGAATTGTCTAAAATAGAAAAGGAGATGTGCAGAATGAAAAAGCAAGGAGGAAAAGATACAGAAGAATATAGATCTGAACTGGAATCACGTCGGTCTTTATTACGCACTGCGCAACATGAGCAAGACATACCAAAGAGCATAATGTTGTTTATAAATGCAATAACTCATTTGAATCAGAAAGAGAGACAATTCTTTTTAAAATGGACAAAGCTTCTGTTGAATTCAATGGCTAGAAATAATTTTTTTCAGTTACAAAAAAAATATATGGAGTATACCAGGCTGAACAGCGAAGAACTGAAGCAGCTAGATCAAAGTATCTATAGCAGCTCTTTAGGAATCGAACACTTCATACGGGAGATAGGACAAATATATGAGGCTGAGTGTTACGCAACTAGATGCATCAGTGATCTAGAACAGGAAAAACAATTTCTGAGACTTCCAGGAATAGTTGCGGATCTCTTGATGGAAGGATTTCCAGTGGAGCTGGTTGATGGAGATGTTTCTAACATCCCTATACAATGGATAACTGATATTCTGACTGAGCTGGACAAGAAGACAGGAGGACAACGCAAAATGGGAGTGATATCTGTACTGGGAGTGCAGAGTACTGGGAAGTCCACCCTTTTGAACACCATGTTTGGTCTGCAGTTCCCGGTGGCCAGTGGACGATGCACACGAGGAGCCTTCATGACCCTTCTAAAAGTGAAAGAGAGCTTCCAGGAGGAGCTGGGCTGTGACTTCATTCTGGTGATTGACACTGAGGGGTTGAAAGCTCCAGAGTTGGCCTATTTGGAGGACAGTAATGAACATGACAATGAGCTGGCCACACTGGTGGCAGGTTTGAGTGACATTACCATATTCACCATGGCCATGGAAGCCAGTACAGAAATGAACGACATTTTACAGATTGTGGTCCATGCTTTTCTTCGGATTAAAGAAGTAGGAAGAAAACCCAACTGCCAGTTTGTACATCAGAGTGTCAGTGACATATCTGCTCATGATATGAACATGAGAGACAGGAAGAAAATTCTTGATCTCTTGGACAAAATGACAGAAGTAGCAGCAGAAATGGAAAAGAAGACTGATATAATGACTTTTAGTGATGTCATGGATTATGATTTTGAGAAACACAACTGGTACTTTCCAGCATTATTTCAAGGAGTGTCGCCTATGGCTTCAGTCAATATTGGCTACAGTGAGCATGTTTTTGAGTTAAAAAATTCTTTATTTGACTTCATGAAAACTGACAAATCTAATTTCAAACCACTCAAGATTCATGAATTCAAAACCTGGATGGAAGATTTATGGACAGCAGTTAAGTATGAAACATTTATATTTAGTTTCAAAAACACCCTGGTAGCAGATGCTTACAACAAACTGTGCATTAATTTCTCTCAATGGGAATGGCAACTGAGCCAAAAGGTGCACAACTGGTTTAGCGGCACATACACATTTATTAAAAATCAGTCTACAGACACTCTTAATGCAGAGACATGTGATAAATACAAACAGGAACTTCAAGACGTTCTACGAGAAGAAAAAAAAAACATGCTGAAATTGCTAGAAAGCTATTATGAAAATAAAGCAGAGAATTCCCATCTAATAGAAGAATTCAGGACACGGTTTGTCTTAAGTATAACTTCTCTAATAGAGAGTCATGAAAACAGCACACTAAAAAAGTGTGAAGAGGCTGTTTCTATCCAGAAAGGAAAGATAGAGATTCAAAATATGCAGAACAGATACCAGAAATTAATTGAAGATAAAATCACAGAATTACTGCAAATCAAAAGTAGGAAGAAAGAAGTCAGTGACAAAGAATTACAGAAAGAGTTTGACACAATGTGGGGAAGTACACTGTCAGGTTTACACTTTGACAAAATAAATCCAAGCAATGTTAGTGGGAAAATGTTATCGGAACTTAAGCTGGACATGAAGAATAAAAGTACTGCTGTACAAGAAGAAATAAAACAAATTAACAGTTTAGCGACCTATAAAAAAACATTTGAAATGAAAAAAAAGTATATTGATTCCTCCAGGACCAAAAAAACATTGGAAGCTGTAGCAAATTATTTTCCACGTCTCTATAAAAAATCTGAAGATTTTGCACAACTATTGATTGATAGTTGCAATAAATATGTGACAGGAAAGATAAACAGCTCTGAAGATTATACAGATGTGTACTGTAAGGATTTGCTGCACATGATCAATGAAAAGTTTGAGGAAACTGACAGTAAAAAGCTAAAACTCTCTACAAAATTTGAGCTGGATATCAAACTTTACATTTTAGCAAATGCAGCTCAAGAGTTTGAAAAGATGCATGAGAAATTCATAGAGGAGAATGACCCTAAAATGTGCCTGAATAAACTGAAGACTCAGTATTTTTTAATGTTTCAGAACATTTTCCGAGAAAAAGATGAATGTCATAGCAGAGCCAAACTCTTCTATGAGAGCTATCTGGAGCCGGCTATTGTTAAGTACATTTTTAAACAGATTGGTGTAAAAATTGTTGATGATATTCTAAGCAGTTCTGACAAGGAGGTCTTCACCAGCAGAAAATGTTTTCAGTTTACCGTCTTGCAGAGTCTCCTGGAAGAAATGTCATTTAAGAAATATCTCCGCTACATTCAGTCATATGAAGAATTTTTAGTTGACTGGATACTACAGTACATCTTAGACAAATACCAAAATTCCTCGACTCTCACAAGATTCAGAGAGGAAATTTTCAATTCCATTAAGAATAGGATCACAGTTGTTCTTAGTGATAAAAAGTGTCTCCATAGTAAAGATATAGGCAAATATTTAGACAATGTTTGTGGGATGCTAAACAGAGAATTAGTAATTAGCAAGGAGGGATTGAAGCTGATCACATTCCACAGCAAAGCAAATGTTGGAGAGTTCTCATCATACATCAAGTCATTGCTAAAGGAAGAAACAAAAAGTATTTTGTCAGATGTGCAGGCTATAAAAATTGAGTGTATACTTGAAGCGGTCACTCCGAAGCCTCAGGAGGAGCTGCTCAAGAAGGTGATTGGTTGCAGGAAGCAGTGCCCATTCTGTAAAGCTCCCTGTGAGGACGGAGGCAAAAATCATCAAAAACACTCTGCTTTTCTCCACAGACCAGAGGGATTGGGAAGATTAAAAATGGATGAAACAAACACACTGGCCACTGGGATCTGCACCACTTCTGTGTCTTCCAGTGACAAATTCAAGAATCCAGATACAGAGTGGAAATTTCACGAATATAAAAAGTACAAAGAGATTTACCCAGATTGGGAGATAAGACCTTTTACGTACATTTGGGCAACAGACTACTGGAAGTTCATTTTCGTGAAATTTAATGAGAAGTTTGCAAAGGAATATGAATGTGAGCCAGCTGTACTGCCTGAATACTGGAAGAAAATAACCAAAGAGGAAGCTCTTTACAGCTTAAAAATGGTGTATCGTTATGCATCTGATGCATATCTTCACCCATTTAAAATGTATTTATTTCTTTCTCTAGAGAAAGAGCTAGCGAGAATCACAGACAAAACACTCTCCCAAGAATAATCCACCTGTCACTGATTGTTTTATTTACAATTTCAGTTCTTCAGGGCAATTAAGATGATAAAATTATGTGAGCTAAAGTACAGGCAGGCATGCTTAATAAGGATTTTGCTGACAACAAAGCATAATCCATCCAGGTGTTCCTACAAATCAGAATGCAGAAGTGTTAGAACCCTAGTCTGTTTTTTATTGCTGGAAGGGAAGATAACTGAACCCCCGATCTGTATCTATTTCCACCTGATGGTGTGGAAATGATGAAAATATGATAGTGTTCTCCTACTTTAAAGACTCTCATGGACTGTGACTGGAGAAAGATATATGGACTGGAGTTCCACTCCTAAGAACTGAAACCAAGAAAACAAATGCATTTCCTTAAATGTGGAATCCAAATAAATATCCAATGCAGCCAACAGCTGCTGTTAAGTATAGCCTTTCCTAGACCAAGTCCAATAACTAAGACTCTCCATTTATTCTCAAGTTCTAAAGAAGGGGTACCTTTGAACCCCTGAAACCCATTGAATATTTGTACAGATTCTACAGAACTTTTATTGGAATAAACTTATTTTTGGACTTTAGTTCATCAGTGTGGAGCTCCAGTCTGTTTCACTTTCTCTGGTGTTTATTGTTCTCTGTCGCCTTTCTAGGGAAATTCACCCTCTCCATGAATTGTACTATTAAAGGGATGAAAAATCTAAATTGTTACAGTTGTTACTAGAATAGAAATAAAGGGGAAACCTGCTTCAAGGACAACTAAAATGGGATTTAATTTCAATTTGAAGAAATGTCCATAAACATCATGCTTTGTACACAGAACAAGAAGTAAAATCTCCCAAATAGGACACAAATAGGAAAATAAAGTAGAGATTCTAACCATTCACTGTTCTATGCAAACCATAAAAAAGGCTTGTCTAGGGAAGCACTGTAAATCATGACAAATAGAATATATGTTCATTTCTAAATTCTGCGTTGGAATTTCTCTTATTAATAAATGTAAGTAGAGAAATATTGTAGTAGTTTAATGTCTTCTTCTTATTATTGTTATAATTGTAGTCGTTTTATTTTGTTCATCATGGTACTGATGGCTGGAACACTTTTAATGATAATGATGATAAACCAGCTTGAACACAATGGATGCATGTGCTTACTGTTGTAGACTGGTGTTGCCTTGAAACTGCTTATTTACAATTATATGACTAAATCACGTAGACATTTTCATCTTTATATCTGTTATAATTCCTGAAAATGGAGCTTTAACCACTAGAAGACCATATACTGCGGCAAGTTGGCACTCCTGGGCAAATTGCCATAGCTAAACGTTGGCCGCTTTAAGACCACTAGGGGGCGCGCACCCACGATCGCTCCTGAGAGAGACAGAACAGAGATCTGTCAATGTAAACAGACACATCTCCATTCTGTCAGGGGAGAGGAGACTGATCTGTTGTTCATACTAAGTATAACAAGGATCGGTCCTGTCACGGAACGTCCCACACTCCGCTTGAGTGCTTCCGTCATATACCACTAACTCCCAGTCTGTATACAGATATCCCAACCTCTGCGAGCACAAACAAGGCGACACTTGCTTGTTGCTACCAAGAACTCACTTTATTCAGAACCAGAATACAGTCTTATATACACAGGAGAAGATTACTTTAACAATACAAACGTAACCTAATTAACATGAGCTAATTATCTAATCCTTTATACAGCCTAGGTGAGTGAAACATGACCTTTCGCCCAGACTTGTGGTTACCGAGCTTCACACAGTTATATCAACACAATAGCAGTCGTCCCGTCTCCTACATTGTATAGAGGACAATATCATTAGCTCATTCAATTAACATAAACACAGGTTGATGACACCAGTATCTCCTCACAGGATGTGTCCCAACAGAATGAATCCATTGAAAATCCAGGGCCCATAATCAAAAGGCAACAGGCTTGCATACAGTCCTCTCCAACAGCCTCTGTTCTGGCTAGAACTGTGACATTTCTCCCATTTCGGCAGGAGACTAACATAGGAGGAGACCCCAGACGGGTTGACTCCGAAGTTAGTAAGTAGTTCCGGTCCTCTACTGCCTGTACCCACACAGTACCCCAAATAAATTGTTCCAAACAGAGTATTACTCACCCAGCCAACCTCTGCCTCTCTCAGAGAACATATCCGCCGCTGGGGAGAGGCCCGGACTGGCCCTTCTCCCTGGAATCCTTTCTGCCGCTGGAGAGAAGACAGGGGGACTGGGCTCACTCCATCCTGCTGTTGGGGATCTGGGCCGACTGCCCAGCATCCCTGGGGTATACAGGTGGGAACTGAAGCCCCATCAACCGACACCAGATCAAGCTGCAGTTGTGAGGTGATGATTGCATTCTCTCCTTGGATCCTGATCTGCAGCTTGCGATAGACTGCCATCTCCTCACCTTGGGCCTCCACAATTGCTGCAGGTGTGGGGCAGAGGTCTTGGACCCTCTGTCCGGTTGCCAGCACTTCTGCTGGGGGTTTGCCAGGTGGTTCCTCCTCTACAGAAACGTCTATTAAATCCCCAGTCTCTGGCATTGGTAAAAGTATGGGACAGAGGTCTTGGACCCTCTGTTCAGTTACCAGATCTTCATCTGGAGAAGTTTGTTTTAACTCCATAGATGCTGCTGGCAGAAAATCACATGTCCCTGTCAGTGTTGTGGGAGAAAGGCCGACTACCTCTTCTCTCAAGAAGGCCGAAGCCACTGTTGGTGCTGGGCAGAGCACAGTGAACTTTGGCCCTGATAGCAGCTCTTCTGCTGGAGGCTCATCAGCTTGTTCTTCCTCAGCAGAAAAGTCTATCAAGTCCCATGTCTCTGCAACTGATGTCTGGGGATATAGGTTCACCATCTCCTGTCCATGGAACCCAGAAGATGTTATCAGTGCTGGGCAGAGGTTAGCAGAGCTCTGCCCTGTTGTCAGCACTTTAGGTTTGGGGACGGCAATCTCCGGATTTTCCACTGCCGATTCTCTGGCATGCTGCTGAACGTGTTCTAGCAGTTTCCTGTATGCCCTTTCCAGATGCTGTTCCTTCCTTAGCAAATGGTCCAGATCAGGTTTGAGCTCTGAGACCCCTGCAAGACCGAGCATAGACTCTCTATAATCTCTCAGGTCCTCAAGGTCAGGTTCCCCTTCATCGCCAAACATAAAAAGATCTGTAAGGTTCTCCCACAGCAATCCAGGGCCGCCAAAGTCATATCCCTCTGGAGAGCATTCTGTCATCTCCCCTAAATATCCCTCCTCTGCGTGCCATTGCAGAGCCCGATAACGATTGTCCAGCTCTATCTCCTGCTGGACCAACCTGTCCAACTCAGTCACCCATTGCTCCTGGGGCTGCTCTCCCAGGAATGCCATCCGTAATGCCCGTTGGTCACTGGCCCGTTGCTCTTGGGTTGGAAAGCACTTGCCCTGTTTTATACCAGCGAGACGGAGGGCTGCAATCCAGAGCTCCACCCGAATTTGCTGCCTAAGCTCCAGGTATTCATCCTCAGACACAGTCCTGGTGTATGTTGAAAGGATGATCCGCAGCAGCCCCGGGAATTCTGATGCCAGGTCCATATCTCCGCTGGGGTGACTGAATTCTGCTATGCTGATCTTGGATCCAGTTGGAGGTTTGGATGTCCCAGACTTCAGGAAGCTTTCCCGCTGCTTGCCACCAATGTCACGGAACGTCCCACACTCCGCTTGAGTGCTTCCGTCATATACCACTAACTCCCAGTCTGTATACAGATATCCCAACCTCTGCGAGCACAAACAAGGCGACACTTGCTTGTTGCTACCAAGAACTCACTTTATTCAGAACCAGAATACAGTCTTATATACACAGGAGAAGATTACTTTAACAATACAAACGTAACCTAATTAACATGAGCTAATTATCTAATTCTTTATACAGCCTAGGTGAGTGAAACATGACCTTTCGCCCAGACTTGTGGTTACCGAGCTTCACACAGTTATATCAACACAATAGCAGTCGTCCCGTCTCCTACATTGTATAGAGGACAATATCATTAGCTCATTCAATTAACATAAACACAGGTTGATGACACCAGTATCTCCTCACAGGATGTGTCCCAACAGAATGAATCCATTGAAAATCCAGGGCCCATAATCAAAAGGCAACAGGCTTGCATACAGTCCTCTCCAACAGCCTCTGTTCTGGCTAGAACTGTGACAGGTCCCATCCCCCCAGAGTTAGAATCACTACCTAGGACACACATTTAAACCTTTGATCACCCCCTAGTGTTAACCCCTTCCCTGCCAGTGACATTTATACAGTAATCCATGGCTATTTCTAGCTCTGATCGCTGTATAAATGTTAATGGTCCCAAAAAAGTGTCAAAAGTGTCCAATCTGTCCGCCGCAATGTCGCAGTCCCCCTAAAAATCGCAGATCGCCACCATTGGTAAAATGCCATAAATATATCCCCTATTTTGTAGACACTATAACTTTTGTGCAAACGCTTATTGAGATTTTTTTACCAAAAATATGTAGAAGAATACATATCTGCTTAAACTGAGGAAGAGATTAGTTTTTTATATATTTTTGGGGGGATATTTATATAGCAGAAAGTAAAAAAATATTGCTTTTTTAAAAAAAAATTTTTTTTTTTTGTTTGTAGCACAAAAAATCAAAACCGCAGAGGTGATCAAATACCACCAAAAGAAACCTCTATTTGTGGGTTAAAGCGAAACAGTGCCATATCGCACAAAATGGCCTAGTCATTAAGGGGGCAAATCCTTCTGGGGATGAAATGGTTAAAGTGGTAAAAGCTTTTATTTTTTTTATTGTGTTTATTTAGCCACTGAAAGCTTTCATTTTGACTATATTATACTTTTCTTTATGTATTCTTGAAACACAAATGGACTTGATAACGATGTAATAAACATAAATAAAAGATGTCACGCAGTTAAAGTGTCTTGTCTTTTATTCCAGTTCTATGCTGACATTCAAATGTCACAGGTAACCAGGGATGGACTGGCCATCGGGACTACCGGGACTTTCCCGGTGGGCCGATGGCTCAGTGGGCCGGTTTCAGCGGTCTCCTATTGCCTCGGAGGTCCGGGGCGATCTACCCATCAATCGCCGACAGCTGGCGCCTGACGATCGAGAGCCAGAATGCAGAGTAGCGCAGGAAGCGTCTGTCTGTAGTAAGTTCTCTCTCTCTCATGTCATGCAGCGCTGCTCGCTCCCCGGCGGCCCCTCCTCTCCTCGTCTATCCCATATGATGTCACAAGCGAACGGGGATAGACGAGAAGAGAGGAGGGGCCGCCGGGGAGCGAGCAGAGCTGCGTGACATGAGAGAGAGAACTTACTACTAGGGATGAGCTTCGTGTTTGAGTCGAAAGCCATGTTCGACTCGAACATCGTCTTTTCGCCCGTTCGCCAAATTGCGAACGATATGGGCCATTCGCGCCAAATTTGTGTGGCGCGTCACGGCCCATAATTCACTGTGGCATCGCAGTGCATTGCTGGCTGATGATTGGCCAAGCATGCACTATGACCCGCATGCTTGGCCAATCACAGTGCCGTCAGTAGAGAGAGCTGTAATTGGCCAAAGCCAGGGTGGCTTTGGCCAATTATGGCTCAGGGGGTTTAGAACACGCCCCACACTATATAATATATATATATACACACTGTATTCAGTTTAGCTAGATCCGTTCCTGTTATCTTCCTACTGACAGGCAGGCTTGTCTTGTTACAGTATTTACAGCTACCTGAAGAAAATTGCTGGTGTTCTTTTGATCCTATTAGTACCACAGTCAGGCAGTTAGACTAGTTACAGTTAGTGTAGTGCGTCCTCCTCACAGTGTTCAGTTAAAGCTACAAGTTAGTTTAGTGTGACCTCTGCACAGTGTTCAGCTAAAGCTACAAGTTAGGGTAGTGCGTCATCCTCATAGTGTTCAGCTAAAGCTACAAGTTAGTTTAGTGTGACCTCTACACAGTGTTCAGCTAAGGCTCGGTTCACACGGGGGCGACTTGTCAGGCGACCTAGTCGCCTGACAAGTCGCATCCCGTTCTGTACAATGGAACCGTTCTAAGGGGAGCGACGCAAGTTGCTCCAACTTAGAAAAAGATTCCTGTACGACTTTGGGGGCGACTTGGGGCGACTTGCATAGACTTCTATACAGAAGTAGTTTTGCAAGTCGCCCAGGCAGTCATGTGCAGGTCGTGCCGCCTCTGGTGTGAACCGAGGCTAAAGCTACAAGTTAGGGTAGTGCGTCCTCTGCACAGTGTTCAGCTAAAGCTACAAGTTAGTGTAGTGTGTTCTCTGAACAGTGTTCAGCTAAAACTTCAAGTTAGTGTAGTGCGACCTCTGCACAGTGTTCAGCTAAAGCTACAAGTTAGTGTAGTGCGTCCTCTGAACAGTCTTCAGCTAAAACTACAAGTTAGTGTAGTGTGACCTCTGCACAGTGTTCAGCTAAAGCTACAAGTTAGTGTAGTGCGTCCTCTGCACAGTGTTCAGCTAAAGCAACAAGTTAGTGTAGTGCATCCTCCTCACAGTGTTCAGCTAAAACTACAAGTTTGTTTCTTGCGAGCTCTGCACAGTGTTCACCTAAAGCTACCTGTCGAAGGTTGGTGGTGTTTTCCTGATCCTATCACTACCGCAGGCAGCTAAATAAGCTACAAGTTAGTTTTGCAAGCTCTGCACAGTGTTCACCTAAAGCTACCTGTAGAAGGTTGGTGGTGTTTTCCTGATCCTATCACTACCACAGGCAGCTAAATAAGCTACAAGTTAGTTTTTTGCGAGCTCTGCACAGTGTTCACCTAAAGCTACCTGTAGAAGGTTGGTGGTGTTTTCTTGATCCTATCACTACCGCAGGCAGCTTAATAAGCTACAAGTTAGTTTTTTCCGAGCTCTGCACAGTGTTCAGCTAAAACTACAAGTTAGTGTAGCGCGAGCTCTGCACAGTGTTCAGCTAAAGCTACAAGTTAGTGTAGTGCGTCCTCTGAACAGTGTTCAGCTAAAACTACAAGTTAGTGTAGTGCGACCTTTGCACAATGTTCACCTAAAGCTACCTGTAGAAGTTTGGTGGTGTTTTCCTGATCCTATCACTACCGCAGGCAGCTAAATAAGCTACAAGTTAGTTTTTTGCAAGCTCTGCACAGTGTTCAGCTAAAGCTACCTGTAGAAGGTTGGTGGTGTTCTCATACTACAGGCAGGCAGTTGATTTTGCTAGCTGCAGTATCAGTATATATGTAGCAATAACTCTCGGTGGAGCTGCTGGTTTAAGCGGGCCTGCCCTCTATGCTCTTCACCCTTCTTAAATTGTTCAACCCCCTTGACACAACTGTAGTGCAGTGTTGTAACAATATGTGTATCAACTTTTACCCACAATACACTTATCGCTATAGTTACCTCTACCTGGGTGCTGGTAGCTCCAACTGCAGGAGAAATGACAACACTGCACACAAACCAGTAATAACCAAAAAATAACTTCGGTCTTTGTGTAAATAATATTTTAATATATATAAAGAGTTATTACACTGAATATACTATCACACCAACGTGATGTGACAGTATAAGAAATGGTTATGACAATCAGTAACAGACAAAAATATATCTAATTGTATACAAATGTACCCGGGAGCCCCCCCCCTGCTCTAGACCTTAAAGTCACTATCCTTTGTAACTAAATGCAGGGCCCTGCAATGAAAAGGTAGTCCTGACGTCTTCAGTCTTAGTTAGCTTTTATAATTGTAATCCGCAAAGGGGTTCCTCCTGTGTGTTGCGCAGTGTAATGTAACACACTAAAACAATTGTAATCCAGCAGATTGACTAAGTGTTCTCATATGAAGAAAACAAACATCTAGCATCCGTTCTTGAATACTGAAGTCTATTCAGATGTGAAGTTCTCCAACTTAACTTGGTCCGTGGGACTATCTGTCCCAGCAACACTCTGTACAGTTCTAAATGTGTGTGTAGTATTTAAATAAACTTCTGGGTGTTAACCCTCTCACCACACAGGATCCGGGCAGGTAGATGCCTCAATTTCAGCAGTTCTCAGTCAGTATGGAGCCACCACCTCGCTGTCACACTGTTCCGTTCACTAACGACCAGGAGTTCTCGATTATCTCCCCACGGGTCTCTGGAAGGATCACTTCTGCTGTTCTAGCACACTGTAATGCGATGGCAGGATCCTTGCAGCTGCTCCGCTCCTTCGCAAAGTAGGCCGCAACCCTGTGGGACACACACACCCACAGAGTTCTGCTGGCAGGCCACGCGTCCCAGGAACAAGAGACCTAAAATGGCCGCTCCTTACCCTTTTATATCCTCCCACAATGCAGTTCAGTTCTCACCTTGTCCAGGAGCATTGTGGGTGGGTCATAGCTAAAGTTCAGAAGTAAACAATAAATCACTTCCATGTCACTTCACTTAATAATGAAACGTAAACATATTGTACTTTCTCAATTGTCCACAAGATGGCACTAACGTACTGTATAACACACATATGACTAGAAACACAAGTTGTCAGCGCTACATACTCCCCCTGCTTTAAATCTTTGGTCCCCAAAGATATGTAAGCCCTTGTTCCTGCTACACATCTTAGCCTCTAAACGAGTGCACAGGACCGACAGAGGAGCCTCTCACCAATTCTCAGGTGTTCAAAAGCTACTCTGTGTACCCACAACTGTCACTTTAGTATCAGATACAGGTGTGACAAGGGGTGAAACAGGGCTCTCATTGTCCAGATTGACTGAGGAGGAGCTAGACTCATCAACATTCCTTTTGCTGGTAATCTTTGTTGTTTCAGAACACTCGCCCAATGCATAGTATGTTAGTCTCTTGGGTGGGCGAATGTTCCTCTTTTCCCTTTGTTTTTTTGGTGTGTCCCCTATTTCTGGATGGACACCATTTTATTCTACTTCAGTGGGAGATAAACACTTTTCAGCTTTCCCAGACAATGGCACAAACTCTGGAGCTTCTGGCCTGAGAGCCTCACTACTCTCCTCGGCTGTGGGTGAGTGATGAAACATTCGCTTCAGTTTCGGGTATATTAGATGACCACAACCAGCTAATGTCCATCTCTCTCTCCTCACTGTCTTCAGTTGTCAATGCCCCAGATTGGGACCTAGTTACAGGCTGTTGTGCAACTTCTGATGTAGATGATAACTCCTCCTCGGAGATTATCCTGACTACATCAGTAAGGGGCAAAAGGTGATTCCGATGCCAAGTCTTAGTTGGTCCAGCACTTCCTTCTGGACTGATTTCAAATACTGAAAGTCTTGGGAGCTGTTTACACACAACGTATGGCTGTGATCTCCAGCGATTCGCCAACTTGTGTTTGCCAGGAATACAGTAGGTGACCGCGATATTGTGTCAATTTTACACCTGTGAGCCCCGTCGCGGGAGCCAGCGCCGAGATGGCTCACTCCCAAATTTTAAATGAAAAAACCGGCGTGGGTCCCCCCCCAGGAGCATACCAGGCCCTTAGGTCTGGTATGGATTGTAAGGGGAACCCCCTACGCCGAAAAATCAGCATAGGGGTCCCCCCAAAATCCATACCAGACCCTTATCAGAGCACGCAGCTCGGCCGGCCAGGAAAGGGGCTGGGGACGAGCGAGCGCCCCCCTCCTGAGCCGTACCAGGCCGCATGCCCTTAACATGGGTGCTTGCAGGCCTCCCCTCCCCCAAAGCACCTTGTCCCCATGTTGATGAGGACAAGGGCCTCTTCCTGACAACCCTGGCCCTGTTGGGGACTGCGGGCGGGGGGCTTATCGGAACCTGGGAGCCCCCTTTAATAAGGAGGCCCCCAGATCCCGGCCCACCACCCTATGTGAATGAGTATGGGGTACATGGTACCCCTACCCATTCACCTAGGGAAATGTGTCAATAAAAAAAAAACACAGTACACAGGTTTTAAGAGTAATTTATTAGGCAGCTCCGGGGTCTTCTTTCCGACTTCGGGGGGGGTCTTCTTCCGACTTCTCCCGGTGTTCTGCCTCTTCTCCTGGGCCCCTCCGCTATCTTCTTCCAGCTCTTTTGCCAGCGGGGGCCCGGTCTGCTGCCGCTGTCTTGTTGCCGCTGTAAATTCCGATCGTGTGTACACGGATCTGACGCACAAAGTTCCACGCATGCTCGGAATCAAGCAGAAGAGCAGCACTGGCTATTGAACTTCATTTTCCTTGGCTCGTCGTACGTGTTGTTTGTCACCGTGTTCGGAATTTCCGGCCAAGTTTGTGTGACCCTGCGTATGCAAGACAAGTTTGAGCCAACATCCGTTGGAAAAAAAACATAGTTTTAGTTTGTAAGAGGGAGAAATTGTAGAATGAAATTTGCACATTTTGTCTTTCAGTTGTTTTACAACCTATCACTACTTGAAATAGAAAGAAGTATTTTTCTTGCTACTAACTGACCTTAGAATATATAGAGATTGCTAATAGATAACCTTATTTGTGCCTAAAAAAATTCTGGTATGTGCATTACTTTGGCATTGCTGAATCAATAGGTGCATAGCTAGATTGTAAAAATGGATCTGGTCCATACAGAGTGTACAGGTGCTGCTGGAGCTCAAATGGTTAAGAAACTTCAAAACACTTGCAAATATCTTCTATAGTCACAACTATTATCTTCAGAAGAATGAATGTGACCAGCAGAGCTGGTTATATTGCTGTTTGGATGGATGCTATCAGTGCAAATTCTGAGTTTCGTTTCTCTTTATTTGCATTGACCCCACCTACATTTCACATTTTATAAAGACCAGGAAACCGTGAAGCTCATCAGTGTTGAGATTTCTACCTGGCTCTACTCTTATTATCCAACCAGGACTACATGTACAAGGTAAGTAGAAAGCATGCAATTATAATAAAATGTGCAGGGTGATAGCCAGCATTGATTTATGAAGACCAAAATTGTCAAAAAATCTATATTCTTTGTATGAAGAAGAGAGCAAAACACAAGGATGGCTGTCGATATATTTATGTGGTAGTATATTTGGACTTTGGACTGGGTTTTCCACAAATGGCGAATGTGTATAATGAGATCTATTACCATAGAAAACTCACTTTGAAAATGGATAATGTAATGCTACCCCTGCGGGAGACGCTGGATAGGAAGCATAAAAGGCCATAGACTTTCTTGGTTGTAGCTGCCCCCGTACTGACTGAGTAAAAGAAAATTGTGATATATGTAAATACTAACACAACTGGTGTCAGATTCTGGTTTTCCTGGTTTTCCTGGTGACGTTGCGTCCAGTCCTGTCCTGGACTGTGTTGGAGCTTCTGTCCTCTACATTTTTAACCTCTTATTATAAAGCGGATGCATTCTTTATTTATGTAAGTGCAATTTTAATCACTTATCCTAAAGTGATATTAAAGTCTTGTTTTTTTTTTAAATAACAAACCTGTTATACGCTATATTACCAAAACTATTGGGGCACCTGCCTTTACACACACATGAACTTTAATGGCATCCCAGTCTTAGTCCGTAGGGTTCAATATTGAGTTGGCCCACCCTTTGCAGCTATAACAGCTTCACCTCTTCTGGGAAGGCCGTCCACAAGGTTTAGGCAGAGGCGTCCCATCCTAAGGGTGCACAGGCGCCGCCTCTTCTCTCCAACCACCCCTCTCAATGTAGAATGCCGCCTTTTCGGACGCCGGGTGCCTGAATTACAGCGGGGGTGTTTTTTTGAAGCACCTGACTAGAGCCATAGGTTTAAAAAAAGGTGGATTCGGAGCACAGAACATTGCGCTCAGAGCCCACACAGGTGTGTTAGAAAAGCAAATGAATATTTGCTTTTCTAACACTGAACTGCCTCTCCGCCAATCAGGTAGCACGCGTCTGATACCCGACACCTGATTGGCTGAAAGGACATGTGCTGCTATTAGTCACCTAGCAGGAAGACGAGACACACGGGGGACACAGCTCGCCGCTGCCTGACCCGCCACCAAGATAAGGTAAGTCGGTCAGACAGCAGGCGGGCGGGGGTCACAGTGGCTGCATTTGATAGGGCACAATGGTGGCATTTGATGGGCACAGTGGCGGCATTTAATGGGCACAATGGTGGCATTTGATGGGTCACAGTGGCTGTATTTTATGGGGCACAATGGCGGCATTTGATAGGGCACAATGGTGGCATTTGATGGGCACAGTTGGCAGCATTTGATGGGCACAGTGATGGCATTTGGGCACAGTGGCAGCATTTGATGGGCACAGTGGTGGAATTTGATGGGCACAATAGCGGCATTTGATGGAACAGTGGCTGCGTTGATGCCACAGTGGCTGCGTTGATGCCACAGTGACTGCATTTGATGGCACAGTGACTGCGTCTGATGGCACAGGGACTGCATCTGATGGCACAGTGGCGTTTTTCGCTGCTTTTTGACGTTTAACATTTTTACAGCTGAAAACTGCCTCTCAGAACCCTCTAGTTTTGGGGGTTTTTTTACAGCCAAAAAACGCCCCAGCCAAAAACAGTTGATAACAGCCTATGTGTGCATGGACAAATAGTATAACATGCTGGAGAGTTTATTGACTGTAGAAAAAAAAACGTCTGAAGCCAAAAACAGCAGCTGTAAAAACGTCCAAAAACGTCCAGTGTGCATGAGGCCTAAAAGCCTAGAATAAAGGCTTACCTTTAGGTACTGTAAATATCTCTTAACGTGCGCCGTTTAGGAGATATTTACTGTTTACTGCTCCGATGATGTCATCGGTGCATGCGATTTGAAGGAACGGGTGCTTGTGCCGTTTCTTCAGGAGCGTATGCCGGTACCGGCAGCTCCCGTACGCATGCGCGAGAGTGACGTCACGCAGCTCCGGCCGGTCACACAGCCGGAGTCCGCGGCCCCCGGAGGGAAGACGGGTGAAGATGGTTACAGCCTTCAGCAGGGACAACGCAGGCTCCATTTGCAGGTAAGTGTCACATACTAGCCCATTATACCTTTACTTTACAGGGAAGAAAAAAAAATAAAAAAAACACAGAGTTTACTTCCTCTTTAAGATAAAAGAATTTCTGCCTTTACAACCACTTTAATAATTAAGTTACTACACTTGAGATTTCCCTCTCCCCCTTTGATTTCTATTATTGGAAGTGGCACTGCCCTTCGTCTGTAGCCATATACCCCACACCATTGGATCACCACAGGTATTTGGAGGACGGTTGAAGAGCAGGAAGGAGACATCCCTCACCAGAAAAAGCACATTAGACTCTTAAGCTTAATAGCAGAGGGTCTATCTTGTCTGGTGAGTGCGGATAAAGGAGGAGTACTGGTCACCCACCACATTATGGCGTTTGAGCACTAAGGCATTTTATGATTTATGAGCACGAAGCATTTTATAGAGGAAGACTCACTATAAAAGTGGAAATATTGCACTGTTTAGACACTAATAAATAAAATAAAACTAATAATAAAAAAAAAAAAACTGTTCAACAACTGGGGGAAGACTTGGGAATAACTCATTAGGGTTCCCTTTACATGAGGGGGTGATATGCATTTCTTGCAAGGGCAGTTGCTGGCAGTTCCATTTCTACTGATATACACAGAGATGTTTGTATGTTGGGAAGGACAGAGATAAGCAGAAATAGGTGGAGTACTCTAGTCTAATAGGCAGAGCTGACAATGCTAGTTTAGATTTTACTGTAGCAATCATGTTTTTTTTTATGCTGCCGGGACATGTACTTTAACTAGTTACGGACCGTCCGCCGCAGTTGTACTGTGGCAAGTTGGCTCCCCTGCCCTGTGCGAAACGCCGTCATTGTACGTCGGGCGTGTACACTGCGATTTGTGGGCGCACGCAAATTCTCGATGTCCGCCAGCCACCTGCGATCGCTTCAGAGACAGGCAGAACGGGGATCTGTCAATGTAAACACACAGATCCCCATTCTGTCAGGGGAGGAGAGAGAGAGAGAGATCTGCTGTTCCTAGTAATTAGAAACAGCGATCTCTCTCCTCCTCCAGTCAACCCAGCCCCCATACAGTTAGAAACACCTCCCAGGGAACACATTTAACCCCTTGATCACCCCCTAGTGTTAACCCATTCCTTGCCAGTGCCCTTTTATACAGTGATCAGTGGCTATTTTTAGCTCTGATAGCTGTTTAAAAGTCAATGGTCACAAAAAAAGTGTTAAAAGATTCCGATATGTCCGCCGCAATGTCGCAGTCCCGCTAAAAATCGATGATCACCGCCATTGCTAGTAAAAAAAAAATAAAAAAAATAAAAATGCCATAAATCTATCCCCTATTTTGTAGACACTATAACTTTTGCGCAAACCAATCAATATACGCTTATTGCGATTCTTTTTACCAAAAATATGTAGAAGAATATATATCGGCCTAAACTGATGAAGATTTTTTGGATATTTATTATAGCAAAGAGTAAAAAATATATATTTTTTTAAAATTGTCTCTTTTTTTGTTTAAAGCGCAAAAAATAAAAAATGCAGAGATGATCAAATAATACCAAAAGAAAGCTCTATTTGTGGCAAAAAAAGGACATCAATTTTGTTTGGGTACATCGTCGCATGACCGCGCAATTGTCAGTTAAAGCGACACAGTGCCAAATCGCAAAAAATGTCCTGGTCATAAAAGCGGAACTTCAGTAATTTTTTCATCTTTCCATCAATTAAATCTTCTGCCCTTGTTGTTGCTTTAACTTTTGGATAATAAAACATTTTTTTTCTGCCAGTAAATCCCTTATACAGCTCAAGTCCTGTTTCTTGTCTGGTCATTAGCCTAGGCTTCTGACATCATGCACAGCTCTCTCTCTCACTCTGGTGAGAGTTTGCCAGGAAGGAAGGGGGGATGAGTCATAAGAGGGCCAATAAGAGCTGCAAAGCTGGAGGTGTACCTCTGTGTGTCTGTGTAAATCCAGGAAGTGAACAGGCAGCAGCTTGAGCTGCCCACGGTTAAAATGGCTGCAGCCAGACTCAGTGGTGGGAGATTTCTGCAGCATATTTAGCAAGTACAGAATCACAGTATATAGAAAATAATATGCAAAGTGGTTGGAGGGAAGCTTTAGAATGGCAAAGAGGTTTTATTACAAATTATGTGAGCAGACTGCAGTTCCTCTTTAAGGGGGCAAATCTTCCGGTCCTTAAGTGGTTAAAGCAGTTGTAAACCCCATTCATGAAATTTGACCTAAGCACATATATCTGTAGTGTTTAGTTATCTCTCTCCAAAGCTCTAAGTGCCTTTTATCTCTGGTGCTCCATTCCTCTGTTATCAGCAGAGTCACTTCTGACACATTGACAGTTCTCTGACACATGAGATAACAGCATCTGAAAATTTGTGTCGGGGACGGAGCTTAGAGGTAGATAAGCATGGAGCTTGTCTATTCAGACTGCAGCTCTGCATGTTCCTTCGTTCCTCTGCCTATGTGAGGGGGGGGGGGGGGGTGTCCCTTTCCTCCAATCAGCTCACACACAGTGTAAGCCAAGACTCCACACACACCCCATATGCTGCTGAAACAGGAAGAAAGATTTGTAACATGATCTTTCTAAAGAGTGTAGAATGGAAAAGACAGTACATATACTTATACTTATGTAGGGAGATTTAAGAGTTATGAGACACAATGTACAGGGATAGGGACAATTGAAGACACTCACTCAGGTTGAACTGGATGGACTGGTGTCTTTATTCAACCTTACTAACTATGTAACTATGTAACCCTCCCCAAACAAATAAAGTTGCCAGTACCTCCAACTAGGGTAGGGGATTCCCTTCCTGGGGTTGGCCAGTAGCATACAACATTAATCAAATGCATAGTTGTACACCAGTAGGTAAATAATACAAGCTTTATATAATAAAAGATTAATAACAGTGCACACATCCATTGTAAAAACAGATAATATCAGCAAAGGGCTCAACGAGAGTCCTGGTGGAATTATGCACATATGTTCGAGTATCATAGGCGTGCGCAGCCTATTGCATTAGGGTGTGCACCCTTGAACTCAAACACACATGCATGTGTATGTGCCTACATATATATGACCCCGGCACATTGATCTCCCTGCCGGCACAGTGAAAGAGAAGAGCATAAACACTTTACTTATGGCAGAGCAGGTAAGAGGGAGATCTTTACCATGTTCCTGCTGCTACACAGAGCAATAACACTAATGCGCATGGGGTGATTAGGGTGTGCCTGGGCACACCCGGCACACCCTGCGCGCATGCCTATGTCGAGTATATACAGTTATTAATGAAGATACTATATCTCCAGATAAATGTTACAACAAAGTCCACTAGGGATGAGCTGGATGTTCAAGTCGAACGTAAGTTCGACTCGAACACCGGGTGTTCGCCTGTTCACCGAATAGCCAAATAATCACTGAATAATTTGGGGTGTTCGCGTCAAATTCGAAAGCCGCGGAACACCCTTTAAAAGTCTATGGGAGAAATCAAAAGTGCTAATTTTTAAGGTTTATATGCAAGGTATTGTCATAAAAAGTGTTTGGGGACCTGGGTCCTGCCCCAGGGGACATGTATCAATGCAAAAAAAAAAAGTTTTAAAAAAGGCTGTTTTTTTCAGGAGCAGGGATTTTAATAATGCTCAAAGTGAAACAATAAAAGTGAAATATTCCTTTAATTTTCATACCTGGGGGGTGTCTATAGTATGCCTGTAAAGTGGCGCATGTTTCCCATGTTTAGAACAGTCCGAGAGCAAAATGACATTTCTAAAGGAAAAAAGTCATTTTAAATTACTCGCGACTATAATGAATTATCGGTCCCAGCAATACAGATAAAAGAAGTCATTGAAAAAAATGGCATAGGATCCACCCAGTCCATTACCAGTCCCTTTGGGTCTGGTATGAATATTAAGGGGAACCCCGAACCAAAATTAAAAAAAAAATTGCGTGGGGGTCCCCCCAAATTCCATACCAGGCCCTTCAGGTCTGGTATGGATATTAAGGGGAGCCCCGTGCCAAAATTTAAAAAAAAATGGCGTGGGGGTCCCCCCAAAAATCCATACCATACCCTTATCCGAGCACGCAACCTGCCATGCCACAGGAAAAGAGGGGGGATGAGAGAGCTCCCCCCCTCCTGAACCATACCAGGTCACATGCCCTCAACATGGGGAGGGTGCTTTGGGGTAGGCCCCAAAGCACCTTGTCCCCATGTTGATGGGGACAAGGGCTTCATCCCCACAACCCTTGCCCGGTGATTGTGGGGGTCTGCGGGCGGGGGGCTTATCGGAATCTGGAAGCCCCCTTTAACAAGGGGACCCCCAGATCCCGGCCTGCCCCCCTGTGTGAAATAGTAACAGAGTAAAAATGTACCCCTACCATTTTACAAAAAAGTGTGAAAACGGTAAAAATGACATGACGCGACTTGGGACAAGACCTTTATTAAAAACCAGACCCCGCCCCCCTCTGACGCTACGGGGAACCATATGGAAGTCCCCGTGTGTCAGAGGGGGCGGGGTCACCCAGGAACATCACCGTGCGGCCCCACCCTCATTTACAAAAGAACTGTCACCTGCGAGGACGGTCATTACGGTGGGAGCCTCTCATGGAGGGGGGTTGGTCGCGTTTTTTATTTTTTTTGGTCCGTCGGCGGAGCAAGAGAAGAAGAAGAAGACTTCATGGGACATTTTTATTTTTTTATTTTTTAATAAAGGACTTGTCCCAAGCCGTGTCATGTCATCTTTACCATTTTCACACTTTTTTTGTGAAATGGTAGGGGTACATTTGTACCCCATTACCATTTCACACAGGGGGGATGCCGGAATCTGGGGAACCCCTTGTTAAAGGGGGGTTCCATATTCCGATAAGCCCCCTGCCCGCAGACCCCCACAACCATCGGGCAAGGGTTGTGGGGATGAGGCCTTTGTCCCCACCAACATGGGGACAAGGTGATTTGAGGGGCTACACCAAAGCACCCTCCCCATGTTGAGGGCATGTGGCCTGGTACGCTTCAGGAGGGGGGGCGCTCTAAGGGTCTGGTATGGATTTTTGGGGGGACCCCACGCCTTTTTTTTTTAATTTTGGCACAATGTTCCTCTAAAAATCCATACCAGACCTGAAGGGTCTGGTATGAATTTTAAAGGGGGGGACTCCCACGCCATTTTTTTCTAAATTTTGGTGCGGGGTTCCCCTTAATATCCTTACCAGACCTGAAGGGCCTGGTATGGAATTTGGGGGGACCCCCACACAATTTTTTTTTTAATTTTGGTTTGGGGTTCCCCTTAATATTCATACCAGACCCAAAGGGCCTGGTAATGGACTGGGGGAACCCATGCCATTTTTTTAATGACTTCTTTTATCTATATTGCCGGGACCCGACAATTCATTATAGCCGCGAGTACTTTTAAATGACTTTTTTTCCTTTAGAAATGTCATTTTGTGCAGGGACTGTTCTAAATACGGGAAACATGCGCCACTTTACAGGCATACTATAGACACCCACCAGGTACGAAATTTAAAGGAATATTACACTTTTATTGTTTTGCTTTAAGCATTATTAAAATCACTGCTCCCGAAAAATGGGCCATTTTTAAAACTTTTTTTTGCATTGATACATGTCCCCTGGGGCCGGACCCAGGTCCTCAAACACTTTTTATGACAATACCATGCATATAAGCCTTTAAAATGAGCACTTTTTATTATTCATGTTAGTGTCCCATAGACTTTAATGGTGTTCGCGTGTGTTCGCGAAGCTGTCAAACTCTGGCTCAAACTTTTTGAACATCAAATGCAGCTACTTGTGCCCATTATATGCAGCCACTTGTGCCCATCATATGCAGCCACTGTGCCCATCAAATGCAGCCATTGTGCCCATCAAATGCAGCTACTTGTGCCCGTCATATGCAGCTACTTGTGCCTGTCATATGCAACCACTTGTGCCTGTCAAATGCAGCCACTTGTGCCCATCAAATTCAGCTATTTGTGCCCATCATGTGCAGCCACTTGTGCCCATCAAATGCAGCCACTGTGCCCACCAATGGCAGCCACTGTGCCCATCAATGGCAGCCACTGTGCCCATCAATGGCAGTCACTGAGCCCATCATATGCAGCCACGTGTGCCCATCATATGCAGCCACTTGTGCCCATCATATGCAGCCATTTGTGCCCATCATATGCAGACACAGTGCCCATCATATGCAGCCACTTGTGCCCATCATATGCAGCCACTGTGCCCATCATATGCAGCCACTTGTGCCTGTCAAATGCAGCCACTTGTGCCCATCATTTGCAGCCACTTGTGCCCATCATATGCAGCCACTTGTGCCCATCATATGCAGCCACTGTGCCCATCAAATGCAGCCACTTGTGCCTGTCATATGCAGCCACTTGTGCCTGTCATATGCAGCCACTTGTGCCCATCAAATGCAGCTACTTGTGCTCATCATATGCAGCCACTTGTGCCCATCATATGCAGCCACTGTGCCCATCAAATGCAGCCACTTGTGCTCATCAAATGCAGCCACTTGTGCTCATCAAATGCAGCCACTTGTGCTCATCAAATGCAGCCACCTGTGCCCATCATATGCAGCCAGTGTGCCCATCAAATGCAGCCACTTGTGCCCATCATATGCAGCCACTTGTGCCCATCATATTCAGCCATTGTGCCCATCAAACGCAGCCACGTGTGCCCGTCAAACGCAGCCACTGTGCCCCTCAAATGCAGCCATTTGTGCCCATCATATGCAGCCACTTGTGCCCATCAAATGCAAAATGCAACCACTTGTGCCCATCATATGCAGCCACCTGTGCCCATCATATGCAGCCACTGTACCCACCGACCCCCCCCCATGGCTCTGGCAGCACCCACCCCCCGTGCTCAGCTCTAGCAGCACATACACCCGAAACCCCCCGAAAGCGTGGCTCTGGCAGCACCAAACCCACCCACCCCTCGCGAGCACGGCTCTGGCAGCACCGAACCATCAGGTCTGCCGCCCTGCCTCCTGATTGGCGGGGAGGAAGGTTAGTGTGAAAATGGCGAAAATTAATTCGTTATCGTCGCACAATTGAGTGGGATCAGGGTGCATTCTCTGCGCCCCGAGCCCACCCAATTTTGAAGCCTATTAAAGCCTCTGGCTCTAATAAGGTGCTTCAAAAAGTACCACCCCCTCCCACCCCCGCCATAGGAATCCATGCATCTGGCATCCTGAAAGGGGCAGGGCGCATGGATGCGGGGGCAGCGCCCGTGCGCTCACAGTGCACGGGCTGCAACTGGCCCATCTGCAGCCTTGCCAATCTTGGCAGTCTGATCAGTGCCTATCTGCAGCCTTGTCCATCAATGCAGCATGATCAGTGTGCATCTGCAGCCTTCCCTCCTTCCCCTCCGAGGCAGCGTTCGGCGTATAACACGCACACACGATTTTCCCCTGATTTTAAGGGGGAAAAAGTGCGTGTTATACACCAATAAATATGGTAATTTCAGTATTTCGATTCAAAATTGAAACTCATATATTTTATATAGATGCGTTACACACAGAGTGATATATTTCAAGCATTTTTTTTTTTTTAAATGTTGATGAATATGGCTTACAGCTAGTGAAAACCCAAGATTCAGTATCTCAGAAAACCTGAATAATACATAAGACCATTAAAAAAAAAAAAAAAAAAAAAAAAAAGGATTTTTAATACAGAAATGTTGGCTTACTAAAAAGTACAGTATAGTATGCACTTAATACTTGGTTGGGGCTCTTTTTGCATTAATTACTGCATCAATGTGGCGTGGCATGAAGGCGATCAGCCTGTGACACTGCTGAGGTGTTATGGAAGCCCAGGTTGCTTTGATAGCACGCTTCAGCTCGTCTGCATTCTTGGGTTTGGTGTTTCTCATCTTCCTCTTGATAATACCCCACAGATACTATATGAGGTTTAGGTCAGGCGTGTTTGCTGGCCAATCAAGCACGGTGATACCATGATCATTAAACCAGGTATTGGTACTTTTGGCAGTGTGGACAGGTGCCAAGTCCTGCTGGAAAATTAGATCAGCCATAGGCATGCGCAGCCTATTGCATTGGGGTGTGCACCCCAAAACTCAAACACACATGCGTGTGTATAATAATATATATATATATATATATATATATATATATATATATATATATATATATATATATACACACACACACACATATACTGTATATACATATACAAATACTCACATATATATATGTGAGTTTTATGTATATGTACATAAAACCACCCATTTATGTGCCTGCCTGACCCAAGTGCCTTTGTTCAACTTTTTATTAAAAAATAATAAATGCATAGAGGTTTACGCTTTTAACTCCTGCTAGCGGCTGAAGAAAGGGTTAAAACCGGCCATGTTGCGGCGCTGCCGAAGCGCTTTGCAGGCGCTTTGCCAGCGCTGCCAATTCATTCCAATGGGCACTGGGCGGTTTACAAGCAGTGTATACAGCGCTACCACACCACCCTAAAGATGCTGCTTGCGGGACCTTTCCTAACGTCCTGCAAGCACACCGCCCCTGTGTGAAAGCACTCAGGCTTTCACACTGAGGAGGCAGTTTTCAGGCACTTTACAGGCGCTATTTTTAGCACTAAAACACCTGAAAAATACTCTAGTGTGAAAGGGGTCTTAAAGTGGAACTTCCACTCATCTGATTCCTCCCCCCCTCTGGTGCCACAATTGGCACCTTTCAGGGGGGAGGGGGGTGCAGATACCTGTATAATACAGGTATCTGCACCCACTTCCAGGAATAGCTAGCTGCAGATGCCTGCCCCCCCCCCCCCCCCGTTGTGGTCTGGGAAACACACAGTTCCCACAACACAATGGGGACCAGTGAAGACGCGCAGGGCGACAGTAAAGCCGCAACGCTTCACTTCCTGATTCCCTGAGCGAGGATGCCGGTGGGGGCAGCTGAAAACCGAGCGATTGCTCGTCATCTGCTGCCGACATCGCGGGCGCCCTGGACAGGTAAGTGTCCATTTATTAAAAGTCAGCAGCTGCAGTATTTGTAGCTGCTGGCTTTTAATATTTTATTTTTTAAGGTGGAGCTCCGCTTTAAGTTACTGGCTGTGGTCACACTCCAGCCTCCCCATCATACCATACAGGGTTAATGTCCCTGTATGGTATGTGATGATGTCACGGCTTTGGGGTGAAGGAAGAGACATTAGAGTCAGGTAAGTGAAAGAGGTTACCCCCCTCCCCTCCCCCCACACACACTGCAAGGATAGACTTTTTTACTGTCCTGGAGTTGGGGTGTATTATTATGATAAGAGTTTTTGATAGGTTAGGAATTCCTGGTACTTCAGAGGTGCTACATAGATGTATTCTATACACACACACATTATATGTTATTAAAAAAATAATAATTTTAACGGGATATAATGTGTATGTGGAATACATTTATGTAACACCTCAGAAGTCCCAGAAATTCCTAACCTGTTGAAGAATGTTACTTTCTCATTCAGTAAACCTGTTTTGCAAAGTGCAGGGCAGGTTTACAGCATAGAATTGTATAGTGGCAGGCAGAGAAGGTCAGTACTCACAGGTCTCACAGGTAAAAGGCTGCTATCTGTCCTCTGAGCTCTTCCATCATCCCCGGGGAGAGCTGTGCTGTGTGCTGGACAGGAGGAAAGTGATGGAGGGTGCACTGTGATATCACTTCCTGCTCCTCCCACCTGTACTGGAGCTGTGAAAGCCCCGACTCAGCCAGACAGGAACCCGAGGAGGAGAGAGACAGTTTTCATCCAAATGCGGCATCAGAGAGGAGTTCGGCAAGCTGTCTTCTGGCACACAGGGGATAGGATGGAGGGTGACTCCTGTAAGGACTGCAGCCACAGCTGTAAATAAGCAGTCAGGAATTATCTGATGCTCTCTGAAGTTCACATGCTTCATCTCTGACAGCTGGCGGCGGTGTGATATTCAGCTGACAGGGATGCTGTAGCCGGAACTACAGAGTCAGCATTGGAAAATGCGGCTGACTGACTGATTACTCCGCAGCCAGTGGCTGCAGTTCACACAGGAGTTGTACACATCCATGACAAATAGTCTAATGCCGCGTACACACGAGCGGACTTTCTATCCTACTTGGTCCGGCACACTTTCCGACGGACTTTGTCCGCCAGGTGCGCCGGACTTTAAAACGAACGGACTTGCCCACACACGCCGGGATTTTCCGGCGGGCTAAGTCCGCCCGTCTTTCCGACGGACTTTCGCCGGAGTTCCGGCGGACTTTCAGAATGAACGGACTTGCCCACACACGGACAAGTCCGTTCATTTTGAACGTGACTCAGGTGCGACGGGACTAGAAAAGGATGTCAATCTTGCCGCTTTTATCGGCTAGATTGACACCTTGCGAGCCCCGTCGCGGGGCATACCAGGCCCTTAGGTCTGGTATGGATTATAAAGGGGAACCCCGCTACGCCGAAAAAACGGCGTGGGGTCCCCCTAAAATCCATACCAGACCCCGATCCGAGCACGCAGCCTGGCCGGTCAGGAAAGGGGGTGGGGACGAGCGAGCGCCCCCCCCCCTCCTGAACCGTACCAGGCCGCATGCCCTCAACATGGGGGGTGGGTGCTTTGGGGGAGGGGGGCGCCCTGCGCCCCCCCCCCCCAAAGCACCTTGTCCCCATGTTGATGAGGACAAGGGCCTCTTCCCGACAACCCTGGCCGTTGGTTGTCGGGGTCTGCGGGCGGGGGCTTATCGGAATCTGGGAGCCCCCTTTAATAAGGGGGCCCCCAGATCCCGGCCCCCCACCCTATGTAAATGAGTATGGGGTACATGGTACCCCTACCCATTTACCTAGGAAAAAAGTGTAAGTAATAAAACACACTACACAGGTTTTTAAAATATTTTATTAAACAGCTCCGGGGGGGGGATCTTCCTCCGGCTTCGGGGGTCTTCTTCCGGCTTCGGGGGTCCCTCCGCTTCATCTTCTCCCGGCGTCCGGTTGGTTCTTCTCCGCTCTCCGGCCTCTTCTCCAGGTGTCGCAGGTCTTCGGCCGGCCCCTCCGCTCTCTTCATGTAGCTCTATTGCGAGCGGAGGTCCGGACTTCTGGGCTTCTTGGCTTCTTGGCTTCTTGGCTTGGCTTGGCTTCTCTTCTCTTCCCCCAGATGTTGACACGACGCTCTCTCCGGCTGGACTGGTTTCTGAGGGCTGCGTTGTGACTTATATAGGCGGAGACCCCGCCCCCATATGATGTCACAGTCCCTGGGCATGCTGGGACTGTGACGTTTTAGGGGGCGTGGTCGACCACGCCCCCCGACCACGCCCCCTAAAACGTCACAGTCCCAGCATGCCCAGGGACTGTGACATCATATGGGGGCGGGGTCTCCGCCTATATAAGTCACAACGCAGCCCTCAGAAACCAGTCCAGCCGGAGAGAGCGTCGTGTCAACATCTGGGGGAAGAGAAGAGAAGCCAAGCCAAGCCAAGAAGCCAAGAAGCCAAGAAGCCCAGAAGTCCGGACCTCCGCTCGCAATAGAGCTACATGAAGAGAGCGGAGGGGCCGGCCGAAGACCTGCGACACCTGGAGAAGAGGCCGGAGAGCGGAGAAGAACCAACCGGACGCCGGGAGAAGATGAAGCGGAGGGACCCCCGAAGCCGGAAGAAGACCCCCGAAGCCGGAGGAAGATCCCCCCCCCGGAGCTGTTTAATAAAATATTTTAAAAACCTGTGTAGTGTGTTTTATTACTTACACTTTTTTCCTAGGTAAATGGGTAGGGGTACCATGTACCCCATACTCATTTACATAGGGTGGGGGGCCGGGATCTGGGGGCCCCCTTATTAAAGGGGGCTCCCAGATTCCGATAAGCCCCCGCCCGCAGACCCCGACAACCAACGGCCAGGGTTGTCGGGAAGAGGCCCTTGTCCTCATCAACATGGGGACAAGGTGCTTTGGGGGGGGGGGGCGAAGGGCGCCCCCCTCCCCCAAAGCACCCACCCCCCATGTTGAGGGCATGCGGCCTGGTACGGTTCAGGAGGGGGGGGGGGGCGCTCGCTCGTCCCCACCCCCTTTCCTGACCGGCCAGGCTGCGTGCTCGGATCGGGGTCTGGTATGGATTTTAGGGGGACCCCACGCCGTTTTTTCGGCGTAGCGGGGTTCCCCTTTATAATCCATACCAGACCTAAGGGCCTGGTATGCCCCGCGCTCGCCGCAATAGGAAGATTTGTTTTTCCTATTGCAGCGAGCACGAGATGCAATACCATCCCCTCGTGTCGTATTTGGTCTGTCGGACCAGCCTACACACGAGCGGGCTTTCCGTCGGACCAGCACACACACGAGCGGACTTTCCGCCCGAAACTGAGTCCGACGGAAAGATTTCAAACATGTTTGAAATCTAGGTCCGGCGGGCTTTTGGGAAGAAGTCCGCCGGAAAAGTCCGCCGCCGCCCACACACGGGCGGATTGTCCGGCACACTCTGGTCCGCCGGACCAAGTATGCCGGAAAGTCCGACCGTGTGTACGCGGCATTACTCGCAGCAGTGTCATTTAGAAAAAAAGAATTCATAAAACATTTTGGCAGCAAAAAAGCCCTGGGGTGTGTTGGATGTGCCTGGGCATTAGGGTGTGCCTGGGCATTAGGGTGTGCCCAGGCACACCTGGCACACCCTGTCGCACGCCTATGAGATCAGCATTGGCATAAAGCTGGTCAGCAGAGTGAAGCATGGACTGTGGAAAATTTGGAATTTCATTTGGAAATCAAGGTCCCAGAGTCTGGAGGAAGAGTGGAGAGGCACAGAATCCAAGTTGCATGAAGTCCAGTGTGAAGTTTCCACAGTCAGTGATGATTTGGGGAGCCGTGTCATCTGCTGGTGTTGGTCCACTGTGTTTTATCAAATCCAAAGTCAGCGCAGCCCTCTACCAGGAAATTCTAGAGCACTTCATGCTTCCCTCAAGAAGTCAAGAGGAAGATGAGACACAAGACCCAACAATGCAGACGAGCTAAAGGGCGCTATCAGAGCAACCTGGGCAACCATAACACCTCAGCAGTGCCACAGGCTGATCACCTCCATTCCACGCCGCATTAATGCAGTGATTCAAGAAAAAAGAGCCAGGACCAAGTATTGAGTGCATACTATACTGTACATTCTGTATAAAAAATACTTTTTTTATTGGTCTTATGTAATATTCTAATTTTCTGAGATATTGAATTTTGGGTTTTTACTAGTTCTAAGCCATAATCATCAAAATTTTTTAAAAAAAGCAATTCTTGCAATTTATCACTCTGTGTGTGACACATCTTTATAAAATATATGAGTTTCATTTTTTGAATTGAATTACTAAAATAAATTAACTTTTTGATGATATTCTAATTTTATGGGATGGACCTGTTCATATACCCAGAAGCTAAAGGCGACAATAGTAAACTATTAAAGTGACATTAAAGGCATTTTTTAAAAAAACATGTCATACTTACATGCTCTGTGTATTTGTTTTGCATAGAGCAGCCCCGATCCTCCTCTTCTCGGGTCCTCCGCCGGTGCTCCTGGCCCCTCCTGCTGAGTGCCCCCTAAGAGAGCACACAAGCAAGCTTGCTCCTGAGCTGCAGCTCTGCATGTCCATTCACACACAGAGCCACTGCTTGGCCCTCTCTCTCCTCATTGGATTACTGGTTGTGATTGACAGCAGCTGTGGCCTCACAGCACTGGAATCAACAGCCGGTCCGTTTACACCTGTCCACCCATAGAGCAGTACGGGATGTGTCTATGTCTGCTCTGCATAAACTAAGCAGATATACGAACCTATCATCTGCCCCCTCTGCTCTGCTCAGAAGGGGATCAGCGGACAGATTCCCCCGCTGAGAAAAGCAGATTCTTCCGTGTGAATGGGGCCTTAAACTTGAAATCTGCTTAGGGAGATTGCTCCACCCTGAAATAGGATCTCTGTGCATGGCAGACTGGGGAGCAGCAAACAACCTGTGTGGTTAGATTAGCTGTGGTTGCACACTGATCTGCTACAATTAACCTGCAGCACGGGTGTACAGCAGTGTACCCATGTATTTCGTGGGAGTTGTCTACTCTTTCCCTAATGCCGCGTACACACGATCGGACTTTACGGCATACTTGGTCCGGCGTACCGGATTTCGTCGGACAATTCGAATGTGTGTGGGCTCCAGCGGACTTTGTTTTCTCAAAAGTTTGACGGACTTAGATTTGAAACACGTTTCAAATCTGTCCGACGGACTCGAGTCCGGTCGAAAAGTCCGCTCGTCTGTATGCTAGTCCGACGGACAAAAACCGACGCTAGGGCAGCTATTGGCTACTGGCTATGAACTTCCTTGTTTTAGTCCGTTCGTACGTCATCACGTACGAATCCGTCGGACTTTGGTTGATTGTGTGTAGGCAAGTCCGTTCATTTGGAAAGTCCGTCGTAAAGTCCGTCGAAAAGTACGCCGGACAAAGTCCGATCGTGTGTACACGGCATAAGACTTCTATTAGCTTGGGTGTTTTTGGTGCTTTTTCTGAAAGCGCACCAACAGTCCTGTGTACTGCATCTTTGGTGCGCTTTTCAGAAATTGCACCATATCTAATAGACGTCTGTAGGAAAGTGCAAGTAACCTGTATGAAAACTGTGTGTAAACTGTGCTGCACTTGTGCAGCAGAGAAACCACAGTGGATCAGTGTGTGATTTGTGACAGTTAGGTGCCTGTGCACCAGTTAGGTTGCTCCAGGACAGTTAGTGAAGGACCAGTGTTTGAGTAAGGCCCTGTTCACATCTAGCGCTTTGGGATTGCAGTCAGAATCATCGCGATTCTGACAGTGATTCCAAATTGCACTGTAATGCTGCCAAAACGCAGCACGCTTTTTTGGGTGGCATTCATTTTCAATGGCACCTAAATGCGGTGCAGTTTTGCTGCGATTGTCACTCCATAAATCACGCTGAAACCGTGTCAAACTGCATCATGTGAAGCATGTCAGACACATTTGCCACGATTGCAGCACAATTTATCACACCAAACCTGCACAGTGTTTAGGTGCCTTTGAAAATGAATGGCACCCGAAAAAAAGGGTACTGCGTTTTGTCAGCATTGCAGTACAATTTGGATTTGTGGGCAGAATCCCGGCAATTCTGCCCACGATCCCAAATCGCTAGATGTGAACAAGGCCTTAGTCACCCAAAGTGCCAAAGATTTATTGAATGGTATTGTTTTGTCTTGTGGTTTTGATGCCTGTACATCATGGAAACAGACTACACATGTGTCATGTGCCTGGTAAGGACTGAACTGATGAGAGACCTCTCCCTAAAGCCCATACACACTATTAGATTTTCTACAGATTTTTGTCTTCAGATAAAACCATGTAGCGCAAGGGCCTGCCTGATTGCATACAAATTGAAACTCTTAAGGTTTGACCTCATAGTATATGGTTTTGGTAAATCTGAAGACAAAAATCTGCAGAAAATCTAATAGCGTGTATGTGGCTTTACACCTCCTGTCCTGTTTGTCCCCAAGATTGATAATAGGGTAGGACAGGACAAGGAGTGACAGGGTTATCTGTGGTAAGTCAAGGCCAGCAGAGGAATTGGATCTTGCGGTAAAGTAGAAGGAACTCGTGCCGGATGTCGTCATAGGGCATGCAGAAGCAGAAGGCAGGAACATGGTCGGACAGGCAGAAGTTGGTAACAATTGGGCAGCAGAGGTACACCTTTAGATATAAGAGAATGTGCCAAAGCAACAAGCAGGATGTGGAGTCAAGAAACAAATCAGAGATTAGGTACTGGAGGCATCAGGATAAGACTTAGAAGGCAAACCGGGTATATCAAAGGAACAAGCAGGGTCTGGTCATGGGTCACAGGAGCTGACGACCACTCAGCAATGATCCTGAGTCTTGCAGTGCTTTAAATAGACCACTGAGCGCCAGTGGTGGCTGCTCCATAAGGGAAGCAGGGGCGCCGCCCCCCGATCTATGTGTCTGGCCCCATAATCTACATGCGGGGCTCTGGACGCATGGATTCCTTTGGGGTTTTTTTTTTTAAGCACCTGATTAGAGCCAGAGCCTCAGATTGGCTTCAAAGAAGGGTGGGCTCTTGTGTCAATAGCGAGTGAATATTCGCTATTGTCTTCCTCATTTTCCTCCCGGGCAAATCAGGAAGCCCCTATTGGTCAGACTCTCTAAAGACTCCCTGGCCAATCATGTCTCAGGACACACTTCCTGTTTCTGTTTGGCCGGGAGGAGAATGTCTCCCTGTGTGCTCGCCAAAACGGGTCCGGCTCTTCCTTCTCCCAGCCTCCATAAGGTAAGGCAGCTTTCTCAAATGGCATATTATCAGTGAATCAATGGCTTCCGTCTCCCGAGGGTGGGGGCGGTGAGGGGGTTGGAAGATCGCCACCGTACGAGCATTGTTCTGTGCACTGTTCCGCATGCATGTGCAGTTCTTTGACCATGGGCATGGATTGGTTTTCCTGATGTTCAGCAAATGGCCAAGAATGGGGTGTTCGGCCGCCCACTGGAGCCAGATGTTCAGGTTGGTGGGTTGCTGAACATCTCATTTAGTTTGCCCAAATGCTGAACATGTACAATTCAGACTAAACATGGGTTCAGTCCACATTTGAAAGCTCCTTTCTAAATATTATATTTAATGGCTTACAAAAAATGTATTAAAGATTTATTTGTTCTTCTTTACTTGCAGGCTTTGAATACAGCACAACATGTCTTCTACTGAGGAAGCCTCGCAGACTATAAGGAATCTGAAAAATAAATTAATAATTATATTTGAAAAGAATGTCTATGGTTTCTATGAGGTGCTTGAGTCACTCGATCTTCTATCATTGGACGAAGTCTTGGAACTCTTTAATGAGAACATTCCTGTCAAAAGTGGGAAGATGATAGATATTATACTACAGAAGGGAGAATCATCCTCAAAATTATTTCTGGACCATCTGCAGCTCATGATTACCAGGTTCCCTGCATTGTCCAGTTTGCCTCTCTTCCATCAAGAGGGTAAGTCATTTCCTAAGGAGTTTTTAACTCCCCCCCCCCTAAAAAAAAAGCATTATTATATTGCATTATTATATTGCATTATTATATACGCCATAAATGTAATGGCTGCTCCTTTTTCCTTTTTTTTCCTGGTGATACTGCAAGTAACATATAGCTGCCCTAATGCAATCACACTCATTCGCCATAATGTATCTATGGAAGAGTAGCATTGTCACCCAAAGACTAGATGTGTTTCAGAACTACAGAGCACCTGTCTCTCTTATCCATAGCATAAGAGATATGTTTTGTAGTACACAAATATACTATAGTTAAAACAATGCTAAGCGCACTCAGCAGACGCAAAGGATGTAGTCAGCTCACAAGATGTAAACATTTTTTTTTTCACTGATTGAGCAGATAAAAGGGCATTGTATCAAAAATGAAAAAATCTGCACTTTATTACCAACTTGTGATATCAAAAGTATTGGGACACCTGACTTTACACTCACATGAACTTTGATGGCATCCCAGTCTCACTCCAAAGAGTTCCACATTGAGTTGGCCCACCCTTTGCAGCTATAACAGCTTCAAATATTCTGGGAAGGCTGTCCACAAGGTTTAGGAGTGTCTATGGGAATGTTTGACCATTCTTCCAGAAGAGCATTTCTGAGGTCAGGCACTGATGTTAGACGAGAAGGCCTGGCCCACAGTCTCTGCTCTAATTCATCCCAAAGGTGTTCTATCGGGTTGCTGTTAGGACTCTGTGCAGGCCAGTCAAGTTCCTCCACTCCATCATCCATGTCTTTATGGACCTTGCTTTGTACACTGGTGCGCAGTCTTGTTGGAACAGGAAGGGGCCCAAACCGTTCCCTCAAAGTTGGGAGCATGAAATTGTTCAAAATGTCTTGTTATGCTGACGCCTTAAGAGTGCCCTTCACAGGAACTAAGGGGCCAAATCCAACTCCCGAAAAAGAACCCCACACCATAATCCCCCCTCCACCAAATGATTTGAACCAGTGCACAAAGCCAGGGAACTCTTAAGGCATCAGCATACCAAGACATTTTGGACAATTTCATGCTCCAAACTTTGTGAGAACAGTTTGGGGATGGCCCCTTCCTGTTCCAACATGACTGCCCACCTGTGCACAAAGCAAGGTCCATAAAGACATGAATGATAGCGTTTGGAGTGGAGGAAATTGACTAGCCTGCACAGAGTCCTAACCTCTACCTGATAGAACACCTTTGGAATGAATTAGAGCGTAGAGTGTGGGCCAATCCTTCTCGTCCAACATCAGTGCCTGGCTTCACAAAACCGCTTCTGGAAGAATGGTCAAATATTCCCATAGACACACTCCTAAACCTTGTGGACAGCCTTCCCATAAGAGTTGAAGCTGTTACAGCTGCAAAGGGTGGGCCAACTCAATATTGAACCCTACGGACTAAGACAGGGATGCCATTAAAGTTCATGTGTGTGTGTAAAGGCAGACATCCTAATACTTTTGGAAATATAGTGTATTATAAATTAGAAGACCTGGCATTTAATAGAGGAGGCCTAATACCCTGTTTCCCTGAAAATAAGCACTACCCCGTAAATAAGACCTTGTCTTATTTTCGGGGATGGCTGCAATATAAGCCCTACCCCGAAAATAAGCCCTAGTTAAGGTCATTGTAAAAACATGTAAACTGTTTTGTAAAAAGATTTGAAAAAGAGAAGCACTAAATTGCCACGTCCGTAAATTGGGGAGAAAAAAAGGGGAGTGCTACTGAGAGTACTACCAAAAGGTCGGACTTTGTAGGCCAGGAAACAATGGAGAGATGACAAAAAATATTCTTCATCACATTTATTGAAAAATACAAAATATAAACATAATATTCAAAAGGAGGATAAAAACATGGTATCCGTGCATATGTTACAGTTTGTACAGTGAGCCCTTGTGCGTTTCGACGTTAGGCTTCTTCAGGACTCAGGGTTCAAAGGCGTAGCAAGTAAGAGACAAAAGAATGAATCTCACTTTCTTAGATTGAAAGATGCTTAGAAGACCTATAATAGGAAGTGCAGGAATATATAGAGCTCAAGTAGGCCGGAAAATTGTTCCCAAAAGTATGAATATTGATTAAGTTTCAGGTGTTTGAAAAAAAAAGGGGCAGGAGAGACCTTAAATCCAAAAATGTAGGAAGCCAGCAAAGCAATGGTATATAAGGTCCAATATATATACAGGGAACAAACCCTTAGTAGGACTGAGCAATGCCAGTGGCAGATAGAGCCTAAACTAGCATGCTATACATGGAAGATAAGGCATACGGACGTGCCCCTGGGAGATAGCCGAATGCTGTACACTTTTTTGGGACCAGTGATTTTTATAGAGCGATCAGTGCTATAAAAATGCACTGATTACTGTATAAATGACACTGGCAGGGAAGGGGTTAACATCAGGGGGCGATCAAGGGGTTAACTGTGTTCCCTGGAAGCTTTTTCTAACTGTGGGGGGGAATGGGACTGACTGGGAGTACAGAGAGATCGCTGTTTCTGATCACTAGGAACAGGCGATCAACTCTGTACTTCCCTGACAGCACGGGGATCTGTCTGTTTACACTGACAGATCCCCATTCTGGCTCTCTGTGGAGCGATCGCGGGTGGCCGGCAGACATCGCGGCTGCCAACCATGCGCATCGGCTCCAGCGCTGCGCAACGAGTGCGTGCCCTCTGTAGCTGTCAAAGGGACCGGCGTACAGCTATGGCGATTCACGGGAAGGAGCCGACCTGCCACCGTATAATGATGGCGGCTGGTCGGTAAGTAGTTAAAAACTTTTTATTGTTTTATTCCAGGTTTTTTAGAACATAGAGAGGGGTAAATTACACAGCACAAGGACTGTTCTATCCATCATGCTTTAAAGGATCAGGATATATATATATATTTTAGAATTACAACCACTTTAAGATCGTCACAATGACATGACTGTATATGAATATATGTTGATTGTTGTACATACTGTAAATAAATAAGACATCCCCTGAAAATAAGCCCTTGTGTGTTTTTGTAGCCAAAATTAATATAAGACCCGGTTTTATTTTCAGGGAAACACGATATATACAGTATCTCTATTTCAACATATTGTCTTAGGTTCAGTGACAATATTCATAAGATTTTAGAGCACAGTATTTTGTGAAACTTTTATTCAATTTTTTTTTACTCGTAGAAAAGAAAAGCGAATTTCAAGAACTTGTAGAACAGCTGAATATGAAAAATTACTTGACTTCTAAAGTGACCTTATCTGATGTCCTGAGCATTGGATCGGAAGATCTGAAAGATGTTGAGCTTCACAATATTAACGAAATTCCGTGGCACTTCTTGAGAAACCTCATGGCTTTGAATAGGTCCTCACGAAGCACTCAGCTGAAAAAAGATCCAGCTAGTCAAGAAGATAATGATGATGATAATGATATGTTTGATGTACTTAAAGTTGTGCATGATACCTCAAGTACTATCCACCCATTGGATGCCCTTTGTGTTCTCTTGCATTGCTCAGACCACTTTCTACAGCAAGAGATTGCAACTAAAATGTCCATGTGTCAGTTTGCAGTCCCTCTGCTGCTCCCCCCAGTAGGTGACGGGTCACCCTGCACCTTCTTGCTGTGGGCAATGAGGGGCATTGTAAAGAAGTGGAGACCTCATTCATTATTGGACAGTAAAGGGTTCAGAGAGGAAAATGTGGTGAATATCCCAATGCCAACTGTCTCTTTTGTCAGATTAGGGGAAAATAAATTATCCAAATCTAAAACCCTGAACCAGATCCTTAACCCAGCCCAACAACAACATAACTTCTTTATCTACCATGATATGGAAGGTGGTAACATTAGTAGAAAAATATCTGATGGGCTGGTGGAAGTTTCATGGTATTTTCCTTGTGATAATTCTGATGTTTTTCAAGAACCCATCTCAGTGACCAACCTACGTGGAGACCTGGAGTCCAGCTGGAACCAGTTCACATTTCTGACTCGAGTGTCGTCAGCTGTCTTCATATTTGTTGAGGACATTTGTGAGAACCAAGTCAGACTGTTGTCCACCTGTAATAACACTGACTCTGAGTTTTATTTCATTGTTATCCCAGGTCCTGGCAAAGAGATTAACCAAGAAACTCAGAATTGTTTGAAACAATTAATGGAAACATTACATGTTAGTAAAAAACAATTGATAATCAAACGAAACAATCTAAATGATGCTGCATTTGTGAAAAAGATACAAAGCATCCTTAAAAACCTAATACACAAAGAGAGACAACAACCATCATTAGAAAGTATGAAAACGCAGACAAATGGGCTCAAGATAGATGTGGATGAGAACTTTCCTGACTGTCAAAAAGCAAGAGCATGTGCATGTGTTATTACCTCTACAATAGGCGATGTGGAAGGGTATAAAAAAGAAACGCTAAAACTACAGGGAGATCTGTGGAAACAGTTGTCCAAAGTAGAGAAAGAACTTTGCAGAATGGTAAACCAAGGTAACAAAGATGGCCAAACATATAAAAATGAACTGGAACAAAAACGTATTGCACTGCACAAAAAACAACATGAACATGATTTACCCAATCCTATAATGCTCTTTGTAACTGCAATCACTCATTTGTCTCAGGTGCAGAAACAATATTTTTTGAAATGGATGAAATTAGAACTGGATACTATCGCTAGGAAAAATCTTACTGCCTTACAGGTGGAGTACAAAGAGAAATGCAAAAGCAAGTCAAACAGTTCTGGGGAACTCAAAGAGGTTGACCAAAAAATATCCGACAGCTCTTTAGGAATTGAACATTTCATCCGTGAGTTAGGACAGTTTTATGAGGCTGAGTGTTCTATGGTTAAAGAAGAAATTATTCCAGCAGAGAGAGCACAGTTTACAGAACTTCCAAAAATTGCTGCTGACCTTCTTTTGGATGGGTTTCCATTGGAGCTTATAGATGGAGATGCCTCAAACATCCCCATGAAGTGGATAACTGATGTCTTGACTGAATTAAGCAACAAGACAGAAATGAAAAGTCAAATTAGAGTGATAACAGTCCTAGGAGTGCAGAGTACAGGAAAATCCACCCTTCTGAACACCATGTTTGGTCTGCAGTTCCCAGTGGCCAGTGGACGATGTACTAGAGGGGCTTTTATGACTTTACTAAAGGTGAAAAAGGATTTTGAAGTACAACTACGCTGTAAATTCATTATAGTGATTGACACTGAGGGTCTGAAAGCTCCAGAGTTGGCCTCCCTAGAGGACAGTTATGAACATGACAATGAACTGGCCACACTAGTAGTTGGGTTGAGCGATATCACTATCATCAATATGGCCATGGAAAACTCAACTGAAATGAAAGATATTTTGCAGATTGTGGTCCATGCTTTTCTTCGGATGAAGAAAATAGGGAAGAAACCCAATTGCCAGTTTGTACACCAAAATGTGAGTGACGTGTCTGCTCATGAAAAGAACATGAGAGATAGGAAGAAACTTCTGGAACAACTGGATGAAATGACCAAAGTGGCTGCAAAAATGGAGAAGCAAGATGGAATCACATCATTTAGTGATGTGATAGACTACGATTTGGAGAAACACAGCTGGTACATTCCTGGTCTGTGGCAAGGGGTCCCTCCAATGGCTCCAGTAAACTCTGGTTACAGTGAAAATGTGCTAAAGCTGAAGAAGTATTTATTTGAGTTCATGGAAACCCAAAATGCAGCTTGCAACATAAATGGATTTATTACATGGATAGAAAGCTTGTGGAAAGGAGTAAAACATGAAAAATTCATCTTCAGTTTTAAGAACAGTCTGGTAGCTGAAGCTTATAACAATCTGTCTATGCAGTTTTCCCTTTGGGAATGGGAATTCGGCAAAAAAGTCTACAACTTTGTCACCAGCACAGAAAATAATATAAAAAATCAGTCGGCTGAGAGTCTGGAGATGCATGTCAGTGAAGAGTACGTGAAAGAACTTCACCAGCTGGTTTTTGAGGAGGAAAACAAAATGCTGGATTTACTAGACAAATATTTTGACAGTAAGTCTGGAAATGTTCATCTTATAGAACGTTATCGAGAAGAATTCAGAATGAGTGTACAGTTCCTAAGGCGAGAACTTGAAAGAAATGCTCTGAATAAATGTAACAAGACAGTTTCTATCCAGAAAGGGAAGTTTGAGATCCAGAACATCCAGAGTCAATATCAAAAGTTAATAGAAAAAAAAATTAGTTTTCTTTTAGAAACTGGTAAAAAGAATAAATCTAAACTACCGGTAAGTTCTACGAAATTAGAACAGGAATTTGAGTCAATGTGGAAGAAGACATTGAAAGATCTGAAGATAAAGAAATTAGAAAGACACAATATCGATCATCTGATTTTACAGAAACTGAGACATGACCTGAGCAATAGGGGAGCTGCTGTACATGAAAAATTAAAGGGCATAAACAGTCTACAAGATTATGGTCAGCAAACTTTTAAAATGGATGAAAAGTATATTGATCACTCTTGGTGGGATCGGGTCAAGAACACATTGGGCATTGAAAGTCAAACTTTTGAAAGAGTAGAGAATTTTGCTGTCTCTCTAATAGATATGTGCAACAAGTATGTTAAAGAAAAAGCTGATACTCCCGAAGATTACGATGACACTTACAGCCAAGAATTGCTGTACAAGATCAATACACAACTTGAAAGTACTACCAAACTTCATGTTTCAAGAGAACTGGAGCTAGATATCAAACTGATCACTCTTGGAAATGCAGCTCAAAGGTTTCAGCAACTGCATGATACATTTATCAAAAATAATGACCCAACACAATGTCTGGAAAGCCTGAGACCTCAATACTTGTCAGTATTTCTCAGTATTTTTCAAGAGAAAGGTGAAAGCCAGAACAGAGCTAAACAATTCTGTGAACGATGTATCAAACCGGCAATTACTAACTATGTCTATAAACATCTTGGGGAAAAAATTGTGGATGACATTTTACACAGTTCTGAAAATATAATTTTCAGTAGCAGAAGCTTTTTTCAGTGTAAGATGCTTGAAAAGCTATTGGAAGAAATGTCTTTCCAGAAATATGTTGAATACATTCGTTCATATGAAAAGTTTTCAGAATCATGGATACTAAGTTACATCACCAAAAAGTACACGAGCTCAGCCAAGTTAAATAATTTATGCAAAATACTTGTCTCCTCCATAACGATGGAAATAGATACTGTACTTAAAGAGAAAGCATGCATAGAAATGCCTACTATATCATCATTTTTAGAAAAAGTTTGTGACATGTTACAAAAGGAACTGGTAATACCACAGAATGAGATGAAGGTTATCACTTTCCATAACACAACTGCAGTTGAGCAATTTTCATCTGACATTCAACATTTCCTCACATTGACAGAGGAACAAATTCTAACAGAGCTGGGATCATTGGATATCGAGTCTGTACTTTCCAAACTGACACTGAAGCCTCAGGATGAATTGTTCAGGAAGGTGATTGGTTGTGGCAAACAGTGTCCATTCTGTAAAGTCCCTTGTGAAGCAGGAGGTGGAGAACATATACATCACTTTGCATCTATCCACAGATCAACAGGATTGGGACAATATAGGTGGCAAAGTGATGATACTTTATCAACAGACATTTGTACCACACTTGTTGTATCTACAAACAACTTTAAGAATTCAGATACAGAAGGAAAATGGCACCCATACAAAGAGTACCGTACATATTATCCAGACTGGGCCATTCAGCCTGACCCCAGCATTGAGTGCTCAGACTACTGGAAATGTATATTTGTTCTGTTTAATCAGCAGTTTGCAGAAGAATACAAAGCAAAACCTGCCAAACTTCCAGAAGACTGGGAGAAAATCACAGAAGTTCAAGCGCTTAACAACGTAATGCAAGTGTTCAACATGGACTAACATCCCTATGTTACCAACAACCATTGATAAAGCAGTAAGAAACTGTCCACCTACTACATGTATCAAAACTGATTCTTCAACTTGGTATACTGCATGCTTCCAGCTTCATGTATACATATTACTACTACTGACTTGTACCACTTAACAATTAGATTCAATTAGATGAGCCTAGATCTTCATGGAAGTATCCTATACCACTGGTGGAACCAGAAAGGACTCTGCATATTATGCAGGTGTTTAACATAAACTATCACAGCTTGCTGTAATTTTAAACCTTACTGCATACTTCATTGGTAATATGTATGAGTGGTCTACACAACATTCACATTCAATGGGTGCCTTACTAGTTGAGATTGCAGACCAAAAGCAGCTATTATCTCCCTTTATTGGATACTTTGCTTCGTTGGAGTTCAGACTTTTTGCCACTCATGATGATTTTGGTAATTTCTAGGATCCAATGGTGATCCTCTTTTTAAGCGCACAGGGGCCATTTTCCTCCTAACAAAGTGCTATACTTATTTTATAGGTGTCCCTTCTGTCCCTCTGACTCCCACTTTTTCTGGAAGTGGGGATACATTTTCCTGATGAGGACAGATAGTAATAACATTTTTACTGAAGTTCTAATCTGATACTACAATGTATAAGTGTGAAGCACTGAAGTTTTTGTTTAGTGTTTTTGAAGTTAAGTGTTTTTCAGAAACATTTTAAACTGATAAAAAATAAAATCTGTTTAAACCATATTTTGGGTCATTTATATAAAAATGTTTATGAAAATATAAAAAAATCAAACATAAGAAATAGATACAATGGCCTCAACCAATATAAATTTGCTACACAGTAACTTCAAATTACCTTTATTTACATTTATCTTGTGCAATCAATGTTCTGCTTTACATGCCGTGAACTGTGGGAATGCAGTCATCTCTATGCAAAGTACGCATTGGTAATGAGAATCACGTGACGTGACGTCACGTGAAATAGGTCCTGTACCAAGAACAACTGTCTTATGTTCTGGAAGCTGAAAACGAATGTGTTGTGAAATTCCATGATACATAAAAGCAAATAGACTGTTCTCTTTGCAAGTGAATATTCCCCCTTAGTGAATGAGGTACAGTTCTGCCAACTTCCATCATCCAATCATGTGGAAGCAAAAATGCTGTTTTTTATTTTCCTTGCATGTGATTGTGTATTTGTTGCAAAGTAAAACTTCACCACATTTACAGAGCTCTGAGGAAAATTTCCTTGCAATGTGCACCTCCCCGATGCCAAGTGAACAGAATATTTTCTTAGGTAAATCAACCCCATCTTCTTCAGTGCTATAAAAAAAAAATTATACAAATGTTCTGAATACAAATTGTGTGCTAGGAGTGAGGTTTGCTTAGCAAGAAAATGTATTTTGCCTTTTATTAAAGGGATTGTAAAGTCAGAAGGTTTTTTTATCTGAATGCATTCTATGGCGTCCAAGATTATCCCTCCTGATTGGCTGAGGCACAGCAGCGGCGCCATTGGCTCCCACTGCTGTCCATCAAAGTCAGTTAGCCAATCAGGAGAGTGAGGGGGTGGGGACGGGTCTCAGCTCCATGTCTGCATAAACACAGGGAGCTGTGACTCGGCTCGGGTGCCCCCATGGCAAGCTGCTTGCTGTGGGGGCACTGAACAGGAGAGAGGGGCCAGGATCACAGAAGAGGGACCCAAGAAGAGGAGGATCTTTACAATCGAGACTTTACAATCACTTTAACTACTTTTTCAGAAAACCGTCCGTGACTTTGTTTTTTTGTTTTATTGAGGGTAATAATTCGGATAGGGATCAGAGGTTTGGGATGCCCATTTGACTTCAGAACAAACTTCAGGGACAATGCTTCCTATATACAGCTTCTATATACAGCCTCTATATACAGCTCATCTTCTTCCTTCAGCACTCACTTGCTTACAGAACCCAGCTGGAACACTGTAAATTATCCAACAGTCACCTAGTTAGATGAAGCAATTGCCCATTAGAGACAGGAACCTGAGGCCCCTTGGTTGTGTAACAAAAGTTCAGTGTCCAGCATACATTACACCTGTAGCCACTAATCCCAGCCCTCCTGGCTGCAGCTGCCCCTTTCACTAGCCCTCCAGGCTAACTTCTTCCCACAGTCCTCCAGAATGACACTCACCAGCCCTGGCTAACTCTCAGGAGATCTCCCAGACATGCTGACCTTCTCCCGCTATCCTCTCTTCTTGCTCCTGTGCCTCCAGGAAGAGATTTCTCCGTGTGTTTTAGGGGGAATCTCCCAGCACCTGAGCCCCAGACCCGAGGTCACACCCCCCCAGACTAGGGGGCGCCCTGCAAGGGCCTCCGACAGCCTCGTCAGCACTCCATCTCCAACTTGCACCCCACTGCCCCTGCTGGCATGACTCATCTCTATTTATGAGGTGACCTGCCCCCTTCCAGCCCCTTTCTGCTGGGGATTGGTCTAGGTCCTCATAAATATGCATGGCAGCTCCTCCTTACTCCCACCCTCCAGTTCTGGAAATTTCTACCAACTTCCAGACCAGGGGGGAAGTGCCAGAGAGAGCTGCCAGATGAGTCATCCTGCCCCTGAGTCACTGAACCCTGACCCAGATTTACAACCCAAGCCTGGTCCTCAGCCAAGCTAAATTTTCCTACACCAACAACTATTTCTAGCACACACTAGAGGGTGCTACATAGTAAAAAAGGAATTGTTTTTTTACTGGAAATAGATACAAATTTGATTATACATATAAACCACTAAAACTTGCTAAACATATTTGCAAACTGGTTTTGCATAAAATGAAGAAACATGAAAGAACTAAATAAAGAGAAACATTAAAAGATCAGAATGACATACATTTTTGCCAACATTAATAACTAAAGTCAATAAATTCAGTTATGCAACTAAACAAAAATGGCAACCACCCCAATTGATAACTAGCTTTTCGAGCAGCCTTTCTCAACCCTCATACCCTAGAAGAACTTTTGAATTAATTTTTAGGTCTCAGGGAACCCCTGCTAAAACTAGCTAAGTGAAGGCCAGCGGAAAAAATGCCTTTACATTGGTGGCCATTGAGAAGGATGCCCCTCTTACAGTCATGGTCAGAATGCCACCCTTACAGATAGCTGAAAAGGCCATTGGTGCCATGACACTGACTCTGCAAGTGGTGTTGATCCTGTAACTATGCAGACACCATCAACTGAAATGTCAAGCAGCCACAGCTCAAGGAACCCATAGAAACCCCTGGTCGCACCTTAGAGTGCACAGAACCCTGATCGAAAATGGCTGTTTCAGAGGAAGGTGCACATGGCAGGGCTTTGCAAAGAGTAACCAAAATAAAGTGCATTTCCCAGTAAACTTACCAGTTAGCCAGTGAAAAAAAATACACTGTCTAACCCTTTTTAGTTAAAAGCAGCTGCACAACATTTGCAAATATATTTGGAAGTCACACTGCCTTGCCAAGGCCCTTCTGAGGACTGTGGTCTTAACTCTAGTCTATGAGAGCTTACATGCTGTAACATACATAACAACTGATAAACTAAATGCAGGTATGGCTTGAAGGAGCCCATTCCTCCTTATAGAAGAATTCCAGGTATGGATATTTTATGCATAGTTACATTGACCAGCTTGGACCAATGTAACTTTTTATAACATACCTGACTGGTACTCCTGGAAGTTAAAAATCACTTAAGTAGACACCGCTACTCCAGTGATCTCCACCTGCTTCTGGGACCTGGATTAATCGACTGCTCTGCTGCAATCTGAGCACAGGAGGTTGGCTGCTCAGAATGGGCATCATTCAGAGAATACTTTGCATGAAAGTAATCCCGTCCCCCTCTGTGTTGCCATCCGTTGGTGTTTTTACGGGCAGCCTGTAAAAACGGGGCTATTTTTTCATGTCGGTGAAAATCCGTAAATAAAAAATCTTGCCAGTAAAAATATGACGGTCCTGGCTTGGAACTGCGCACCTAATTTTACCACAAAAAACTGGGAAAACTTATTGACTCGAGTATAAGCCGAGAAATGCAGCAGCTACTGTAAGTGTAAAAGTGGGTCAACAATACCCATTTGCATGCCTCACTGTGCCCATCTGCATGCCTCCTCACTGTGCCCATTTGCATGCCTCCTCACTGTGCCCATTTGCATGCCTCCTCACTGTGCCCATCTGCATGCCTCCTCACTGTGCCCATCTGCATGCCTCCTCACTGTGCCCATTTGCCTGCCGCCTCACTGTGCCCATATGCCTGCCTCCTCACTGTGCCCATATGCATGCCTCCTCACTGTGCTCATCTGCATGCCTCCTCACTGTGCCCATTTGCCTGCCTCCTCACTGTGCCTATATGCCTGCCTCCTCACTGTGCCCATATGCATGCCTTCTCACTGTGCTCATCTGCATGCCTCCTCACTGTGCCCATTTGCCTGCTGCCTCACTGTGTCCATCTCCCTGCTGCCTCACTGTGTCCATCTCCCTGCTGCCTCACTGTGTCCATCTCCTTGCCGCCTCACTGTGTCCATCTCCCTCCTGCCTCGTGTACCTTGATCTCCAGCACTGTGACATGCAGTCAGTCTAGTCGGTGGCCAGTGTAACAAAGCCCCGCCTCCGCCTCCTCCTCGTCCCTCATCCGTGACGGAATACTGATTCAGTTCTTCCAAGCAGTGAGTCAGTGTCCCGCCTAACACAGGCGAGGATGAGGAGGAGGTGGAGGCGGAGGTGGGGCTTTGTTGCAGTTAATCTAGTCGATGACCATGCAGTGTAACAAAGCCCTGCCTCCGCCTCCGCCTCCTCCTCTTCCTTGCCCATGATAGGCGGGATTCTGACTCACTGCTTGGAAGAACTGAATCAGTGTTCCATTACGGACGGGGGGGAGGTGGGGCTTTGTTACATTGGCCAACGACTAGACTGACTACATGTCACAGCATAGGGAGATCAGGCGCATGAGGCTGCAGATGGACACAGACTCGAGTATAAGCCGAGGGGGGCATTTTCAGCACAAAAAAAGTGCTGAAAAACTTGGCTTATACTCGAGTATATACGGTATGTTATATATTTGTAAGATTTTTAATAAACAACAATTTACACTCTAATGTCCCCCCACAGTCACACAATATTATTATTATACATTTATATAGCTCTGACATATACCGCAGTGCTGTACAGAGATCCCTGAGCCAATCATATCAGTTTCTGCACCAAAGGAGCTTCTTCACCAGGTGGTGCTGTTTTGCAGGATGCTGTTGGCTCATTCTGCTGTGATCTCAGCTGAAAAAAGCAGCAAGCCTGGCCCTCTCATGCAGGCTTTTCCCAGGCAAGCATGGACCATCTTGGCGAAGACGAAGGTGGAGGCTCTCCAGAAGCACTGAGGCCTACTCCATGTGCTCAAGCTGCAATGGATCCTGGGCCTGTTCTTATGCAAGAGTAGTCCTTACCAGGCTTCCATGATAAAGTGATGAACAGACTTCGCCGCATTGCTAAGGAGGAACAGAAAGTTTCTGTCATGAAAGAAGATCTTAGGAAAAAGAAATCCCTGCATAGTAAGTCTGGAAACAGTAAGAGGGAAGTCTCCAAGCTGAAGACTCTGGAAGAGGCATTGAAAAAGCTGGTCGCCTCTCTGAAGGAGAGCAGCGGTGTGTTCAGAGAAATGTGTGAGAATGAGAAGAGATGCCAACAGATGAAGGAGAGTGCCTGTGCCAGTACCAGCCAGAGGGAGGATGCCATAGCAACGGCGACAGTATGGATGGGGGTAAGGAAGTGTGGATTGGGGGGTAAGGAAGTATCTGTCCCCTCCCTCCCCAGCGGCCTGAGTCATCTCAGGAGGAGGAAAATGGCGGATTGCTGCAGGCCATTACAAAAATGGAATCTCCCTTGAGTGGCACTGACTCATCAGATGAAGATCATGGGAATGCAGGAAGAGATGCCATGTATCCAGACAGAGAAGTTTCTTCTGGCTGTGAGGAGTCCCACATGGACACTAACAGTGCAGAGCAGGAATGTCGCATGAACATTGAAACTGCAGTGCAGGAATGTCACATGAACATTGAAATTGCAGAGCAGGAGGGCCGTAAGAATGCTGAAACAGCTGGTGTTTTTTCTAAACAGAAAACTTTACTTGATGATGGGACTGCTGGTAACTGTGGTACTTCTGGGTCTCTGGTGAGCGGGACTGTTGTGCTGGAGGGGAGGAGGGAGGATCAAGTGGTGGGTAATTTACCAAACCAGATTTCAGAGGTTTCTATGCAGCCAGTTAATATTCCTATGCAACCAGTTAATGTGTCATCTGTCCCAGTTAGGAGTTATGCTAAGGCTGTCGGGACAAAGTCATGCTACTGGTGGTGGAAGGAAGCCAGTTGTGTGACTTTCAGCTAACTCACCTTCTTCCATTAAATGCAGGAATGTGGTACAGCTCAGGTGGGAAGGAGGAGGTATTCCACCTATCAGGAGGGTGGTTGTGGATAAGATCCTAGCCATGGGTTTTAAGGCAGAGGATATTTATGCTTTCATCAGTCTGGCTGGTTTCTATGAATATGAATTATCATTTGTGTGTCCAGAATTGCTGGATCTGTTTTGGGAGTGGTACGAGCATGTATATGGGGGCCAGCCAGACTGGAAGGGGCTTGTCCCTAAAGTTGTCTCAAGACAGCCGTTGATAAAAAATGTGACTATCCTGACAAGGAATGAGTCTATACCCCCGAGGATTTATGGGTCTGGTTGAGGAGGTTTGGTGAAACATTGTGTCCCCTAAAAAGATTGTGGATGATAGGCGAATCTGGACGGGTGGGTGGTCAGTATCAATGAGGTTGAGTGTGTGTGTGGGAATGTAGTCCAGCATTTGCCCTCCTCTGCCTTTATTGGTAGAGATAGAATTACCGTCTTCTTCCCTGGTCAACCTAAGCTGTGTCATAAATGTGGAGTCAAGGGACATTTCTCCTCTAAATGTCCAGAACAGAAGTGCTCTTTGTGCCAGGAACTGGGGCATCTGGCAAGGGACTGTAACATCATTAAATGTAACCTATGTGATAAGGTTGGTCACCCTTATAGCTGGTGTTCTGAGGCTTTGCACAATAAGCCAGAGTTAGTGGAGGAATTCTTCCGTCTGGATAGAGAAGAGCCTAGGTTGGCAGAGGTTGTACCAGGGAATCCTAGTGTGTCTGTCCTGTCAGAATCTGTGTCTGTGAGGCCCTCTGTGGTGTCAGTGTCCCCCCAGTGGGAAGGGAATGAGGGTGGCTGGTGCAGAATGCAAGGTGAATGATGTGGAGACGGGGTGAATGATGTGGGGGGGGGAGGGGTTAATGCTTCCTGATGGCGATTAAATCTCAAAAGGTTTCTTAGCCTGGATTGTGTTTAGGTTGAGTTTCGGGGTTTGTAGTCTCTTTTTTGTTGTCATTAAAATATGTTTCTTAATATGTTATCTTTTCAGGAAATGTTTTTCTTTACTTGATGATGTAAGCATGCTTGTTTTAGTTTAGTTGTTGTTTATTTTTGTGTAAATATGTTTTTATTAATGAGCTGTATGTTTGTATGATTTTTTTTAATAAAAAAAAATTACACTTTACCCTCTTGCTTACTGGGCACTTAAACTCCCTCCTGCCCAGACCAATTTTCAGCTTTGAACGCTGTCGCACTTTGAATGACAATTGCGCGGTCATGCTACACTGTACTCAAATGAAATTTTTATAATCTTTTTCACACAAATGGAGCTTTCTTTTGGTGGTATTTAATCACCACTTGGGTTTTTATTTTTTTGCTAAACAAACAAAAAAAGACAGAAAATTTTGAAAAAAAAAAAAAAACATGTTTCATAGTTTCTTATAGAATTTTGCATTCTTCATTGATATTCGCTGATGAGGCTAGAGTGATAGGCACAGATAAAGCAACACTGATGGGCACTGATAAGACGGCACTGATGGGTGGCACTGACGGGAGGCACTGATGGGCACTGATAGGTGGCACTGATGGGCACTGGTAGGTGGCTCTGATGGGCACTGGTAGGTGGTATTGATAGGCAGCAATGGTCATGGGGCACTGATTGGTGGCATTTATAGGTGGCATTGTGGGCAATGATAGGTGGCACTGTGGGCACGGATAGGTGGCACTGTGGCCACTGATGGGTGATACTGTGGGCACTGGTAGGTGGCGCTGGTGGGCACTGGTAGGTGGCACAGAAGCCTCTGCAGAGGCTCCCTATGATCGGGACCAATGTCCTTCTCACAGCGTGAGGAGAAAAAATAGCCGATTGCCAGCTCTGTTTACATCACATGATCAGCTGTCATTGGCTGTTAGCTGATCACGTGGTAAGGGGTCAGGATCTCATAGACTCGCTGATCACAGAGCGAGCTGCACGCTCCCTGCAGGGGGCACGCAGGCTGCTCGACCACGGGAGGACGTCTATGGATGCCCTCCAGGCAAATTGGGTCTGCGCTGCAGCCGTCTTTCGGCTATACCGCAGACGGGAAGTGGTTAATGTCCCCCTCACACTTTATTGTCTCACACACAGTTCCTATTATTATTATACATTTATATGGCTCTTGCATATACTGCAGTGCTGTACAGAGAAAACTGAGCCAAACACATCAGTCCCTGCACCAGATGAGCTTACACTCTAATGTCTCATGGAAATCACATACAATTATTTATGACTCACTCACATTACACAGAAGGTACCTAGATCCGTCAGTGTCTGCTCTCAATGAAGGTCACATTCTAATGTTCTCTTTGCAATCATCCAGCACAATGTTCAGTGAGTGAGAACATAACATTTAACTGCAACACAGTGCAACAAAAATACTGCATTGTGGGAACTAAACTAAAGACCTAGGACCTGCAAAACTACAGTGCTAAACCACTATGAATCTAACAAGAAACTTTATTAGGTTAATTTAACCTAGTTACCGTAATTAAGATTTAATCCCATTGTGTTTAGTCATGTGTTCCTCATTAGGGCTGTACAATGGGATATGAAACACAATGTAATATAAAAATACAATAAAATAAAATGTTGATATTAAACTTATAAAAGAATATCCAGCTTTCACTGTCTGATATTTACGCAACAAAGAAAGCAGCAGAGAGATTTTTTTTTCTTTGTAGATAAAGAGTTTCGATTCTACACTTTGCTCAAAGTTTATATTTCCTGCCCTCTCCAGGAAGTCTTTGTCTCTTTAGCGATGTTGCTTCTTTTAACTCTTTTCTGCCAGTTTTTCAATTTCCCACATGTGATACAATGAATTTTATTGAACCTGAACATTTATGGAGGACCCCCCATCCCCAAATCATATATTTTCTAAAAGCAGAGGTCCTTAAGAATAAAAAGATTTCCATCCCACAATATTGTGCAAATGTTGATCACAACTATAAAATTAAAGTGGTTGTAAACCAAAAACCAAAAACCAAAACCAAAAAACAAACCCTGTAAGGCAAAGGCATAATGAGCTAGTATACATCACTGTGACTGGCGACATGTCTCCCGGAGTTATTTCCAGGTACGCGGGCTCCGTCGCTGTGATTTGCTGGAGCCGCGATGATGTCACTCCCATGGTCACAACACTGGCCCTGAAGAAACGACACTAGCAGGCCGTTTCTTCAGTGCGCATGCCCCGATGACGTTGGCGCAAGCGTATATGGTAAATATCTCCTAAACCGTGCAGGTTTAGGAGATATTCATTCTACCTACAGGGAAGCCTTATTATAAGGATTCCCCTTAGGTACAAATGGTGTAACAGGGTTTACAACCACTTTAACCACTTCCGGACTGCCCACCGTCCTTATATGTCGGTACTTTGAAGAGGAATATCGTTGTTATGGCAGCAGCGAGCTGCCATAACCTTGTTATCCTCTTCTTCAGCGGGCTTTCAGATAGAATTGGTCTCTGCGGCAGATTCGCCGCAAGATCACTTTTATCGATGGCCGGAGAGGGGCCCACTCCTCCCGCCGCGCTCCGGTTCCCTCCGCAGCTTACCGGGGCCGTCGGCAGCGACGGAAGAGATTGGATGTTTTCCCTAGCCTGACATGGAGATGAGTGAGGGGAAGATGGCCCCTACCCGTCTCCATATCATTGCAGGGCGGAAGCGATGTCAAAGCATCACTTCCTCCCATAGCTCTTAAAGGGACATTTTTTTTGGAGTATTTTTTTAAATTACAACATTTTTTATTTAATTTTTTTATTGCATTTTAGTGTAAATATGAGATCTGAGGTCTTTTTGACCCCAGATCTCATATTTAAGAGGTCCTGCCATGCTTTTTTTCTATTTCAAGAGATGTTTACATTCCTTGTAATAGGAATAAAAGTGACACATTTTTTTTAAAAAAAAACAGTGTAAAAATAAAAAATAAAAGGTAAAATAAATAAGAAAAACATTTTTTAAAATGCCCCCCGTCCCGACGAGCTTGCGTGCTGAAGCGAACGCATACGTGAGTCGCGCCCACATATGAAAACGGTGTTCAAACCACACATGTGAGGTATTACCATCAGTAGACTGAGAGCAATAATTCTAGCCCTAGACCTCCTCTGTAACTCAAAACATGCAACCTGTAGAATTTTTTAAACGTCGCCTATGGAGATTTTTAAGGGTAAAAGTTTGTCACCATTCCACGAGCGGGCGCAATTTTGAAGCGTGACATGTTGGGTATCAATTTACTAGGCGTAACATTATCTTTCACAATATAAAGAAATTGGGCTAACTTTACTGTTGTCTTATTTTTTAATTCAAAAAAGTGTATTTTTTCCAAAAAAGGTGCGCTTGTAAGACCGCTGCGCAAATACGGTGTGACAGAAAGTAGCACAAGAAGCAACGACCGCCATTTTATTCTCTAGGGTGTTAGAAAAAAAATGTATAACGTTTGGGGGTTCTAAGTGATTTTCTAGCAAAAAAAACTTTTCTTAACTTGTAAACAACAAATCTCAGAAAGAGGCTCGGTCCTTAAGTGGTTAACCACTTCAGTCCCGGAAGGATTTACCCCCTTCCTGACCAGAGCACTTTTTGTGATTCGGCACTGGGTCGCTTTAACTGACAATTGCACGGCCGTGTGACGTTGCACCCAAATAAAATTGATGTCCTTTTTTTCCCACAAACAGAGCTTTCTTTTGGTGGTATTTGATCACCTCTGCGGTTTTTATTTTTTGCGCTATAAACAAAAAAAGAGCGACAATTTTGAAAAAAAAGCAATATTTTTTACTTTTTGCTATAATAAATATCCCCAAAAAATATATAAAAAAACAAATTTCTTCCTCAGTTTAGGCCGATACGTATTCTTCTACATATTTTTGGTAATACGAAAACCAAACCCAATAAGCGTATATTGATTGGTTTGCGCAAAAGTTATAGCGTCTACAAAATAGGGATAGATTTATGGCATTTTTATTATTATTTTTTTTATTAGTAATGGCGGCGATCTGCGATTTTTATCGTGACTGCGGTGGACACATCGGACACTTTTGACACTACATTGGAACCATTGACATTTATACAGCGATCTGTGCTATAAATATGCACTGATTACTGTGTAAATGACACTGGCAGGGAAGGGGTTAAACACTAGGGGGCGATCAAGGGGTTAAGTATGTTCCTCAGTGTGCTCTAACTGTAGGGGGGATGGGCTCACTAGAACATGACATAGATTACTGCTCCCGATCACTGGGAGCAGTAGATCCCTGTCATGTTGCTAGGCAGAACAGGGAAATGCCTTGTTTACATAGACATCTCCCCGTTCTGCCGCTCCGTGTCACGATTGCAGGCCACTGGCGGACATCGAGTCCGCGGGACCCGCGGGCATGCTCACGCGGCCGAAAAACGCCCCCACTAGCCCGCGATTTAAAGGGGACGTACAGGTACCGCCATTTGCGCAGCCATGACATTGTGCCGACGTACATCTTCATGTGCTGGTCGGCAAGCGGTTAATGAATACAATAAAATAAATAAGCCCTTTTAGGACATATCGAGAGCGACTTCAGGAACTTAAATCGGAGCTCCACCCAAAAGGGGAAGCTCTGCTTGTTCATACCCTCACCCCTTCCTCTGCCACATTTGGCACTTTTTTGGGGGGGAGGGGTGATAGGTACCCGCTCCCACTTCCAGGTAAGATCGCTGCAGAGAACTCCGAGTATGTTCGGCCCCTCCTCCTTTCCCCCGCTGCCTCCTGGGACAAACAGAGTTCCCAGAAGACGGCGGGACCATTCAGAAAGCGCAGTGCCACTCTTGGATGCTTGCAGTAGGAAACCAGCTGTGAAGCCTGAAGGTTTCCCTTATTGAAGATCCCGGCACCTGCATACAAAGTCGATTGAAGAATCGAAGGACATCGTGGGATCCCTGGACAGGTAAGTGTCCTTATATGAAAAGTCAGCAGCTACAGTATTTGTATCTGCTGACTTTTTTTTTTCTGCCCAGACTGGAGCTCCTCTTTAATATGTACAGTCTGGAGGGAAGAAGAGAAAGGGGAGACATGATTGAAACCTTTAAATACATCAAAGGGGTGAATAAGGTTCAGGAGGGCAGTATTTTCAACATGAAGCCAAGATCGAGAACACGGGGACATGACCTGTATGTCGGTCTGTGCATGTGGTACAGCTGGCTTGCGCGGCGCTGCGGAAGTGGGTCCACCAGCCACCCGCGATTGCGGTGAAGAGAGGCAGAACGGGGATGTAAACAAGGCGGATCCCCGTTCTGACATGGGAGGAGAGAGAGAGAGAGAGATCAGCTGTTCCTAGTGATCAGGAACAGCGATCTCTCTGTACTCCCAGTCAGTAAATCCCCCCCACAGTTAGAAACACCTCCCAGGGAACACTTAACCCTTTGATCGCCCCCTAGTGTTAACCCCTTCCCTGCCAGTGACATTTATACAGCAATCAGTGCATTTTTATAGCACTGATCACTGTATTGGTGTCACTGGTCACCAAAAAGTGTCACTTAGGGTCAGATTTGTCTGCAGCAATGTCGCAGTTCCACTAAAACTCACTGATCGCCGCCATTACTAGTAAAAGCAATAAAAAAAGAAAAAGTCCCTAAACCTTACCCATAGTTTGTAGACGCTACAACTTTTGCGCAAACCAATCAATATAAGCTTAGTGTGATTTTTTTTTTTTTTTTACCAAAAATATGTAGCAGAATATATATTGGCCTAAACTGATGAATAAATTTTTTTTTTTTTACATATGTATTATAGCATAAAGTAAAATATTATTTTTTTCCCAAAATTGTCAGTCTTTTTTGTTTATAGCGCAAAAAATAAAAACGGCAGAGGTGATCAAATACCACCAAAAGAAAGTTCTATTAGTGGAAAAAAAGGACATCAATTTTGTTTGGGTACAGCATTGCACAAACGTGCAATTGACAGTTAAAGCGGCGCAGTGCCGTATCACAAAAATGGCCTGGTCATTAAGGGGGTAAATCCTTCTGGGGCTGAAGTGGTTAAACTGTTTTCATCTCTGTGCAAATGTATTTTTATTTTGGACAAAATACCACATTATGGTCACTAGATGGAGCTAAGGAGCATAGGAAATACATACGTCTTTGTTACAATTCTAGAGAATGTTCCATGGAATTAGCAAATGAATCCTGAGAATGGTATTTGTTTGTTCCCTCTAACATTCTCTAGAATTATTACATTTAGGCTAGATTTACACATATGTGAATTGGATGCGGGTTTCACCGCATCCAATTCGCATGACAGGCGAGTGTGATCAGCTCTCAATGGACCGGGGCAGCGGCGGTCCACATTGTGAAAGGGTCCTGTGCGTCTTTGGGTCCGGTTCAGGTGCGAAGTTCAGGCAAAAAATTCAGACCTGATTCGCACCTGAACCGGTGAACGGACACGCAACGGACCCTAGGCATGAAACCGCGCCCGCATAAATGTGAACCCGGCCTAAATCTCTTGCTACGAAGACATATGCTTTCCTTGTTATGAATACTCTAGGTATCAAAGACTATTTAATCCTTGCAGTGGTATTTTTTCCCTCGGAGTTCAGCTTTAATAAATCAGATTCCTGTCTCACCTCTTGTCGGGGAAAACCATAATCATTGGGGAATCTCTCAAAGCCCCAAAAAGTTATGACAACCTGGCAAGAGTTCTAATCCTCCCCACTCCATCCGAAACTTGGAAAAAAAAGTTTCTGGCTATATATACACCTACATTGAGAAAAAGTAACAATGCAAAAATAAGCTGAATAAGACATGACTGGTGTAATGCTGAATTTGCTAGATGACCTACTAACCACCCCTAATCCCCCTTTACCATTGAACTTAAATTATTAGAATTAAACACATAACACCTTGTGGATTAAATGGCCAAACAAATGGCCCCTTTATTAATTCCAAAATTAACAACTTTATTTTAATACATATATATATATATATATATATATATATATATATATATATATATATATATATATATATATATATATATAAATTCAGGCAAAAAATTCGGACCTGAACCGGTGAACAGACACGCAACGGACTCTAGGCATGAAACCGCGGCTGCACAAATGTGAACCCGACCTAAATCTCTTATCTCTTACGAAGACATATGCTTTCCATATAGAAATAGTAGCTCCCGCGCTGTCAGAATAAGGGGCTAGAATACACTGCAGCAAGCACGTATTTGACTGATCCTAGGCAGAAAAAATGTGAATGTATACGTGATGGCGTTGCGCTGTGTGTGATATACAAATATATACCAAAAAAACAACCAAGGTGTATAAAAAATTAACATGTGATAGGTGACCCCCTGATGAAGTGACGTGATGTGACGATACGCGTCGGGATTGGAGCAATAGGTTTACCAGGAACTGATTGTAACTTACGAGCTCGGAACTCGTAGATTACCGCTGTTTGCTGCTTTTAAAAACATGAGTGTTTACTTTTTAACTGTGCTTGTGATATCAAATTATTCCCAACGGGATTACACTATGGGTATCTTTCTTTTTTGTGCCTAAAACTCCCTTATATCGAGGATATTAGTGGATACTAGTGGAGGGATTGGAACATCAAACAAGATCACCCAAGTCTGGGCAGAAGGATACGAGATTGGCGCTCGTGGATTGTTGCAAGTTATTTTAGATAATAAGTGAGTTCATTTATTATGTTTGTTACAACCAACCCTCTCATACGGGATCACGCTATGGGCTGTTTTTTCTTTGATAGCTAAACCCCATACACTGAGATTACGATCGTTAAGTTCACGCAATCTGACCAAAGGGACGTTTGAAGATTGTCATCAGGAATTTCTTTCATGCTGTATACCTTACAGCAGTAAGGTGAGAGGCTTGTACACACAGAGGTGCCACTTTTAGAAGACTGGCTAGGCACCAGTTGATTTAATGTTCACAGTGGAGGGATTCATTTTCTGTGTGGAACATCGTTTAGACTGTTATAGTGGAATTTAATATTTTTCTTCATCACCTTTACTTCATTGGATCATCATTGTGTTTTCATCTCGTTTTTTTTTCACTGCACACTCATATGTGTGCATATTGAACTTTATTATACTGTTTCATTTATTTGTTTGCTTTATGTCACATTTTGTTACATAGATTTTAATCGCTCACTTATCACGTTAATTTTTTTATACACCTTATGGGGCGTACACAAGGTCAGACTTTCCGGCTACAAAAGTCCGACAGTCCGTCCGACAAACTTTCGACTGACTTTTGGCGGACTTGCGGCGGACTTTCTAACGAACGGACTTGCCTACATACGATCACACAAAAGTCCGATGGATTCGTACGTGATGATGTACACCGGACTAAAATAAGGAAGTTGATAGCCAGTAGCCAATAGCTGCCCTAGCGTGGGGTTTTTGTCCGTCGGACTAGCATACAGACGAGCGGATTTCTGGGTCCGGCGGAGTTACGACGTAAAGATTTGAAGCATGTTCCAAATCTAAAGTCCGTCAGATTTGCGACTGGAAAAGTCCGCTGAAAGTCCGGGGAAGCCCACACACGATCAGATTGTCCGCCGGATTTGGTCCGTCGGCGTCCGTTGGACTTTTGTAGCCAAAAAGTCAGACCGTGTGTACGCCCCATTAGTTGTTTTCTTGGTATATATTTGTATATCACACACAGCGCAACACCATCACGTATACATATGCTTTCCTTGTAATGAATACTCTAGGTATCAAAGACCATTTGACCCTTGCCGTGGTATTTTTTCCCTCGGAGTTCAGCTTTAATGAGTCAGGTTCCTGTCTCACCTCTTGTCGGGGAAAACCGTAATCATTGGGAAATCTCTCAAAGCCCCAAAAAGTTATGACAGGCTGACAAGAGTTCTAATCCTTCCCACTCCATCCGAAACTTGGAAAAAAAAGTTTCTGGCTATACAGGTACATACACCTACATTGAGAAAAGGTAACCATGCAAAAATAAGAGATGAATGGAGCTCAGTGGCGGAACTACCGCCATAGCAACCCACGCGGGTGCTATGGGGCCCGCAGCCGAGTGGGGCTCCGGCAGTGGTGTACTAACTGGGTGGCGGGAGCGGTCCGCACCGGGTGGCGCACGCTGGGGGGATGTCAGGCAGTGTATGAAACAGTGACAACAGGTAGGCATGGTAGCGGCAGCGGCGATGTGCGCAGGGAGATCCCAGTTCAGGTGGACTGACCCATTGGGCAAAAATATAGGGATGTCGGCTGTACTTGACACACTGCTGTGCATTCTACAGTACGTTCTAACAGCCAAGCGAGTACAACTCCTCCCCCCCCTCCACAGAAATGGAAGAGGCTGCATCGGCTCTGCCCCCGCCCTTCCCTCTGTTCCTGTGTCAGACCATGCTCTGTGCAGCCCGTGTGCTGTGTCTGAAAGGAATGTGGGGGCGGGAACGCTAGTGTGAGCATCCTGGGAACATCCAAGTGACTTAGCAGCACTGTCAGTGTCCAGATTCTGCCTTCTCTCTCTCCCAAATCTTTTTCTCTCCCCCTCTTTCCTCTGATGTCCTCCAGCAGAATTAACTCCATCCAAAGCATTTTCTTTTAACCAGCCCATACTAATAGATGGCCACATCATGTTTCTTTAGCCAGGGTTTTCACTAGTGCGATCACAGACATTGCATGTGATTCGCACCGCATTGCTGTGCAAATCACATGCGATGTCTGTGCAATGTAAGTCCAGCCATACAAACTTATGGCTGAAATCACATTGCATTCGCTCCAAAATGGCGCAGGACCCTTTTTTCGTTCCGCACTGGAATCGGATCACATGGGTGTTCACACCTATACGATCCCATTCCTGCACCATTTTACAGTTCGCACTGCGATCTGCAAACTGATCTGCGGATGTCATTAACTTTACATTGACACCCATAGCAGTTTGCAAAGGGCAGTGTGATTGCCGGAGAGCGACACGCAATGCAGGAATCGCGCTGATTCCTGCATCGCATATATGTGAACCAGGACTCAAGTGGGTTCACACTGATGCGCTGTGGTTTAGTTGCAGTGCTGGTGTATACACAGTTTTCCCTCATTTAACTCCATTTTCACTACAGTCCCACCAACTTCTATTAGGTTACACATTTTTGCAACATTTTCTGAAAGCGCACCAAATGTCCTCTATACCGCAACTTTGGTGTGCTTTCAGAAAACACAGTGACATTATACAAACTAATAGAAGACTGTGGGACTGCAGCTAAAAAATTGGGATAAAATGCAGAAAAACAGCGTATACCCCAGCACTGCGACAAACTCCAGGACACCAGTGTGAACCCAAAGGCTTCAGGGTGCAGGGTGCTGTGTAATGTAAAGGGGTCCAGATTTGCAGGGGGTTGTGTAATGTAAAGGGGTCCAGATGTTCAGGGGGTTGTGTAATGTAAAGGGGTCCAGGTGTTCAGGGGGTTGTGTAATGTAAAGGGGTCCAGATGTGCAGGGGGTTGTGTAATGTAAAGGGGTCCAGATGTGCAGGAGGTTGTGTAATGTAAAGGGGTCCAGATGTGCAAGGGGTTGTGTAATGTAAAGGGGTCCAGATGTGCAGGGGGTTGTGTAATGTAAAGGGGTCCAGATGTGCAGGGGGTTGTGTAATGTAAAGGGGTCCAGATGTGCAGGGGGTTGTGTAATGTAAAGGGGTCCAGATGTGCAGGGGGTTGTGTAATGTAAAGGGGTCCAGATGTTCAGGGGGTTGTGTAATGTAAAGGGGTCCTGTGAAGGGACATCATTTTCAGGACATGAGGAGGCTCTGGAGTCTGGACAGGAGGTAGGGAGTGGCAGACTGTCATCTGTTTTGCACTGTTTTGCTATTTTTGTGGGGGGGGGGGCCCATACAACATTTTGCTATGTGTCTCTGTGATTTCTAGTTACGCGAAAAATAATGGAAGAAACCTGCGCTAATGAGCAGTACGTGATAACAAATAACAAATAAATAGAGTGCAGCTGCAAAAAAAACTTCAAATATCCATGAAGTGATAAACATATAAATAAAACTTTTGTGCGCTAGCAGTAATTAAATAAATAAAAAATGCCTAGGAGACACAATGTGTGTGTGAATCCCAGCAAGAATAACGACAACAAGTGCATGGAATCATAAATACAACAAAATATTAGCATAAACTGGAAGTAAGTAGTCACACATCAAGGCAACTCATGATCAGTCCAAGACAGGATTCAAAAAAATAAGGAAAAAGGAAAAAGTCCACTTGTTATATCTCTTCACTGAAACATGGGAAATAATGAGCTATAATGAGCTGAAGAGACTCTCATCGGATGTGCATTGATTGCAGAAAAAGGAGTAAAAGATGTGCGCTTACCCCAATCGTTGGACCTCCTCTCTGGCAAGGTCGTATGGGCTTGCAGATATAGCCCTCTGCAGGGACAGAATGTTGATATCCGGGTCTTGACAGCATGTACCACCGACTCCAAAATGGTACGGACACTCCAACTGCTCCAACATCAGAGGGGGGACAATCCTTAGATGTGATGTCTGCATTGGTTTTCTTTTTTTTCTGTCTTTTTTCCTTTATTTTCACCTGATTCTGCAACACTTCCTGTCCTGGGGTGACAGTGTTCAATCATTGTACTGTATTTATGGAAGAGCAGTGTTATCACCCTAGGATAAGTGTGTTAGGGGTACAGAACACCTCTCCTTCTTCTCTACTCCATAACATCTGGGGGATCTGAGATCCATAACATCTGAGATCCCCCAGATGTTATGGAGTAGAGAAGAAGGAGAGGTGTTCTGTACCCCTAACACACTTATCCTAGGGTGATAACACTGCTCTTCCATAAATACAGTACAATGATTGAACACTGTCACCCCAGGACAGGAAGTGTTGCAGAATCAGGTGAAAATAAAGGAAAAAAGACAGAAAAAAAAGAAAACCAATGCAGACATCACATCTAAGGATTGTCCCCCCTCTGATGTTGGAGCAGTTGGAGTGTCCGTACCATTTTGGAGTCGGTGGTACATGCTGTCAAGACCCGGATATCAACATTCTGTCCCTGCAGAGGGCTATATCTGCAAGCCCATACGACCTTGCCAGAGAGGAGGTCCAACGATTGGGGTAAGCGCACATCTTTTACTCCTTTTTCTGCAATCAATGCACATCCGATGAGAGTCTCTTCAGCTCATTATAGCTCATTATTTCCCATGTTTCAGTGAAGAGATATAACAAGTGGACTTTTTCCTTTTTCCTTATTTTTTTGAATCCTGTCTTGGACTGATCATGAGTTGCCTTGATGTGTGACTACTTACTTCCAGTTTATGCTAATATTTTGTTGTATTTATGATTCCATGCACTTGTTGTCGTTATTCTTGCTGGGATTCACACACACATTGTGTCTCCTAGGCATTTTTTATTTATTTAATTACTGCTAGCGCACAAAAGTTTTATTTATATATTTCTAGTTACGCCCCTGATGGAGCTGACTGTGTTTCTATCTGGAGGGATGCCATCAGAGCTGCAAACAATAAACCCACAGCCAGGATACTGGAGATGTTACTTTCATTTCTCTGGAATCGCTCTGCATTTCCCCTCCACCCCCTCTCTATATATATGAGAACTGAGCTGAGTGGAACCAGATACCCAGATCTCCTCTCTACAGAACAGGACCATGGATGGAAGGTCAGTAGAAAACAATTACAGACAATTCTTCTTTCTTATCCTCTAGGTCAGGATTTCTCAACCAGGGTTCCATGGATCCCAAAGGTTCCTCCAGAAGTTGTTAGAGGTTCCTGGAGCAATGAGCAATTTCTGCATTTCAGAGAAGTTCCCACTAACACCATTGATCTTTATAGCTATCTGTATATGGGTAATTTTTCCCAGTGACCATAAGCATGTGGACCACTATTCCCACTGACCATCTCACTAATGCCGCGTACACACGAGTGGACTTTTCGATTGGACTGGTCCGACGGTCTATCCGACGGACTTTGGGCAGACTTCCGACGGACTTTCCGACCGAACAGACTTGCCTACACATGATCACACCAAAGTCCAACGGATTCGTACGTGGTGATGTACACCGGACTAAAATAAGGAAGTTGATAGCCAGTAGCCAATAGATGCCCTAGCGTCGGTTTTTGTTCGTCAGACTAGCATACAGACGAGCGGACTTTTTGATAGGAACTGGGTCCGGCGGAGTTCTGACGTAAAGATTTAAAACATCTTCCAAATCTAAAGTCCGTCAGATTTTCGACTGAAAAAGTCCGCTGCAGGTCCGATGAAGCCCACACACGGTCGAATTGTCCGCTGGACTCCGTCTGTCGGACCAGTCCGGTCCAAAAGTCCGCTCGTGTTTTTAGTAGGGGTTCCTTGGGACCGGAAAGTTATTTCAAGGGTTCCCCTGTGTTGAAAAGATTAAGAAAGGCTGCTCTAGGTTTATCTTCTCCATTTGTCTCTACAGCTCCCATATTACATGTATCTCTGTAGATTCCTGATATCTAAATGTACTTTTATAATTCCCTGTGTGGGAAGGTGCAGGTATAGTAAAGCCTTTGTAGTGTATGGGAATATGAAATGGTATTTGAGGGATGTTCGTTTACAGGATAGCCTTACTTTTAACTAGCTAATATAATATAATGTAATATATTATGATTTTTTATATAAAGTAATATGAGATATGATATAATATAATATAGAAACCCTGCAGATCTAATGTACAGTATTCAGACTACAGAGAATTATCAGAACTTCTGATCACTTCTACACATCGCACACCATTGATGATCTTTATGCTGTTATAAATTACACATACATTATATTGTTAAAAGTATTGAGACGCCTGTCTTTACACGCACATGAACTTTAATGGCATCCCAGTCTTATGCCCCGTACACACGGTCGGACTTTCCGACAGAACATGTGCGATCGGAGCCTGTTGTTGGAAATTCTGACCGTGTGTAGGCTCCATCGGACTTTTTCCATCGGAATTTCTGACACACAAAGTTTGAGAGCAGGAGAGAAAATTTTCTGACAACAAAATCCGATCCTTTAAATTCCGATCGTGTGTGGACAATTCCGACGGACAAAGTGCCGCGCATGATAAGAAAAAATTAAGAGACAAAAGCTATTGGCTACTGCCCCAGTTATAGTCCCGACGTCCGTGTTTTACGTCACCGCGTTCAGAACGATCGGATTTTTTGACAACTTTGTGTGACCGTGTGTATGCAAGACAAGTTTGAGCCAACATCCGTCGGAAAAAATCCTAGGATTTTGTTGTCGGAATGTCCGAACAAAGTCCGACCGTGTGTACGGGGCATTAGACTGTAGGGTTCAATATTGAGTTGGCCCACCCTTTGCAGCTATAACAGCTTCAACAAAAACAGGCACCACTGCCCCCATCTATAACTGGCCATCGCAGTAAGCAGCATTGGGGGGCGACATAAGGTAAAAACAGGGCCAAGGATAAATCGAGGGTAAAAAGACCAAGCTTACTTACCGACCAGCTCGCAGACAACCAAATCAACCTGTCTAACAGTATGCATTAAAAGCTGGGGTTTAGTCTGCACACATTTGCCAATGTATGCGTAAGCCACAGAGCCTCGCCACGGCACCCTGATATCTGTGGTCCCTAACACTAACTTATAACAGCTTCAACTCTTCTGGGAAGTCTGTCCACAAGGTTTAGGAGTGTCTATGGGAATGTTTGACCATTCTTCCAGAAGCGCAGTTGTGAGGTCAGGCACTGATGTTGGATGAGAAGGCCTGGCTCGCAGTCTCCCCTCTAATTCATCCCAAAGGTGTTTTATCGGGTTGAGGTCAGGACTCTGTGCAGGCGGGTCAAGTTCCTCCACCCCAAACTTGCTCATCCATGTCTTTATGGACCTTGCTTTGTGCCCTGGTGTGCAGTCATGTTGGAACAGGAAGGGGCCATCCCCAAACTGTTCCCACAAAGTTAGGAGCATGAAATTGTCCAAAATATCTTGGTATGCTGACGCCTTAAGAGTTCCCTTCATAGGAACTAAGGGGCTAAGGTAAGGCAGCATTCTCAAATGGCACATTATCAGTGAATCGATGGTTTCCGTCTCCCAAGGGTGGGGGGCGCCGGGGGGGGGGGGGGTTGTCAGATCGCCGCCATCCTAGCCTGGTTCTGTGCACTGTTCCGCATGCATGTGCAGTTCTTTGACCATGGGCATGAATTTGGTTTTCCTGATGTTCAGCAAATGGCCAGGAATGGGGTGTTCGGCCACCCACTGGAGCCAGATGATCAGGTTGGTGGGTTGTTGAACATCTCATTTAGTTTGCCCAAATGCTGAACATGTACAATTCAGACTAAACATGGGTTCAGTCCACATTTGAAAGCTCCTTTCTAAATAATATATTTAACCACTTCAATACCACGGGCGTCATATGACCTCCTGGGCTTTGAGCAGGTATATCTGAATGATGCCTGTAGTTACAGACATCATTCAGATATTGCCGGTTTCAGCCGGCGAATCTCTACACCATAGGAATGATCATAGCGGCCGTTCCACCGCTTGATCGTTCCTATGGGAGGCGAGAGGGGACGTCCCCCCCCTCCCGCCGCCCTCCGGTGCCTGCTCCGACTCACCGTTACGATTGGTGAGGCGGAGAGTGGATCCACCGGCGCCGGATGTAGATCATAGAGATTTCCGGCGGACCAGATGGTCCCCGGAGTCTCTATGATCGTCGGAGGCCGGGCGCGATGTTATGACGTCACGCCCAGCCTCTCCATTCAAAAAAACGGCGCCGCTTCGGCTGGGAAGCGCCGATCGTTTTATTTTTTTATTTATTTCAGGCTTCCCAGCCTAGTGGTGAGATATGGGGTCTTATTGACCCCATATCTCACTATTAAGAGCACCTGACATGTCATATTGCTATTACAAGGGATGTTTACATTCCTTGTAATAGGAATAAAAGTGATCAATTTTTTTTTTTTCAAAAAAGTGTCAAATTAAAAAAAACAAAATATAATTAACAATAAAAAAAAAATGTTTTAAAGCGCCGCTGTCCCCGTGTGCTCGCACGCAGAAGTGAACGGTGTTCAAACCATACATGTGAGGTATCGCCGCGAACGTTGGAGCGAGAGCAATAATTTTGGCCCTAGACCTCCTCTGTAACTCAAAACATGTAACCAGTAAAAAAATTTCAAGCGTCGCCTATGGGGATTTTTAAGTACCGAACATTGGCGCCATTTCACGAGCGTGTGCAATTTTGAAGCGTGACATGTTAGGTATCTATTTACTCAGCGTAACTTCATCTTTCACAAAATGCAAAAACATTGGGCTAACTTTACTGTTTTGTTTTTTTTTTTAAACACAAAACTGTTTTTTTCCCAAAAATAACGCGTTCGAAAAATTCCTGCGCAAATACTGTGTGAGATAAAAAGTTGCAACAACCGCCATTGTATTCTCTATGGTCTTTGCTAAAAAAACATATATAATATTTGGGGGTTCTGTGTAATTTTCTAGCAAAAAAATGATGATTTTTACATGTAGGAGCAAAGTGTCAGAATTGGCCCGGTATTGAAGTGGTTAACCACTTCACATCCCGCCCATATTCATATGACGTCCCCAGGAGGGATCTCCTATCCTGGGCAGGCGTCATATGATGTCCCGGGCTTCCCGGCCATCTGGGTGGCGCGTGCGTGCCCGCCACGTCACTCGAGAGCCGATGCGCATGCCCGGCGACTGCTATGTCCACCGGGCACCCGCGATTGCCCGATAAGAGAGCAGGATCGTGGATCTGTGTGTGTAAACACACAGATCCACATTCTGTCAGGTGAGAGGAGACCAATGGTGTGTTCCCAGTACAGAGGAACACCGATCGGTCTCCTCCCCTTGTGAGTCCCCTCCCCCTACAGAATCACTCCCTAACCCCTTGATCGCCCCCCTAGTGTTAACCTCTTCCCTGCCAGTGACATTTACACAGTAATCAGTGCATTTTTATAGCACTGATCGCTGTATAAATGTGAATGGTCCCAAAATAGTGTCCAAAGTGTCCGATCTGTCCGCCGCAATGTCGCAGTCACAATAAAAATCGCAGATCGCCGCCATTACTAGTAAAAAAAAAAAATAATAAAAATGCCAAAAAACTTTTTTTTTAGAGGCTATAACTTTTGCGCAAACCAATCAATATACGCTTATTGCAAATTTGTTTTTACCAAAAATATGTAGAAGAATACGTATCGGTCTAAACTGAGGAAAAAATGTGTTTTTTGTTTTTTTTAAAACTTTGGATATTTATTATAGCAAAAAGTAAAAAATATTGTGTTTTTTTCCCTAACTTGTCGCTCTTCTTTTGTTTATAGCGCAAAAAAAAAAAAACGCAGAGGTGATCAAATACCACCAAAAGAAAACTCTATTTGTGGGGAAAAAAATTTAAAAAATTACATTTTAGTACAGTGTTGCATGACCGCGCAATTGTCATTCAAAGTGCGACAGCGCTGAAAACTGAAAATTGGCCTGGGCAGGAAGGGGGTGTAAATGCCCGGTATTGAAGTGGTTTACAAAAAATGTATTAAAGATTTATTTGTTCTTCTTTACCTGCAGACTTTGAATACAGCGCAACATGTCTTCTACTGAGGAAGCCTCGCAGACTATAAGGAATCTGAAGGATAAATTAATAATTATATTTGAAAAGAATGTCTATGGTTTCTACGAGGTGCTTGAGTCACTCGATCTTCTATCCTTGGACGAAGTCTTGGATCTCTTTAATGAGAACATTCCTGTCAAAAGTGGGAAGATGATAGATATTATACTACAGAAGGGAGAATCATCCTCAAAATTATTTCTGGATCATCTGCAGCTCATGATTACCAGGTTCCCTGAATTGTCCAGTTTGCCTCTCTACCATCAAGTGGGTAAGTCATTTATTAAGGAGTTTTTTAACCCCCCCCCCCAAAAAAAAACATTATTATATTGTATTATTATATACGCCATAGATGTAATGGCTGCTCTTTTTTTTTTTCACCTGGTGATACTGCAAGTAACAATCAACTGCCCTAATGTAATCATTCTCATTCACCATAATGTATCTATGGTCTTGTCACCCAAAGACTAGATGTGTTTCAGAGCTACAGAGCACCTATCTCTCTTACCCATAAGGCCTCATGCACACGAGACTCGTGTTAAACTCGTGTTCAGAGGCAGTTGGACACTTTTTTCAACTGCCCCTGAACTCATTCAATATTATCCTATGTGTCCATGTACACAGTCTCGTTTTTTGGCATTTTTAGGCAGTTTAACATCGTTTTTCCAGAAGCAAAAAAATGGGTTCAGATGCAAAAGTTTTCCACATTTCAGACGCCAAACGCGGCTAAACGCGGTACCGCGTTTACGTTTATAAGTGTTTTTAAAGGAACAATATTTTTTGGACCAGAAAACACAGAAATATGATGGTAAACTGCAGCAGAGAATGACATTTTGAGACCCGACTTTGGGGCCCCCGTATCTCGGGGCCACTTGGTGCTAGGAACCCCAAATTTAGATATGTTGTAGTGCTAGTTCCACTGTGTTAGCACACCAAAATTGTCAAGCACTTTTCTGCAGCAGAGAATGACATTTTGTGACCTGACTTTAGGGCCCCCTATCTTGGGGCCACTTGGTGCTAGGAACCCCATTTTTTGGACCAGAAAACACAGAAATATGATGGTAAACTGCAGCAGAGAATGACATTTTGCGACCCCATATCTCGGGGCCACTTAGTGCTAGGAACCCCAAAGTTGGTGTGCTAACACGGTGGAACACTACAACATATCCAAATTTGGGGTTCCTAGCACCAAGTGGCCCCGAGATATGAGGCCCCAAAATCAGGTCGGAAAATGTCATTCTCTGCTGCAGAAGTGCTTAACATTTTGCGACCCGACTTTGGGGCCCCGTATCTTGGGGCCACTTGGTGCTAGGAACCCCAAATTTCGGGGCCACTTGGTGCTAGGACCAAATTTGGGGTTCCTAGCACTTTTTAAAAACATGTGTTCAGCAGAGTTTGCACTGGCGTCTCGTGTACATGAAGCCTAACATGAGAGATATGTTTTGTAGTACACAAATATAGTTAAGAACAATGCTAAGCGCACTCAGCAGAGGCAAAGGATGTAGTCAGCTCACAAGATGTAACAATTTTTTTTTCACTGATTGAGCAGATAAAAGGGCATTGTATCAAAAATGACAAAATCTGCACTTTATTACCAACTTGTGATAGGTGCTCTCCTTTCTCTTATACATTATATTATCCAAAGTATTGGGACGCCTGCCTTTACAAACACATGAACTTTAAAGGCATCCCAGTCTTAGTCCGTAGGGTTCAATATTGAGTTGGCCCGCCCTTTGCAGCTATAACAGCTTCAACTCTTCTGGGAAGGCCGTCCACAAGGTTTAGGAGTGTGTCTATGGGAATGTTTGACCATTCTTCCAGAAGAGCATTTGTGAGGTCACTGATGTTGGCCGAGAAGGTCTGGCTCGCAGTCTACGCTCTAATTCATCCCAAAGGTGTTCTGTCAGGTTGATTTTAGGACTCTGTGCAGGCCAGTCAAGTTCCTCCACTCCAAACTCCATCATCCATGTCTTTATGGACCTTGCTTTTTGCACTGGTGTGCAGTCATTGAGCATCCTCAACCTGACAGAACACCTTTGGGATGAATTAGAGCAGAGACTGTGGGCCAGGCTTTCTCGTCCAACATCAGTGCCTGACTTCACAAATGTGCTTCTGGAAAAATGGTCAAACATTCCCATAGACACACTCCTAAACCTTGTGGACAGCCTTCCCAGAAGATTTGAAGCTGTTATAGCTGCAAAGGGCGGGCCAACTCAATATTGAACCTTATGGACTAAGACTGGGATGTCATTAAAGTTCATGTTTGCGTAAAGGCAGGTGTCCCAATACTTTTGGAAATATAGTGTATTATAAATGAGAAGACCTGTCATTTTTATAGATGAGGCCTAATACCCTGTTTCCCCGAAAATAAGCCCTACCCCAAAAAAGGCTTATTTTCGGGGATGGCTGCAATATGGGCAGCACAGTGGTGTAGTGGTTAGCACTTTCACCTAGCAGCAAAAGGGTCACTGGTTCAAATCCCGACCACGACACCTGCCTGGAGTTTGCATGTTCTCCCTGTGTCTGCGTGGGTTTCCTCTGGGTACTCCGGTTTCCTCCCACACTCCAAAGACATGCTGGTAGGTTGATTGCATTTTGTCCAAATTGGCCCTAGTATATGTGTGAACGTGTGTCCCAAGCGCATCGCGATCCTACGGGGTAAATGATCGCGCTATATCAAGATGCAACTCAACTCATAAGCCCTACCCTAAAAATAAGCCCTAGTTAAGGTCTTTGTAAAAACATGCAAACTGTTTTGTAAAAAGATTATATAATGTGCAGTGTGTCTCCATTTGTAACTTTATTGTGGAAAATACCTTATTTACAGCACCGCTGTGCGCTCACGTGACCTGCCGGAGATCTTATCCTCTCCTCCCGGCTGATGTCAGTGGCCCCCACCCTCTGCAGTGCTTGGAGCAGGAAAGAAGAGCTCTGGCGGGTCACTGAGTGCCCAGCGGTGCAGTTACAAAAGGAGACACACTGCATATTATATCATCTTTTTATAAAACAGATTACATAATTATACAATGACTTTAACCACTTCAGCCCAGGACCATTTGGCTGCCTAAAGACCAGAGGACTTTTTCCAATTTGGCACTTCGTCGCTTTAACTGCTAATTGCGCGGTCATGCAATGCTGTACCCAAACGAAATTTGCGTCCTTTTCTTCCCACAAATAGAGCTTTCTTTTGATGGTATTTGATCACCTCTGCCGTTTTTAATTTTTGCGCTATAAACGGAAAAAGACCAAAAATTTTGAAAAAAAATGATATTTTCTACTTTTTGTTATAAAAAAAATCCAATCAACTCAATTTTAGTCATACATTTAGGCCAAAATGTATTCGGCCACATGTCTTTGGTAAAAAAATGTCAATAAGTGTATATTTATTGGTTTGCGCAAAAGTTATAGCGCCTACAAACTAGGGTACATTTTCTGGAATTTACACAGCCTTTAATTTATGACTGCCTATGTCATTTCTTGAGGTGCTAAAATGGCAGGGCAGTACAAAACCCCCACAAATGACCCCATTTTGGAAAGTAGACACCCCAAGGAAATTGCTGAGAGGCATTTTGAGCCCATTGAATATTCATTTTTTTTGTCCCAAGTGATTGAATAATGACAAAAACAATTTACAAAAAGTTTTTACTAAATGATATATTGCTCACACAGGCCATGGGCCTATGTGGAATTTCACCCCAAAATACATTCAGCTGCTTCTCCTGAGTACGGGGATACCACATGTGTGGGACTTTTTGGGAGCCTAGCCGTGTACGGGGCCCTGAAAACCAATCACTGCCTTCAGGATTTCTAAGGGCGTAAATTTTTGATTTCACTCCTCACTACCTATCACAGTTTTGAAGGCCATAAAATGCCCAGATGGCACAAAACCCCCCAAATGACCCCATTTTGGAAAGTAGACACCCCAAGCTATTTGCTGAGAGGCATGTTGAGTCCATGGAATATTTTATATTTTGACACAAGTTGCGGGAAAGTGACATTTTTTTTGCACAAAGTTGTCACTAAATGATATATTGCTCACACAGGCCATGGGCATATGTGGAATTGCACCCCAAAATACATTTAGCTGCTTCTCCTGAGTATGGGGATACCACATGTGTGGGATTTTTTGGGAGCCTAGCCGCGTACGGGGCCGCGAAAACCAAGCACCGCCTTCAGGATTTCTAAGGGCGTAAATTTTTGATTTCACTCCTCACTACCTATCACAGTTTTTAAGGCCATAAGATGCCAAGATGGCACAAACCCCCCCAAATGACCCCATTTTGGAAAGTAGACACCTCAAGCTATTTGCTGAGAGGCATGTTGAGTCCATGGAATATTTTATATTTTGACACAAGTTGCGGGAAAGTAACACATTTTTTTTTGCACAATGTTGTCACCAAATGATATATTGCTCAAACATGCCATGGGCATATGTGGAATTACACCCCAAAATACATTCTGCTGCTTCTCTTGAGTATGGGGATACCACATGTGTGGGACTTTTTGGGAGCATAGCCGCATACGGGGCCCCGAAAACCAAGCACCGCCTTCAGGATTTCTAAGGGCGTAAAGTTGTGATTTCACTCCTCACTACCTATCACAGTTTTGAAGGCCACAAAATGCCCAGATGGCACAAAACCCCCCCAAATGACCCCATTTTGGAAAGTAGACACCCCAAGCTATTTGCTGAGAGGCATGTTGAATCCATGGAATATTTTATTTTTTGACACAAGTTGCGGGAAAGTAACACATTTTTTTTTGCACAAAGTTGTCACCAAATGATATATTGCTCAAACATGCCATGGGCATATGTGGAAATACACCCCAAAATACATTCTGCTGCTTCTCTTGAGTATGGGGATACCACATGTGTGGGACTTTTTGGGAGCATAGCCGCATACGGGGCCCCGAAAACCAAGCACCGCCTTCAGGATTTCTAAGGGCGTAAAGTTGTGATTTCACTCCTCACTACCTATCACAGTTTTGAAGGCCATAAAATGCCCAGATGGCACAACCCCCCCCCCAAATGACCCCATTTTGGAAAGTAGACACCCCAAGCTATTTGCTGAGAGGCATGTTGAGTCCATGGAATATTTTATATTTTGACACAAGTTGCGGGAAAGTGACAATTTTTTTATTTTTTTTGCACAAAGTTGTCACTAAATGATATATTGCTCAAACATGCCATGGGCATATGTGGAATTACACCCAAAAATATTTTCTGCTGCTTCTCCTGAGTACAGAGATACCACATGTGTGGGACTTTTTGGGAGCCTAGCTTCATACGGGGCCCCGAAATCCAATCACCACCTTCAGGATTTCTAAGGGCGTAAATTTTTGATTTCACTCCTCACTACCTATCACAGTTTTGAAGGCCATAAAATGCCAAGATAGCACAAAACCCCCCAAAATGACCCCATTGTGTAAAGTAGACACCCCAAGCTATTTGCTGAGAGGCATGGTGAGTATTTTGCGGCTCTCATTTGTTTTTGAAAATGAAGAAAGACAAGTAAAATTTTTTTTTTTCTTTTTTCAATTTTCAAAAGTTTGTGACAAAAAGTGAGGTCTGCAAAATACTCACTATACCTCTCAGCAAATAGCTTGGGGTGTCTATTTTCCAAAATGGCGTCCTTTGGGGGGGGTTTGTGCCATCTGGGCATTTCATGACCTCCGAAACTGTGATAGGCAGTGAAGAGTGAAATTAAAAATTTACGCCCTTTAGAAAGCCTGAAGGCGGTGCTTGGTTTTTGGGGTCCCGTACGTGGCTAGGCTCCCAAAAAGTCTCACACATGTGGTATCCCCGTACTCAGGAGAAGCAACAGAATTTATTTTGGGGTCTAATTTCACATATTCCCATGGCATGTTTGAGCAATATATCATTTACTGACAACTTTGTGCATAAAAAAAAAAAAAATTGTCTTTTTCCCGCAACTTGTGTCACAATATAAAATATTCCACGGACTCGACATGCCTCTCAGCAAATAGCTTGGGGTGTCTACTTTCCAAAATGGGGTCATTTGGGGGGGTTGAACTGTCCTGGCATTTTATGCACAACATTTAGAAAACTTATGTCACACATCACCCACTCTTCTAACCACTTGAAGACAAAGCCCTTTCTGACACTTTTTGTTTACATGAAAAAAATTTTTTTTTGCAAGAAAATTACTTTGAACCCCCAAACATTATATATTTTTTAAAGCAAATGCCCTACAGATTAAAATGGTGGGTGTTTCATTTTTTTTTTCACACAGTATTTGCGCAGCGATTTTTCAAACGCATTTTTTGGGGAAAAACCACATTTTTTTAAATTTTAATGCGCTAAAACACACTATATTGCCGAAATGTTTGATGAAATAAAAAAGATGATCTTAGGCCGAGTACATGGATACCAAACATGACATGCTTTAAAATTGTGCACAAACGTGCAGTGGCGACAAACTAAATACATTTTTAAAAACCTTTAAAAGCCTTTACAGGTTACCACTTTAGATTTACAGAGGAGGTCTACTGCTAAAATGACTGCCCTCGATCTGACCTATGTGGTGATACCTCACATGCATGGTGCAATTGCTGTTTAGATTTGACGCCAGACCGACGCTTGCGTTCGCCTTTGCGCGAGAGCAGGGGGGGACAGGGGTGCTTTTTTTTTTTTTCTTTATTATTTTTTTGATTTTTTATCTTATTTTTAAACTGTTCCTTTCATTTTTATGTTTTTTAAACATTTTTATTGTTATCCCAGGGAATGTAAATATCCCCTATGATAGCAATAGGTAGTGACAGGTACTCTTTTTTGAAAAAATTGGGGTCTATTAGACCCTAGATCTCTCCTCTGCCCTCAAAGCATCTGACCACACCAAGATCGGTGTGATAAAATGCTTTCCCAATTTACCAAATCTGTTTACATCCGGCAAAATCTAAGTCATGAAATGCTCGTAGCTTCCAGTTTCTTAGGCCATAGAGATGTTTGGAGCCATTCTGGTCTCTGATCAGCTCTATGGTCAGCTGGCTGAATAACCGGCTGCATTTTCAGATTCCCTGTTAGGACAGGAGAGCCAGAGAAAAACATGGAAGACGGTGGGGGGGGATTCCCTCCCACTGCTTGTAAAAGCAGTCTAGAGGCTAATTAGCCACTAGGATTGCTTTTACATGAAAGCCGACCGCTGGCTGAAAAGAATGATACCAAGATGATACCTAAACCTGCAGGCATAATTCTGGTATAACCACTCAAAGTCCAGCAACATACCAGTACGTTGCTGGTCCTTGTTGGGCATATATTGTAAACTTTTTTTTCATGAAGCCTGTGGGCTGAACGGAAAAAAGATATTGATCGGTGGGTATGCCCACCATTAGAATACCTCCCTTCATCCACCCACTTCTAATGATGGGCATACATTCACCGTTTATATATGCCGAAGCATGGGGGCATCCTCCCGCAAAAGGCAGGAGCAAATCGCTCCTCCACCCACTGCTGCCCCCACGCTTCGGCATATATGCTGAAGTATGTAACTGTGGTGGTGAAATCACCTCCGACAGCGCTGGAGTCACGGCTTTATGTGTTGTGGGAGAAAACGCTGTTGCTGTCAAGATTAATAAATCCGCGCTGCAACTGAATGGCGTACCTGCTAAGCAAATGATGGTTAACAAAAAACAAAGTAATATTACAGTATAACAGTAATACTTACCATACCTGCTAAGCAAATACAAAAAAAAAATAGTAAAATATAAAACATTTAATGCAACCTGTGCCTACCTAAAATATATATATGCCGAAGCATGAGGGCATCCTCCCGCAAAAGGCAGGAGCAAATCGCTCCTCCACCCTCTGCTGCCCCCACGCTTCGGCATATATGCTGAAGTATGTAACTGTGGTGGTGAAATCACCTCCGACAGTGCTGGAGTCACGGCTTTATATATCGTGGGAGCAAACGCTGTTGCTGTCAAGATAAATAAATCCGCGCTGCAACTGAATGGCGTACCTGCTAAGCAAATGATGGTTAACAATAAAACAAAGTAACATTACAGTATAACAGTAAGACTTACCATACCTGCAAAGCAAATACAAAAAAAAATAGTAAAAAATAAAACATTTAACGCAACCTGTGCCTAAAATATATATATGCCGAAGCATGGGGGCATCCTCCCACAAAAGGCAGGAGCAAATTGCTCCTCCACCCACTGCTGCCCCCACGCTTCGGCATATATGCTGAAGTATGTAACTGTGGTGGTGAAATCACCTCCGACAGCGCTGGAGTCACTTCTTTATGTATCGTGGGAGCATACGCTGTTGTTGTCAAGATAAATAAATCCGCTCTGCAGCTGAACGATGTACCTGAAAACAATAAAATGGTTACCAACAAAACACAGTAACCAGTAAAGTATAAAAAAATTGCATATCTGAAAAGCAAACATAGTAAAACATAATAACAATAAAACATTGCAGAAAAGAATACAATAAAAAAGAGCAGAACAATACAGAGAGAATAGAGAGAGAGAGAACAATAAAACGACAACTAAGAAGAAAACATCCTTCTTATCCCTCCACTTCATAGCGAGCAAGTTATTACACTTGAAGCAGGCTCTCTCCCCCAGCCTAAGACGGGAATCTACAAGCCGCACGGTGCCACATGCTCCAATCTGATGATCAAAAAGATGACTAAAGGTGACTAAAAAGTGGCACGCTCGTGTAATAATTGTCCACGTACAAGTGGTACCCCTTTCCGAATAAGGGTGACACCAAGTCCCACACTATCTTGCCAGCGCTTCCTATGTAGTCAGGGCAGTTTGTCGGCTCTACGTGACTATCTTTGCCCTCGAAAACCATAAAACTACATGTATAGCCTGTGGCCCTGTCACAGAGCTTATACATCTTGACCCCGTATCTGGCACGCTTGCTGGGAAGGTACTGTTTGAATGACAAGCGGCCAGAAAATTTAACCAGGGACTCATCAATGCAGACAACTTGATGGGGAGTAAACAAGTCTGCAAAAGGTTGGTTGAAGTGGTTTACGAGGGGCCGAATTTTGTAGAGCCGATCGTATCCAGGGTCTCCACGAGGAAGAGTTCATTGTCATTGAAATGCATGAACCGCAAAATCTGCTTGTATCGTGCCCTGGCCATGGAAGCAGAGAACACGGGCATATGGTAAATTGGGTCAGTGGACCAATATGACCGCAACTTACTCTTTTTATTTATGCCCATGTTGAGGGAAAGGCCCAGAAAGAGCTTAAATTCGGAGACCGTAATTGGTCTCCAATCTCTGGCAAGGGAGGACTGGGGATTAGCGGCGATGTGTTGACCAGCATATAAATTGCTTTGGTCCACAATAGATCTATAGAGATCTTCGGTGAAAAACAGCGAATAAAAATCCAGTGGCGTAAAATCAACTGTTTCCACCTGAATTCCGGGTTGGCCAGTGAATGGGGGAAGTACAGGTGCTGCAGAAGTGGTGGGTTCCCAATTCGGATTGGCGAATGCAGCAGGAAGGGCACTATGGGCATGACGGGCCTGTCTTTGTCTTCTTGGTGGCAGCGGGACACTACTTGTGCTTGCCACCTCGCCAGCTTGAACTGCACTTATGGGACTCGCCACGTCACCAAGTGTTACTGCAGTGCTGGATGTACGACCAGGGTGTACTAGGCCGCTGGTGCTTGCCAGTTCACCAGAAGGAATAGCGGCACTAGTACTTCTCTGCTCCATATGAGAGCCCTGCGGTTCTTGCACTTCAAGGACAGAAGAAGAAGATTGGGGTCTGGTACGCCTGACCTTGGCAGGGACCACAACTCCGTCGTCAGAGCTATCTGTCATGGGGCCGCTGTCCTCTACAGGATCGTATTCTGAGCCTGAATCTGACAGATGAGTGACTTCCTCTTCACTATCTGTCATGCACAGAAACGTGTAGGCCTCTTCACTAGTGTGCCTTCGATTTGCCATTTTGGGCTCTAAATTTAGGGGTACACTAGTGAGACTCACAGGCAAAAAAGCTCCTGACTGTTAGCGACTGATTCAAAACGCTACCAAAAAACTGTTAGCGATCGCAGGGATCAGGCCTGACTCTGCGAACGCTGCAGTTATGTGTGCTTAGTGTTTTGTAAGTGTCAGTGATCGATCGATACTGCACTTGGGTGGGCTGGGCTGGGCCGGGCCGAGGGGCAAAACGTAGGTGCTAGCAGGTATCTGGGCTGATCCCGCTAACACTGTGTTTATGGGAACCCTAAACTGCTGGGGATGCTAGTATAGATCTGATCGGATCAGATATCGATCCGCTCAGATATTATAGCACTAAGGGAGATGTATGCTGCGTGCGTGGGTGTTAGCGGTACTGGCGCTAACCTGACGCTGCCTGGGGTGACACAGACCTTATCTGACCCTAAAAACGTAACTTATATCACCGCCGGGCAATTAGGGGGTTAAACCTTTATAAGGTAATAAACGGCGGGTGCCCTAAAACAATGACAATCAAACTTACTAACCAGCGTCACCCATAACACTTATACGGTGATCGCTGGTGAAAGGGTTAACTAGGGGGCAATCAGGGGGTTAAAACATTTAGCAGGTAGTATATGGGGGTCCCTGTCGCTATAAAACACTGACGGCGAACCTATATACTTACCTCCCTAACTAGCGTCACCTGTGTCACTAATACAGCGATCAGAAAAACGATCGCTTAGTGACACTGGCGACGGAGGGTGATCAAGGGGTTAACCTTTATTAGGTGGGGTTAGGGGGGTACCCTGGACCTAAAGGGGGGTACCCTAGACCTAAAGGGGGCTAACCCTAACTGCCCTAACACTTATAACTGTCACAAACTGACACCAATGCAAAAAAAAAACCTGCTATTGGTGTCAGTTTGACAGGGGGTACAGGGGGGTGATCGGGGGGTGATGGGGGGTGAAAAGTGTGCCTGGCGTGTTCTACTGTTAGTGTAGTGTTGGTGCACTTACTTGAATGTCTTCTCTCCTCGGCGCCGGAACGAAAAGACCGGCTCGAGGAGGGATGACATTACTTTCTCTGCCTCTGTTTACATTACAGAGGCAGAGGAAGGATTTTCATTCGCCCGGAGCGATCGCGAGGGGGTGGCCACGAATGGATGGCCTTCCCCTCACCTCTGATCGCCCGCGAAGAAATGCCGGCCGCCTTTGGCACCGGGGGAGGTCTGATCGGACCTCCCACCTGCGGAAGGCAGATCACGTGTATGTACGTGATTCTGCCTGTCCGTGCCACTTTGCCGACGTACATCGGCGTGAGGCGGTCGGCAAGTGGTTAAGAAAGGTTTATTTTTGGGATTACAGAATGAGCTGACAGGGGACACAGGAACTCCTGAGCTGACAGGGGACACAGGAACTTTTTTAACCACTTTAGGACCGAAGGATTTGCCCCCTTAATGACTAGGCAATTTTTTGCGATACGGCACTGCGCCGCTTTAACTGACAATTGTGCGGTCATGCGACACTGTACCCAAACAAAATTGATGTCCTTTTTGTCCCACAAATAAAGCTTTCTTTTGGTGGTATTTGATCACCGCTGCGGTCTTTATTTTTTGCGCTATAAACAAAAAAAGACTGACAATTCTGAAAAAAAAAACAATATTTTTTACTTTTTGCTGTAATAAATATCCCCATAAAAAAGAAAAAAAGAATTTCTTCATCAGTTTAATTGATTTATTTATTAATTGATTTGCGCAAAAGTTATAGCATCTACAAAATAGGGAATAGTTTTATGGCATTTTTATTATTAATAATTTTTTACTAGTAATGTCGGTGATCAGGGATTTTCAGCGGGACTGCGACATTGTGGCAGACAGATCGGACACTTTTGACACTTTTTTGGGACCAGTGATTTTTATACAGCGATCAGTGCTATAAAAATGCACTGATTACTGTATAAATATCACTGGCAGGGAAGGGGTTAACACTAGGGGCCGATCAAGGGGTTAAATGTGTTCCCTGGGAGGTGTTTCTAACTGTGGGAGGGGAAGGACTGACCGGGAGTACAGAGAGATCGCTGTACCTGATCACTAGGAACAGACGATCATCTCTGTACTTTCCTGACAGAACGGGGATCTGTCTGTTTACATTGACAGATCCCCATTCTGGCTCTCTGTGGAGCGATCACGGGAGGCCGACGGACATCGCGGCTGCCAGCCACGCGAATTGGCTCCAGCGCTGCGCCACAAGTGCGTGCCCTCCATAGCTGTTAAAGGGCCGGCGTACAGCTACGGCAATTTGCAGGAAAGAGCCGACCTGCCGCCCTATAATGACGGCGGCTGGTCGGCAAATAGTTAAAAACTTTTTTTTGCTTTATTCCAGGATTTTTAGAACATAAAGAGGGGTAAATTACACAGCACAAGCACTGTTCTATCTATCATGCTTTAAAGGATCAGGATATATATATATATATATATATATATATATATATATATATATATATATATTAGGATTACAACCACTTTAAGATCGTCATGATGACATGACTGTATATGAATATATGTAGATTATTGTACATACTGTAAATAAATAAGACATCCCCTGAAAATAAGTCCTTGTGTGTTTTTGTAGCCAAACTGTATATATCGTGTTTTCAGGGAAACACAATATATACAGTATCTCTATTTCAATATATTTTCTTAGGTTCAGTGACAATATTCATAAGACTGATTTTAGAGCACAGTATTTTGTGAAACTTTTATTCAATTTTTTTTTACTCGTAGAAAAGAAAAGCGAATTTCAAGAACTTGTAGAACAGCTGAATATGAAAAATTACTTGACTTCTAAAGTGACCTTATCTGATGTCCTGAGCATTGGATTGGAAGATCTGAAAGATGTTGAGCTTCACAATATTAATGAAATTCCGTGGCACTTCTTGAGAAACCTCATGGCTTTGAATAGGTCCTCACGAAGCACTCAGCTGAAAAAAGATCCAACTAGTCAAGAAGATAATGATGATGATAATGATAATGATGATATGTTTGATGTACTTAAAGTTGTGCATGATACCTCAAGTACTATCCACCCATTGGATGCCCTTTGTGTTCTCTTGCATTGCTCAGACCACTTTCTACAGCAAGAGATTGCAACTAAAATGTCCATGTGTCAGTTTGCAGTCCCTCTGCTGCTCCCCCCAGTAGGTGATGGGTCACGCTGCACCTTCTTGCTGTGGGCAATGAGGGGCATTGTAAAGAAGTGGAGACCTCATTCATTATTGGACAGTAAAGGGTTCAGAGAGGAAAATGTAGTGAATATCCCAATGCCAACTGTCTCTTTTGTCAGATTAGGGGAAAATAAATTATCCAAATCTAAAACCCTGAACCAGATCCTTAACCCAGCCCAACAACAACATAACTTCTTTATCTACCATGATATGGAAGGTGGTAACATTAAGAGAAAAATATCTGATGGGCTGGTGGAAGTTTCATGGTATTTTCCTTGTGATAATTCTGATGTTTTTCAAGAACCAATCTCAGTGACCAACCTACGTGGAGACCTGGAGTCCAGCTGGAACCAGTTCACATTTCTGACTCGAGTGTCATCAGCTGTCTTCATATTTGTTGAGGACATTTGTGAGAACCAAGTCAGACTGTTGTCCACCTGTAATAACACTGACTCTGAGTTTTATTTCATTGTTACCCCAGGTCCTGGCAAAGAGATTAACCAAGAAACTCAGAATTGTTTGAAACAATTAATGGAAACATTACATGTTAGTAAAAAACAATTGATAATCAAACGGAACAATCTAAATGATGCTGCATTTGTGAAAAAGATACAAAGCATCCTTAAAAACCTAATACACAAAGAGAGACAACAACCATCATTAGAGAGTATGAAAACACAGACAAATGGGCTCAAGATAGATGTGGATGAGAACTTTCCTGACTGTCAAAAAGCAAGAGCATGTGCATGTGTTATTACCTCTACAATAGGCGATGTGGAAGGGTATAAAAAAGAAACGCTAAAACTACAGGGAGATCTGTGGAAACAGTTGTCCAAAGTAGAGAAAGAACTTTGCAGAATGGTAAACCAAGGTAACAAAGATGCCCAAACATATAAAAATGAACTGGAACAAAAACGTCTTGCACTGCACAAAAAACAACATGAACATGATTTACCCAATCCTATAATGCTCTTTGTAACTGCAATCACTCATTTGTCTCAGGTGCAGAAACAATATTTTTTGAAATGGATGAAATTAGAACTGGATACTATCGCTAGGAAAAATCTTACTGCCTTACAGGTGGAGTACAAAGAGAAATGCAAAAGCAAGTCAAACAGTTCTGGGGAACTCAAAGAGGTTGACCAAAAAATATCCGACAGCTCTTTAGGAATTGAACATTTCATCCGTGAGTTAGGACAGTTTTATGAGGCTGAGTGTTCTATGGTTAAAGAAGAAATTATTCCAGCAGAGAGAGCACAGTTTACAAAACTTCCAAAAATTGCTGCTGACCTTCTTTTGGATGGATTTCCATTGGAGCTTATAGATGGAGATGCCTCAAACATCCCCATGAAGTGGATAAGTGATGTCTTGACTGAATTAAGCAACAAGACAGAAATGAAAAGTCAAATTAGAGTGATAACAGTCCTGGGAGTGCAGAGTACAGGAAAATCCACCCTTCTGAACACCATGTTTGGTCTGCAGTTCCCAGTGGCCAGTGGACGATGTACTAGAGGGGCTTTTATGACTTTACTAAAGGTGAAAAAGGATTTTGAAGTACAACTACGCTGTAAATTCATTATAGTGATTGACACTGAGGGTCTGAAAGCTCCAGAGTTGGCCTCCCTAGAGGACAGTTATGAACATGACAATGAACTGGCCACACTAGTAGTTGGGTTGAGCGATATCACTATCGTCAATATGGCCATGGAAAACTCAACTGAAATGAAAGATATTTTGCAGATTGTGGTCCACGCTTTTCTTCGGATGAAGAAAGTAGGGAGGAAACCCAATTGCCAGTTTGTACACCAAAATGTGAGTGACGTGTCTGCTCATGAAAAGAACATGAGAGATAGGAAGAAACTTCTGGAACAACTGGATGAAATGACCAAAGTGGCTGCAAAAATGGAGAAGCAAGATGGAATCACATCATTTAGTGATGTGATAGACTACGATTTGGAGAAACACAGCTGGTACATTCCTGGTCTGTGGCAAGGGGTCCCTCCAATGGCTCCAGTAAACTCTGGTTACAGTGAAAATGTGCTAAAGCTGAAGAAGTATTTATTTGAGTTCATGGAAACCCAAAATACAGCTTGCAACATAAATGGATTTATTACATGGATAGAAAGCTTGTGGAAAGGAGTAAAACATGAAAAATTCATCTTCAGTTTTAAGAACAGTCTGGTAGCTGAAGCTTATAACAATCTGTCTATGCAGTTTTCCCTTTGGGAATGGGAATTCGGCAAAAAAGTCTACAACTTTGTCACCAGCACAGAAAATAATATAAAAAATCAGTCGGCTGAGAGTCTGGAGATGCATGTCAGTGAAGAGTACGTGAAAGAACTTCACCAGCTGGTTTTTGAGGAGGAAAACAAAATGCTGGATTTACTAGACAAATATTTTGACAGTAAGTCTGGAAATGTTCATCTTATAGAACGTTATCGAGAAGAATTCAGAATGAGTGTACAGTTCCTAAGGCGAGAACTTGAAAGAAATGCTCTGAATAAATGTAACAAGGCAGTTTCTATCCAGAAAGGGAAGTTTGAGATCCAGAACATCCAGAGTCAATATCAAAAGTTAATAGAAAAAAAAATTAGTTTTCTTTTAGAAACTGGTAAAAAGAATAAATCTAAGCTACCGGTAAGTTCTACGAAATTAGAACAGGAATTTGAGTCAATGTGGAAGAAGACATTGAAAGATCTGAAGATAAAGAAATTAGAAAGACACAATATCGATCATCTGATTTTACAGAAACTGAGACATGACCTGAGCAATAGGGGAGCTGCTGTACATGAAAAATTAAAGGGCATAAACAGTCTACAAGATTATGGTCAGCAAACTTTTAAAATGGATGAAAAGTATATTGATCACTCTTGGTGGGATCGGGTCAAGAACACATTGGGCATTGAAAGTCAAACTTTTGAAAGAGTAGAGAATTTTGCTGTCTCTCTAATAGATATGTGCAACAAGTATGTTAAAGAAAAAGCTGATACTCCCGAAGATTACGATGACACTTACAGCCAAGAATTGCTGTACAAGATAAATAAAGAACTTGAAAGTACTACCAAACTTCATGTTTCAAGAGAACTGGAGCTAGATATCAAACTGATCACTCTTGGAAATGCAGCTCAAAGGTTTCAGCAACTGCATGATACATTTATCAAAAATAATGACCCAACACAATGTCTGGAAAGCCTGAGACCTCAATACTTGTCAGTATTTCTCAGTATTTTTCAAGAGAAAGGTGAAAGCCAGAACAGAGCCAGACAATTCTGTGAACGATGTATCAAACCGGCAATTACTAACTATGTCTATAAACATCTTGGGGAAAAAATTGTGGATGACATTTTACACAGTTCTGAAAATATCATTTTCAGTAGCAGAAGCTTTTTTCAGTGTAAGATGCTTGAAAAGCTATTGGAAGAAATGTCTTTCCAGAAATATGTTGAATACATTCGTTCATATGAAAAGTTTTCAGAATCATGGATACTAAGTTACGTCACCAAAAAGTACACGAGCTCAGCCAAGTTAAATAATTTATGCAAAATTCTTGTCTCCTCCATAATGATGGAAATAGATACTGTACTTAAAGAGAAAGCATGCATAGAAATGCCTACTATATCATCATTTTTAGAAAAAGTTTGTGACATGTTACAAAAGGAACTGGTAATACCACAGAATGAGATGAAGGTTATCACTTTCCATAACACAACTGCAGTTGAGCAATTTTCATCTGACATTCAACATTTCCTAACATTGACAGAGCAACAAATTCTAACAGAATTTGGATCATTGGATATTGAGTCTGTACTTTCCAAAGTGACACTGAAGCCTCAGGATGAATTGTTCAGGAAGGTGATTGGTTGTGGCAAACAGTGTCCATTCTGTAAAGTCCCTTGTGAAGCAGGAGGTGGAGAACATACACATCACTTTGCATCTATCCACAGATCAACAGGATTGGGACAATATAGGTGGCAAAGTGATGATACTTTATTAACAGACATCTGTACCACACTTGTTGTATCTACAAGCAACTTTAAGAATTCAGATACAGAAGGAAAATGGCACCCATACAAAGAGTACCGTACATATTATCCAGACTGGACCATTCAGCCTGACCCCAGCATTGAGTGCTCAGACTACTGGAAATGTATATTTGTCCTGTTTAATCAGCAGTTTGCAGAAGAATACAAAGCAAAACCAGCCAAACTTCCAGAAGACTGGGAGAAAATCACTGAAGTTCAAGCGCTTAACAACTTAATGCAAGTGTTCAACATGGACTAACATCCCTATGTTACCAACAACCATTGATAAAGCAGTAAGAAACTGTCCACCTACTACATGTATCAAAACTGATTCTTCAACTTGGTAGACTGCATGCTTCCAGCTTCATGTATACATATTACTACTACTGACTTGTACCACTTAACAATTAGATTCAATTAGATGAGCCTAGATCTTCATAGCAGTACCCTATACCACTGGTGGAACCAGAGAGGACTCTGCATATTATGCAGGTGTTTAACATAAACTATCATGATTAACATAAGCTATGATGATTTTGGTCATTTCTAGGATCCAATGGTGATCCTCTTTTTAAGTGCACGGGGGCCATTTTCCTACTAACAAAGTGCTATACTTATTTTATAGGTGTCCCTTCTGTCCCTCAGACTCCCACTCTTTCTGGGTCAGGAAGTGGGGATACATTTTCTGATGAGGACAGATAGTAATAACATTTTTACAGAAGTTCCAATCTGATACTACAATGTATAAGTGTGAAGCACTGAAGTTTTTTGTTTAGTGTTTTTGAAGTTAAGTGTGTTTCAGAAACATTTTAAACTGATAAAAAATAAAATCTGTTTAAACCATATTTTGGGTCATTTATATAAAAATGTTTATGAAAATATAAAAAAATCAAACATAAGAAATAGATACAATGGCCTCAACCAATATAAATTTGCTACACAGTAACTTCAAATTATCTTTATTTACATTTATCTTGTGCAATCAATGTTCTGCTTTACATGCTGTATACTGTGGGGATGCAGTCATCTCTATGCAAAGTACGCACTGGTAATGAGAATCACGTGACATGACGTTGTGAAATTCCATGATACATAAAAGCAAATAGACTGTTCTCTTTGCAAGTGAATATTCCCCCTTAGTGAATGAGGTACAGTTCTGCCAACTTCCATCATCCAATCATGTGGAAGCAAAAATGCTGTTTTTTTATTTTCCTTGCATGTGATTGTGTATTTGTTGCAAAGTAAAACTTCACCACATTTACAGAGCTCTAAGGAAAATTTCCTTGCAATGTGCACCTCCCCGATGCCAAGTGAACAGAATATTTTCTTAGGTAAATCAACCCCATCTTCTTCAGTGCTATAAAAATAAAATTATACAAATGTTCTGAATACAAATTGTGTGCTAGGAGTGAGGTTTGCTTAGCAAGAAAATGTATTTTGCCTTTTATTAAAGGGATTGTAAAGTCAGAAGGTTTTTTTATCTGAATGCATTCTATGGCGTCCAAGATTATGCCTCCTGATTGGCTGAGGCACAGCAGCGGTGCCATTGGCTCCCACTGCTGTCAATCAAAGTCAGTTAGCCAATCAGGAGAGTGAGGGGGTGGGGATTGGTCTCAGCTCCGTGTCTGCATAAACACAGGGATCTGCGACTCAGCTCAGGTGCCCCCATAGCAAGCTGCTTGCTGTGGGGGCACTGAACAGGAGAGTAGACATGTGCAGGATGAAAAAATTTGTTTAGTTTAGTTTCGTTTCGATTCGTTATTTAACTTAATTCGTTTAGTTAAATTCGTTGCATTCATTACATTCGTTTTCGGAATTCGTTTCGTTTCGTATTCGAATTCGAAAAAATTCGACCGCATTCGAAAAAATTCGACCGTATTCGAAAAAAACTATCAAATTCGAAAAAATTCTAACACATTCGAAAAAAACTGTCAAATTCGAAAAAATTCTACCACATTCGAAAAAAACTATCAAATTCGAAAAAATTCTACCACATTCGAAAAAAAACTATCAAATTCGAAAAAATTCTACCACATTCGAAAAAAACTGTCAAATTCGAAAAAATTCTACCACATTCGAAAAAAACTATCAAATTCGAAAAAAATTCTACCACATTCGAAAAAAACTGTCAAATTCGAAAAAATTCTACCACATTCGAAAAAAACTGTCAAATTCGAAAAAATTCTACCACATTCGAAAAAAACTATAAAATTCGAAAAAAACAATAACTGAATTTGAAAAAGTAAACTATATATAACCATTTTGCGAAATTTGAAATTCGTATAGAATGAAATCGAATTCCAATAGAAAAAATTAGGATAGAATAGAAAGTATAAAAGAATAGCATAGAAAAACAATAGATCATATAATATATTGTATTCTAAGCTTTTCTATTTGAATTCGAATTCATTCTGTACCAAATTCCAATTTTGGAAGATGGTTAAATATATATATTATATTTTTTTTCTATTCTGTTCCATTGTTTTTCTATGCTATTCTTTTCTATTCTATTCTAAACTTTTCTATTCGAATTTGAATTAATTCTATGCGAAATTCGAATTTCGGAAGATGGCTTCTAAAATTAGAATTTCGTATAGAATGAATTCGAATTTGAATAGAAAAGATTAGAATAGAAATAGAATAGACTAGAAAAACAATAGAACAGAAGAGAATAAAATATAATATATATATTTTTTTCTATTCTGTTTCATTGTTTTTCTAAGCTATTCTTTTTTATTCTATTCTAAACATTTCTGTTCGAATTTGAATTCATTCTATATGAAATTCGAATTTCAGAAGATGGCTTCTGAAATTCGAATTTCGTATAGAATGAATTAGAATTTGAATAGAAAAGAATAGACTAGAAAAACAATAGAACAGAACAGAATAAAATATAATATATATATTATATCTTATTCTATTCTGTTCTATTGTTTTTCTAGTCTATTCTTTCTACTCTATTTTAATCTTTTCTATTCAAATTAATTTTAAACGAAATTCGAATTTTGGATGGTTTTATATATATATAAAAAATATTTTTTCTATTCTGTTCTATTGTTTTTCTATTATTTTCTATTATATTCTGATCTTTTCTATTTGAATTCAAATTCATTCTATACAAAATTCGAATTTCAGAAAATAGTTATATAGAAATAGAATGAAATCAAATTCTAATAGAAAAGAATAGAATAGAAAAACAATAGAACAGAATAGAAAGAAATATTTTATATATATATAAAATAAATAAAACCATCTTCCGAAATTGGAATTTGGTACAGAATGAATTTGAATAGAAAAGATTAGAATAGAATATTTTATATTTTTTTCTATTCTGTTCTATTGTTTTTCTATGCTATTCTTTTATATTATTTTCTGTTCTATTCTAATCTTTTCTATTTGAATTCATTCTGTACCAAATTCCAATTTCGGAAGATGTGTGTGTATATATATATATATATATATATATATATATATATATATATATATATATATATATATATATTTTTTTTTTTTTTCTATTCTGTTCTATTGTTTTTCTGTTCTAGTCTTTTCTATTAGAATTCTATTTCATTCTATTTCATTCTGTTTCTGTATAACCATTTTCGGAAATTCAAATTTCGTATAGAATGATTTTGCATTCAAATAGAAAAGATTAGAATAAAATAGAAAAGAATAGAAAAGAATAGAAAAACAATAGACCAGCATAGAAAAAAAATAAAAATAAAAAAAATATATATAAATATATATACCGTATTTATCGGCATATAACACGCACTTTTTTCCCCTAAAATCAGGGGAAAATCATGGGTGCGTGTTATACGCCGATCCCTTGCGATCCTGAGCTGACAGATCTTCAAAATCGCCGACCGCGATTTGAAAATGGCGCCGAAATACACAGAGCCAGTCCTCGGCTCTTCTCGGCCACTTTCGGCTTCACTCGAGTGCCGCCCGAACCTAGCCGAGTGTACTCGGCTAGGTTCGGATAGCTCCGCTCACAGTCACGCCCATCCCGGGCGGGACTACGAGTGGAGCCGAAAGTGAATGAGAGCCGCCGAGAAGAGCCGAGGACTGGCTCTGTGTATTTTGGCGCCGGCGGCACCATTTTCAAATCGCGGTCGGCGATTTTGAAGCTCAGGATCGCAGGGGATCACTGGATTTTCAAACTGCGAGCTGCAAGGCTGCACTGGGGCAAGGCTTCCCTGGGAAAGGCTGCACTGGGATAAGGCTGCAATGGACACTGGGAAGGCTGCACTGACAAGGCCGCACTGACAAGGCTGCACTGACATGGCTGCACTGGGGCAAGGCTGCACTGAGAAGGCTGCAATTATGGGCATTTAAATGTAAGTTTTTTTCCCTTAAACTTCCCTCCTAAAAGTTTTTTTTCCTTAAAATTCCCTCCTAAACTTGGGGTGCGTGTTATACGCCAGTGCGTGTTATACGCCGATAAATACGGTCATTTTTTTGTATTATTCTCTTCTATTGTTTTTTTATGCTTTTCTTTTCTATTATTTTATATTCTATAATAGTCTTTTCAATTCAAATTCATTCTATACGAAATTCGAATTTCGGAACATGGCTTCTGAAGTTGAATAGAAAATAATAGACTAGACAAACAATAGAACAGAATAAAATATAACATATATAATTTTTTGTATTCTGTTCTATTGTTTTTCTAGTCTTTTCTCTTCTACTCTGTTCTAATCTTTTCTATTCAAATTCGAATTCATTTTATAAGAAATTCAAATTTCAGAAGATGGTTTTATATATATATATATATATATATATATATATATTATACATATATATATATATTATACATATACACACACATATATATATATATATATTATACATATACACACATATATATATATATATATATATATATATATATATATATATATATATATATATATATAAATAAAACCATCTTCCGAAATTTGAATTTCTTATAATATGAATTCGAATTTGAATAGAAAAGAATAGAATAGAGTAGAAGAGAAAAGACTAGAAAAACAATAGAACAGAATAGAATAAATGATATATATTATATTTTATTCTGTTCTATTGTTTGTCTAGTCTATTATTTTCTATTCTAATCTTTTCTATTCAAATTCGAATTCATTCTATACGAAATTCCACTTTCAGAAGCCATCTTCCGAAATTCGAATTTCGTATAGAATGAATTCAAATTCGAATAGAAAAGTTTAGAATAGAATAGAAAAGAATAGCATAGAAAAACAATGAAACAGAATAGAAAATTATATATATATATATATATATATATATATATATATATATATATATATATATATATATATATAAAACATCTTCCAAAATTCGAATTTCATATAGACCGAAATCAAATTTGAATATAAAAGATTAGAATAGAATAGAAAATAATAGAAAAGAATAGACTAGAAAAACAATAGAACAGAATAGAAGAAAATATAATATATATTATATTTTCTTCTATTCTGTTCTATTGTTTTTCTAGTCTATACTTTTCTATTATTTTCTGTTCTAATCTTTTCTATTCAAATTCGAATTCATTCTATACGAAATTCAAACTTCAGAAGCCATGTTCCGAAATTCGAATTTCGTATAGAATGAATTTGAATTTGAATTGAAAATACTATTATAGAATATAAAATAATAGAAAAGAAAAGCATAAAAAAACATATATATATATATATATATATATATATATATATATATATACATATTCTATTGCTTTATTATTTTATATTCTACCTTATTGTTTTTTTTAGAAAAACGTTTTCTATTTTTTTTTAATTTGATTATGTTTTCGAATTCGATTCGAATATGTTTTCGAATATGTTTTCGAATTCGATTCGAATATGTTTTCGAATTCGATTCGAATTCGTTCGTTTTTTTTCGGATTCGTTTAAATTCTTTACTTTTGTCATTCGGAAATTCGGATGCATCCGAATTTCCGAATAATGAAAAATTCGTCCGAATTTCGATTCGGAACGAAACGAAATGCACATGCCTACAGGAGAGAGGGGCCAGGATCACAGAAGAGGGACCCAAGAAGAGGAGGATCTTTACAATCGAGACTTTACAATCACTTTAATCACTTTTTCAGAAAACAGTCCGTGACTTTGTTTTTTTTGTTTTATTGAGGGTAATAATTCGGATAGGGATCAGAGGTTTGGGATGCTCATTTGACTTCAGAACAAACTTCAGGGACAACGCTTCCTATATACAGCTTCTATATACAGTCTCTATATACAGCTCATCTTCTTCCTTCAGCACTCACTTGCTTACAGAACCCAGTTGGAACACTGTAAATTATCCAACAGTCACTTAGTTAGATGAAGCAATCGCCCATTAGAGACAGGAACCCGAGGCCCCTTGGTTGTGTAACAAAAGTTCAGTGTCCAGCATACATTACACCTGTGGCCACTAATCCCAGCCCGCCTGGCTGCAGCTGCCCCTTTCACTAGCCCTCCAGGCTAACTTTTCCCCACAGTCCTCCAAAATGACACTCACCAGCCCAGGCTAACTCTCAAGAGATCTCCCAGATGTGCTGACCTTCTCCTGCTATCCTCTCTTCCTGCTCCCGTGCCTCCAGGAAGAGTTTCCTCCGTGTGTTTTAGGGGGAATCTTCAAGCACCTGAGCCCCAGACCCGAGGTCACACCCCCCCAGACTAGGGGGCGCCCTGCAAGGGCCTCCGACAGCCTACTCAGCACTCCATCTCCACCTTCCACCCCACTGCCCCTGCTGGCATGACTCAACTCTATTTATGAGGTGACCTGCCCCCTTCCAGCCCCTTTCTGCTGGGGATTGGTCTAGGTCCTCATAAATATGCATGGCAGCTCCTCCTTACTCCCACCCTCCAGTTCTGGAAATTTCCACCAACTTTCAGACCAGGGGGGAAGTGCCAGAGAGAGCTGCCAGATGAGTCATCCTGCCCCTCAGTCACTGAACCCTGACCCAGATTTACAACCCAAGCCTGGTCCTCAGCCAAGCTAAATTTTCCTACACCAACAACTATTTCTAGCACACACTAGAGCAGTGGTTCTCAACTCCAGTCCTCAGGACCCACCAACAGGCCAGATTTTAAGTATTACCTTGGGGAGTTGCAGACTAGAATACTGCAATCACTGAGCAGCAAGTGATATCACCTGTGATGTATTTCAGCTATCTTGCAAACCTGGCCTGTTGGTGGGTCCTGAGGACTGGAGTTGAGAACCACTGCACTAGAGGGTGCTACATATTACAAATTTGATTATACATATAAACCACTAAAACTTGCTAAACATATTTGCAAACTGGTTTTCCATAAAATGAAGGAACATGAAAGAACTAAATAAAGAGAAACATTAAAAGATCAGAATGACATACATTTTTGCCAACATTAATAACTGAAGTCAATAAATTCAGTTATGCAACTAAACAAAAATGGCAACCACCCCAATTGATAACTAGCTTTTCGAGCAGCCTTTCTCAACCCTCATACCCTAGAAGAACTTTTGAATTCATTTTTAGGTCTCGGGGAACCCCTGCTAAAACTAGCTAAGTGAAGGCCAGTGGAAAAAATGCCTTTACATTGGTGGCCATTGAGAAGAAAAGGCCTGAAAAGGCCATTGGTGCCATGCCACTGACTCTGCCAAGTGGTGTTGATCCTGTAACTATGCAGACACCATAAACTGAAATGTCAAGCAGCCACAGCTCAAGAAACCCATAGAAACCCTTGGTCGCACCCTAGAGTGCACAGAACCCTGATCGAAAATGGCTGTTTCAGAGGAAGGTGCACATGGAAGGGCTTTGCAAAGAGTAACCAAAATAAAGTGCATTTCCCAGTAAACTTACCAGTTAGCCAGTGAAAAAAAATACATTGTCTAACCCTTTTAGTTAAAAGCAGCTGCACAACATTTGCAAATATATTTGGAAGTCACACTGCCTTGTCAAGGCCCTTCTGATGACTGTGGTCTTAACTCTAGTCTATGAGAGCATACATGCTGTAACATACATAACAACTGAGAAACTAAATGCAGGTATGGCTTGAAGGAGCCCATTCCTCCTTATAGAAGAATTCCAGGTATGGATATTTTATGCATAGTTACATTGACCAGCTTGGACCAATGTAACTTTTTATAACATACCTGACTGGTTCTCCTGGAAGTTAAAAATCACTTAAGTAGACACCGCTACTCCAGTGATCTCCACCTGCTTCTGGGACCTGGATTAATCGACTGCTCTGCTGCAATCTGAGCACAGGAGGTTGGCTGCTCAGAATGGGCACCATTCAGAGAATACTTTGCATTAAAGTAATCCCCTCCCCCTCTGTGTTGCCAACCGTCTGTGTTTTTACGGGCAGCCCGTAAAAACGGGGCTATTTTTTCATGTCGGTGAAAATCCGTAAATAAAAAATCTTGCCAGTAAAAATATGACGGTCCTGGCTTGGAACTGCGCACCTAATTTTACCACAAAAAACTGGGTAAACTTATTGACTCGAGTATAAGCCAAGAAATGCAGGAGCTACTGTAAGTGTAAAAGTGGGTCAACAATACCCATTTGCATGCCTCACTGTGCCCATCTGCATGCCTCCTCACTGTGCCCATTTGCATGCCTCCTCACTGTGCCCATCTGCATGCCTCCTCACTGTGCCCATTTGCCTGCAGCCTCACTGTGCCCATATGCCTGCCTCCTCACTGTGCCCATATGCCTGCCTCCTCACTGTGCCCATATGCCTGCCTCCTCACTGTGCCCATATGCATGCCTCATCACTGTGCCCATTTGCCTGCCTCCTCACTGTGCACATATGCCTGCCTCCTCACTGTGCCCATATGCATGCCTCCTCCTCACTGTGCCCATCTGCATGCCTCCTCACTGTGCCCATCTGCATGCCTCCTCACTGTGCCCATTTGCCTGCTGCCTCACTGTGTCCATCTCCCTGCTGCCTCACTGTGTCCATCTCCCTGCCGCCTCATGTACCTTGATCTCCAGCACTGTGACATGCAGTCAGTCTAGTCGGTGGCCAGTGTAACAAAGCCCCACCTCCACCTCCTCCTCGTCCCTCATCCGTGACGGAACACTGATTCAGTTCTTCCAGTCAGTGTCCCGCCTAACACAGGCGAGGACGAGGACGAGGAGGAGGTGGAGGCGGAGTTGGGGCTTTGTTGCAGTCAATCTAGTCAATGGCCATGCAGTGTAACAAAGCCCCGCCTCCGCCTCCTCCTGGTCCTTGCCTATGATAGGCGGGATTCTGACTCCCTGCTTGGAAGAACTGAATCAGTGTTCCGTCACGGACGGGGGACGAGGAGGAGGCGGAGGTGGGGGTTTGTTACACTGGCCACCGACTAGACTGACTGCATGTCACAGCATCGGGAGATCAGGCGCATGAGGCTGCAGATGGACACAGACTCGAGTATAAGCCTAGGGGGGCATTTTCAGCACAAAAAAATTTGCTGAAAAACTCGGCTTATACTCGAGTATATACGGTATGTTATATATTTGCAAGATTTTTAATAAACAAAAATTTACACTCTAATGTCCCCCTACAGTCACACACTATTATTATTATACATTTATATAGCTCTGACATATACCGCAGTGCTGTACAGAGATCCCTGAGCCAATCATATCAGTCTCTGCACCAGAGGAGCTTCTTCACAAGGTGGTGCTGTTTTGCAGGGTGCTGTTGGCTCATTCTGCTGTGATCTCAGCTGAAAAAAGCAGCAAGCCTGGGCCTCTCATGCAGGCTTTTCCCAGGCAAGCATGGACCATATTGGGGAAGACGAAGGTGGAGGCTCTCCAGAGGCACTGAGGCCTACTCCATGTGCTCAAGCTGCAATGGATCCTGGGCCTGTTCCTATGCAAGAGGAGTCCTTACCAGTCTTCCATGATAAAGTGGTGAACAGAGTTCGCCGCATTGCTAAGGAGGAACAGAAACTTTCTGTCATGAAAGAAGATCTTAGGAAAAATAAATCCCTGCATAGTAAGTCTGGAAACAGTAAGAGGGAAGTCTCCAAGCTGAAGTCTCTGGAAGAGGCAGTAGGACGGGCTGTCTGTGAGCTTCCGGCCGGCGCTCCAGACTACACTACATGCCTACTATTGTCTACTAACATGTGAGTTTAACTTTTTACTTCTCCAATAAAGTCAATGATTTTACACTATAGGGAGCCTTTTTTTCCTTCTATGACTACATCTGCAATGCTGTGGGCTGATGTCTGAGTACCTGTCAGTGTGAACATCCTTAGCCTGACCCTGCAGTCTTTGATGTCCCATCTCGGTATAAGGTCTCTGATCCATTGGTCGTGGTTCGAAGCAGTATTAACAAACAGCTTTCTCTGATCCTCTGTAATGGGGGATCATGAGTTTCTGGTAATCGGCTAATCTGATTTCACGGTGGTGGAGCAAGCATGCTTTTTTCTTCTTACAGCAAGAATTTATTTTTTTTGGGACTTTTTTAAGATATTTTCATATCACTTGGGTGATTTATTTTTTATATATGGACTTTTTATTACCACTTTGAACACTTTTTTGGACTGATTATTCATTTGACATGTGTTTTGTATATTATGTATACACTAAAGGGGAATTCTTTACTTAGTTCTAAATATTTGGTTTGGTGATGATGTGTATGATCACCAATTTGTTTTAGCGCGAGTTAACCCCCCCTTTTTTCTTATTGAAAAAGCAGGAGAAGTTGGTCGCCTCTCTGAAGGAGAGCAGCGGTGTGTTCAGAGAAGTGTGTGAGAATGAGAACAGATGAATGAGAGTGCCTGTGCCAGTACCAGCCAGAGGGTGGATGCCACAGCAACGGCAACAGTATGGATGGGGGTAAGGAAGTGTGGATGGGGGGGTAAGGAAGTAAATGCCCCCCTCCCTTCCCAGCGGCCTGGGTCATCTCAGGAGGAGGAAAAAGTCGGATCGCTGCAGGCCATTACAGAAGTGGAATCTCCCTTGAGTGGCACTGACTCATCAGATGAAGATCATGGGAATGCAGGAAGAGATGCCATGTATCCAGACAGAGAAGTTTCTTCTGGCTGTGAGGTGTCCCACATGGACACTAACAGTGCAGAGCAGGAATGTCGCATGAACATTGAAACTGCAGAGCAGGAATGTCACATGAACATTGAAATTGCAGAGCAGGAGGGCCGTATGAACGCTGAAACAGCTGGTGTTTTTTCTAAACAGAAAACTTTACTTGACGATGGGACTGCTGGTAACTGTGGTACTTCTGGGACTCTGGTGAGCGGGACTGTTGTGCTGGAGGAGAGGAGGGAGGATCAAGTGGTGGGTAATTTACCAAACCAGATTTCAGAGATTTCTATGCAGCCAGTTAATATTCCTATGCAACCAGTTAATGTGTCATCTGTCCCAGTTAAGAGTTATGCTAAGGCTGTCGGGACAAAGTCATGCTACTGGTGGTGGAAGGAAGCCAGTTGTGTGACTTTCACCTAACGCACCTTCTTCCATTAAATGTGGGAATGTGGTACAGCTCAGGTGGGAAGGAGGAGGTATTCCACCTATCAGGAGGGTGGTTGTGAATAAGATCCTAGCCATGGGTTTTAAGGCAGAGGATAATTATGCTTTCATCAGTCCGGCTGGTTCCTATGAATATGATTTATCATTTGTGTGTCCAGAATCGCTGGATCTGTTTTGGGAGTGGTATGAGCATGTATATGGGGGCCAGCCAGACTGGAAGGGGCTTGTCCCTAAAGTTGTCTTAAGACATCCGTTGATAAAAAAATGTGACTATCCTGACAAGGAATTAGTCTATACCCCTGAGGATTTATGGGTCTGGTTGAGGAGGTTTGGTGAAATGTTGTGTCCCCTAAAAAGATTGTGGATGATAGGGGAATCTGGATGGGTGGGTGGTCAGTATCAATGAGGTTGAATGTGTGTGGGAATGTAGTCCAGCATTTGCCCTCCTCTGCCTTTATTGGTAGAGATAGAATTACCGTCTTCTTCCCTGGTCAACCTAAGCTGTGTCATAAATGTGGAGTCAAGGGACATTTCTCCTCTAAATGTCCAGAACAGAAGTGCTCTTTGTGCCAGGAACTGGGGCATCTGACAAGGGACTGTAACATCATTAAATGTAACCTATGTGATAAGGTTGGTCACCCTTATAGCTGGTGCTCTGAGGCTTTGCACAATAAGCCAGAGTTAGTGGAGGAATTCTTCCGTCTGGATAGAGAAGAGTCTAGGTTGGCAGAGGTTGTACCAGGGGATCCTAGTGTGTCTGTCCTGTCAGAATCTGTGTCTGTGAGGCCCTCTGTGGTGTTAGTGTCCCCCCAGTCTGTGGTCTCCCAGTCAGTGTCAGAAAGTGTGGTTGTCAAGTCTGTGTCTGCACCTATTGTTTCTCCTAGTGTAGTGAAGGCAGTGGAGGGTGCTGGACCAGAGTGTATGGTGGTGCCAACCCCTCCTCCTTGGCGTGGCAGAAGGGCGGCTGAAGGTCAGGGCACATCGAGGGGTGGAGTGAGGGATGTATTGGATGGTGGGGGGTGGGAAGGGAATGAGGGTGGCTGGTGCAGAATGCAAGGTAAATGATGTGGAAGTCGGGGTGAATGATGTGGGGGGAGGGGTTAATGCATCCTGATGGCGATTAAATCTCAAAAGGTTTCTTAGCCTGGATTGTGTTTAGGTTGAGTTTCGGGGTTTGTAGTCTCTTTTTTGTTGTCATTAAAATATGTTTCTTAATATGTTATCTTTTCAGGAAACGTTTTTCTTTACTTGATGATGTAAGCATGCTTGTTTTAGTTTAGTTGTTGTTTATTTTTGTGTAAATATGTTTTTATTAATGAGCTGTATGCTTGTATGATTTGTTTAATAAAAAAAAATTTACACTTTACCCTTGCTTACTGGGCACTTAAACCCCCTCATGCCCAGATCAATTTTCAGCTTTGAGTGCTGTCGCACTTTGAATGACAATTGCACGGTCATGCTACACTGTACTCAAATGAAATTTTTATCATTTTTTTCACACAAATGGAGCTTTCTTTTGGTGGTATTTAATCACCACTTGGGTTTTTATTTTTTGCTAAACAAACAAAAAAAGACAGAACATTTTGAAAAAAAAAAAAACATGTTTCATAGTTTCTTATAGAATTTTGCATTCTTCATTGATATTCGCTGATGAGGCTGCAGTGATAGGCACAGATAAGGCAACACTGATGGGCACTGATAAGACGGCACTGATAAGACGGCACTGACGGGTGGCACTGATGGGTGGCACTGATGGGCACTGATAGGTGGCACTGATGGGCACTGGTAGGTGGCACTGGTAGGTGGTATTCATAGGCAGCAATGGTGATGAGGCACTGATTGGTGGCATTTATAGGTGGCATTGTGGGCACTGATAGGTGGCACTGTGGGCACTGATAGGTGGCACTGTGGCCACTGATGGGTGGTACTGTGGGCACTGGTAGGTGGCGCTGGTGGGCACTGGTAGGTGGCACAGAAGCCTCTGCAGAGGCTCTCCATGATTGGGACCAATGTCCCTCTCACAGCGTGAGGAGAAAAAATAGCCGATTGCCGGCTTTGTTTACATCACATGATCAGCTGTTGGCTGACAGCTGATCACGTGGTAAGGGTTCGGGATCTCATAGACTCACTCTGTGAACACAGAGCGAGTCGCACGCGCCCTGCAGGGGGCGCGCAGGCCACTCGAGCACGGGAGGACGTTTATGGATGCCCTCCCGGCAAATTAGGTCTGCGCTGCAGCCGTCTTTTGGCTATACCGCAGACGGGAAGTGGTTAATGTCCCCCTGACACTTTAATGGCCCCCTCACAGTAACTATTATTATTATACATTTATATGGCTCTGACATATACTGTAGTGCTGTGCAGAGAACACTGAGCCAAACACATAAGTCCCTGCACCAGATGAGCTTACACTCTAATGTCTCATGGAAATCACATACAATTATTTATGACTCCGGCACATTACACAGAAAGTACCTAGATCCATCAGTGTCTGCTCTCAATGAAGGTCACATTCTAATGTTCTCTTTGCAATCATGCAGCACAATGTTCAGTGAGTGAGAACATAACATTTAACTGCAACACGGTGCAACAAAAATACTGCATTGTGGGAACTAAACTAAAGACCTAGGACCTGCAAAACTACAGTGCTAAACCACTATGAATCTAACAAGAAACTTTATTAGGTTAATTTAACCTAGTTACCGTAATTAAGATTTAATCCCATTGTGTTTAGTCATGTGTTCCTCATTAGGGCTGTACAATGGGATATGAAACACAATGTAATATAAAAATACAATAAAATAAAATGTTGATATTAAACTTATAAAATAATATCCAGCTTTCACTGTCTGATATTACGCAACAAAGAAAGCAGCAGAGAGATTTTTTTTTCTGTGTAGATAAAGAGTTTCGATTCTACACTTTGCTCAAAGTTTATATTTCCTGCCCTCTCCAGGAAGTCTTTGTCTCTTTAGCGATGTTGCTTCTTTTAACTCTTTTCTGCCAGTTTTTCAATTTCCCACATGTGATACAATGAATTTTATTGAACCTGAACATTTATGGAGGACCCCCCATCCCCAAATCATATATTTTCTAAAAGCAGAGGTCCTTAAGAATAAAAAGATTTCCATCCCACAATATTGTGCAAATGTTGATCACAACTATAAAATTAAAGTGGTTGTAAACCAAAAAACAAAAACCAAAACCAAAAAACAAACCCTGTAAGGCAAAGGCATAATGAGCTAGTATACATCACTGTGACTGGCGACATGTCTCCCGGAGTTATTTCCAGGTACGCGGGCTCCGTCGCTGTGATTTGCTGGAGCCGCGATGATGTCACTCCCATGGTCACGACACTGGCCCTGAAGAAACGACACGAGCAGGCCGTTTCTTCAGTGCGCATGCCCCGATGACGTTGGCGCAAGCGTATATGGTAAATATCTCCTAAACCGTGCAGGTTTAGGAGATATTCATTCTACCTACAGGGAAGCCTTATTATAAGGATTCCCCTTAGGTACAAATGGTGTAACAGGGTTTACAACCACTTTAACCACTTCCGGACTGCCCACCGTCCTTATATGTCGGTACTTTGAAGAGGAATATCGTTGTTATGGCAGCAGCAAGCTGCCATAACCTTGTTATCCTCTTCTTCAGCGTGCTTTCAGATAGAATTGGTCTCTGCGGCAGATTCGTCGCAAGATCACTTTTATCGATGGCCGGAGAGGGGCCCACCCCTCCCGCCGCGCTCCGGTTCCCTCTGCAGCTTACCGGGGCCGTCGGCAGCGACGGAAGAGATTGGATGTTTTCCCTAGCCTGACATGGAGACGAGTGAGGGGAAGATGGCCCCTACCCGTCTCCATATCATTGCAGGGCGGAAGCGATGTCAAAGCATCACTTCCTCCCATAGCTCTTAAAGGGACATTTTTTTTGGAGTATTTTTTTAAATTACAACATTTTTTATTTAATTTTTTTATTGCATTTTAGTGTAAATATGAGATCTGAGGTCTTTTTGACCCCAGATCTCATATTTAAGAGGTCCTGCCATGCTTTTTTTCTATTTCAAGAGATGTTTACATTCCTTGTAATAGGAATAAAAGTGACACATTTTTTTTAAAAAAAACAGTGTAAAAATAAAAAATAAAAGGTAAAATAAATAAGAAAAACATTTTTTAAAATGCGCCCCGTCCCGACGAGCTCGCGTGCTGAAGCGAACGCATACGTGAGTCGCGCCCACATATGAAAACGGTGTTCAAACCACACATGTGAGGTATTACCATCGGTAGACTGAGAGCAATAATTCTAGCCCTAGACCTCCTCTGTAACTCAAAACATGCAACCTGTAGAATTTTTTAAATGTCGCCTATGGAGATTTTTAAGGGTAAAAGTTTGTCACCATTCCACGAGCGGGCGCAATTTTGAAGCGTGACATGTTGGGTATCAATTTACTTGGCGTAACATTATCTTTCACAATATAAAGAAATTGGGCTAACTTTACTGTTGTCTTATTTTTTAATTCAAAAAAGTGTATTTTTTATAAAAAAGGTGCGCTTGTAAGAGCGCTGCGCAAATACGGTGTGACAGAAAGTATTGCAACGACCTCCATTTTATTCTCTAGGGTGTTAGAAAAAAATGTATAACGTTTGGGGGTTCTAAGTGATTTTCTAGCAAAAAAAACTTTTTTTAACTTGTAAACAACAAATCTCAGAAAGAGGCTCGGTCCTTAAGTGGTTAACCACTTCAGTCCCGGAAGGATTTACCCCCTTCCTGACCAGAGCACTTTTTGTGATTCAGCACTGCGTCGCTTTAACTGACAATTGCGCAGCCGTGTGACGTTGCACCCAAATAAAATTGATGTCCTTTTTTTCCCACAAATAGAGCTTTCTTTTGGTGGTTATTGATCACCTCTGCGGTTTTTATTTTTTGCGCTATAAACAAAAAAAGAGCGACAATTTTGAAAAAAAAGCAATATTTTTTACTTTTTGCTATAATAAATATCCCCAAAAAATATATAAAAAAACAAATTTCTTCCTCAGTTTAGGCTGATATGTATTCTTCTACATATTTTTGGTAATACGAAAACCAAACCCAATAAGCGTATATTGATTGGTTTGTGCAAAAGTTATAGCGTCTACAAAATAGGGATAGATTTATGGCATTTTTATTATTATTTTTTTTATTAGTAATGGCGGCGATCTGCGATTTTTATCGTGACTGCGGTGGACACATCGGACACTTTTGACACTACATTGGAACCATTGACATTTATACAGCGATCTGTGCTATAAATATGCACTGATTACTGTGTAAATGACACTGGCAGGGAAGGGGTTAAACACTAGGGGGCGATCAAGGGGTTAAGTATGCTCCCTCAGTGTGCTCTAACTGTAGGGGGGATGGGCTCACTAGAACATGACATAGATTACTGCTCCCGATCACTGGGAGCAGTAGATCCCTGTCATGTTGCTAGGCAGAACAGGAAATGCCTTGTTTACATAGACATCTCCCCGTTCTGCCGCTCCGTGTCACGATTGCAGGCCACTGGCGGACATCGAGTCCGCAGGACCCACGGGCATGCTCATGCGGCCGAAAAACGCCCCCACTAGCCCGCGATTTAAAGGGGACGTACAGGTACCGCCATTTGCGCAGCCATGACATTGTGCCGACGTACATCTTCATGTGCTGGTCGGCAAACGGTTAATGATTACATTAAAATAAATAAGCCCTTTTAGGAGAGTCGAGAGTGACTTCAGGAACTTAAATCGGAGCTCCACCCAAAAGGGGAAGCTCTGCTTGTTCACACCCTCACCCCCTCCACTGCCACATTTGACACTTTTTTTGGGGGGGAGGGGTGATAGGTACCCGCTCCCACTTCCAGGTAAGATCGCTGCAGAGAACTCCGAGTATGTTCGGCCCCTCCTCCTTCCCCTCGCTGACTTCTGGGACAAACAGAGTTCCCAGAAGACGGCGGGACCATTCAGAAAGTGCAGTGCCACTCTTGGATGCTTGCAGTAGGAAACCAGCTGTGAAGCCTGAAGGTTTCCCTTATTGAAGATCCCGGGACCTGCATACAAAGCCGATTGAAGAATCGGAGGACATCGTGGGATCCCTGGACAGGTAAGTGTCCTTATACGAAAAGTCAGCAGCTACAGGATTTGTAGCTGCTGACTTATTTTTTTTCTGCCCAGACTGGAGCTCCTCTTTAATATGTACAGTCTGGAGGAAAGAAGAGAAAGGGGAGACATGATTGAAACCTTTAAATACATCAAGGGGGTGAATAAGGTTCAGGAGGGCAGTATTTTCAACATGAAGCCAAGATCGAGAACACGGGGACATGACCTGTATGTCGGTCTGTGCATGTGGTACAGCGGGCTTGCGCGGGGCTGCGGGAGTTCGCCCGTGGGTTAACCGGCCACCCGCCATTGCAGTGAAGAGAGGCAGAACGGGGATGTAAACAAGGCGGATCCCCGTTCTGACATGGGAGGAGAGAGAGAGATCAGCTGTTCCTAGTGATCAGGAACAGCGATCTCTCTGTACTCCCAGTCAGTAAATCCCCCCCACAGTTAGAAACACCTCCCAGGGAACACTCAACCCTTTGATCGCCCCCTAGTGTTAACCCCTTCCCTGCCAGTGACATTTATACAGCAATCAGTGCATTTTTATAGCACTGATCACTGTATTGGTGTCACTGGTCACCAAAAAGTGTCACTTAGGGTCAGATTTGTCTGCAGCAATGTCGCAGTTCCACTAAAAATCGCTGATCGCCGCCATTACTAGTAAAAGCAATAAAAAAAGAAAAAGTCCCTAAACCTTTCCCATAGTTTGTAACACTACAACTTTTGCGCAAACCAATCAATATACGCTTAGTGTAATTTTTTTTTTACCAAAAATATGTAGCAGAATACATATTGGCCTAAACTGATTAATACATTTTTTTTTTTTTAGATATGTATTATAGTATAAAGTAAAATATTATTTTTTTTCCCAAAATTGTCAGTCTTTTTTGTTTATAGCGCAAAATTTAAAAACCACAGAGGTGATCAAATACCACTAAAAGAAAGTACTATTAGTGGGAAAAAAAGGACATCAATTTTGTTTGGGTACAGCGTTGCACGACCGCACAATTGACAGTTAAAGCGGCGCAGTGCCGTATCACAAAAATGGCCTGGTCATTAAGGGGGTAAATCCTTCCGGGGCTGAAGTGGTTAAACTGTTTTCCACTCTGTGCAAATGTACTTTTATTTTGGACAGAATACCACATGATGGTCACTAGATGGCGCTAAGGAGCATAGGAAATACATACGTCTTTGTAACAATTCTAGAGAATGTTAGATGGAATTAGCAAATGAATCCTGAGAATGGTATTTGTTTGTTCCCTCTAACATTCTCTAGAATTACTACATTTAGGCTAGATTTACACATATGTGAATTGGATGCGGGTTTCACCGCATCCAAATCGCATGACAGGCGAGTGTGATCAGCTCTCAATGGACGGGGGCAGCTGCGGTCCACATTCAGAAAGGGTCCTGTGCGTCTTTGGGTCCGGTTCAGGTGCGAAATTCAGGCAAAAAATTCAGACCTGATTCGCACCTGAACCGGTGAACGGGCACGCAACGGACCCTAGGCGTGAAACCGCGGTCGCACAAATGTGAACCCGGCCTAAATCTCTTGTTACGAAGACATATGCTTTTCTTGTAATGAATACTCTAGGCAGAGGCGGCTCTCTAATTAGGCAAATTAGGCGGTCGCCTAAGGCCTCGCACTCACAGGGGCCTCGCGGCCTCCTAATTTGCCTGTTCTCAATCACTAAAGTTGACGCCGGCGGCTCCACCTACCCCCACTGGGACTCTGTGGCTTAGGAGCTGATGGACAAATCAGATACCGCCCACAGCCTGAGGAATAGCGGCCTCATCACGGAGCGTCCCAGTCCGTGGGGCCTCATGTGTAAGTTTTGCCTAAGGCCTCACAAAGCCTAGAGCCGCCTCTGACTCTAGGTATCAAAGACAATTTAACCCTTGCAGTGGTATTTTTTCCCTCGGAGTTCAACTTTAATAAATCAGGTTCCTGTCTCACCTCTTGTCGGGGAAAACCATCATTGGGAAAAAGTTATGACAACCTGGCAAGAGTTCTAATCCTCCCCACTCCATCCAAAACTTGGAAAAAAAAGTTTCTGGCTATACAGGTACATACACCTACACTGAGAAAAGGTAACCATGCAAAAAATAAGAGATGAATGGAGCTGACTGTGTTTCTATCTGGAGGGATGCCATCAGAGCTGCAAACAATAACTCCACAGCCAGGATACTGGAGATGTTACTTTCATTTCTCCGGAATCGCTCTGCATTTCCCCTCCACCCCCTCTCTATATATATGAGAACTGAGCTGAGTGGCACCAGATACCCAGATCTCCTCTCTACAGAACAGGGCCATGGATGGAAGGTCAGTAGATTGGTTTATCTCCTTCATTTGTCTCTACAGCTCAAATATTACATGTATCTCTGTAGATTCCTGATATCTAAATGTACTTTTATAATTCCCTGTGTTAGACGGTGCAGGTATAATAAAGGCGTTGTTGTCAGGAAAACGGCACCTCCAGCACTGAATGTATGTAATGGCAAGGGGTGTTGGGGTGTACTGGAGTGTCTACTGATGCTGGCTGCTGGGGGGATCCATGGTTGTTAGGGAGGTCTATTGTTGCTGATGTTGTCTTATGTTTCTGGGTGGGGGGGGTAGGAGGAATCTACTGTTGAGGGATGGGTCTATTGGTGGCTGCTAGGGGATCTATTGTTGCTGACAGGGGTCTATTGTTAAGTATAAACTATAAATTGATGCGCTCAAATAAACAGTTCAATTAGTGTGAATAAATAAGAATCGTGCTAAAAGCCAAATGTGATCAGGTATAGATAAAAATTCCAAAGTCACTAAAATAAATGAGTAATAGGGCGTACACACGGTCGGACTTTGTTCGGACATTCCGACAACAAAATCCTAGGATTTTTTCCGACGGATGTTGGCTCAAACTTGTTTTGTCTACACGCGGTCGCACAAAGTTGTCGGAAAATCCGATCGTTCTAAACGCGGTGACGTAAAACACGTACGTCGGGACTATAAACGGGGCAGTGGCCAATAGCTTTCATCTCTTTATTTATTCTGAGCATGCGTGGCACTTTGTCCGTCGGATTTGTGTACACACGATCGGAATTTCCGACAACGGATTTTGTTGTCGGAAAATTTTATCTCCTGATGTCCAACTTTGTGTGTCGGAAAATCCGATGGAAAATGTCCGATGGAGCCCACACACGGTCGGAATTTCCGACAACACGCTCCGATCGGACATTTTCCATCGGAAAATCCGACCGTGTGTACGGGGCATTAGAGAAAAATGAGTTAGAGAAAAATGTGTGCAACTCTAAAAAATATTCTAAAAAATATTAGAAAAAAATGTGCATATCCACTAAAAAATGTGCTGAAGCACGTGCAATTACTCCAAAGTGAGAAATGCAAAGGTTAAATTATAAGGAGAATGTGTTCAGATATGCTAAAAATGCACTAAAAAATTATGGATAGGCTAAAAAGATTAATATAATTAGTGCCAATACTCCAAAATAAGGGTAAGTATTAAAGTTCCTAAATAAATAATAATTAATTATTCCCTGTGATGAGCACTAAACACTCCATGATGCTGAAAATAAATGTATAAATAGATAACAACTTATATGGCAGTGTTGTATATAGATAAATATAAATATAAATGAATAATGCCGATTGGGTGCGATTGAGCATAGATGGTTTAGTTCATGAGATGGAATTGATAAAAAACAACAGTTCACTCCTCAGTATTCTGGGATACTTGGATTTCTGCAATACTTGTTTGTTCACATTTATAGGTTATTTCCTTCACAGCCGCAATAATGTAACTAGTAATTTCTCCATACCAGATGATTTATGTAAGACAAACAAAGGAAAGAATCATTGCGCAATATTGCTACAAGGAAAGTCCACAAACAAAACAGCACAGTGATGAACTCACGTGCGCCCGATTGGTTTAAGGCATGCAGATAGGCAGATCTCAGCTGGCCGCTACGGGCGAGACTTTTTACACAAGCCGCTGCTGTTTGATACAATGTGTTCAACAGACTACGTCCTAGGCTCCTCCCGCACGTTGCGTCACTGACACGTGACTTTCTCTAGGGCGTCCCAGTGGCTGTATCAGTATAGAAGGGCCCTGTGTTCAGTTCAACAGCTGGATGATGTCACCCCCGCTTCTCATGTTTTTTGCCATAAACATTTTTAAGCCCTTTTTAAATTTTTGGTGAAATGCACATTTTAGGGCTGATGATTACATAAAACCCCAAAACATGAGATTTAGTTTGCTAAGACTCTGTGTTACTGATCGGGTCTATTATTACCTGGGTGGATCTACTGTTTGCTGGGGGTATTTAGTTGTGGTGGAGGTCATTGGCATCCGCATAGGGGGGCAAGTCCGCACATGGACACTTAGGGCTGATCCTGGGCAGGTACCCAGGGTGAACTGTACCCAGGCACCGCAAGCTGCCACAAAATGGGGGGGCACCAAAGATGCAGGGACATGCAGTCAGTGGTGGCATGCCATGAGCATAAAAAACAAAACTAAAAAAAGGATTGACTTTGAGGGTCATAGCTCAGCGACCAGGAATCACAAAAGACCCCAAATTTGGGGGGTAGGTAGCTGAAGTCCTACCCCACCACTTGGGCTCACATCTATGGTTCTGGAGATACGGGGTACCTACCCCCCAAATTTGGGGTCTTTGTGATTCCTGGTCGCTGAGCTATGACCCTCAAAGTCGATCCTTTTTTTGTTTTTTTTTATGCTCATGGCATGCCACCACTGACTGCATGTCCCTGCAGCTTTGGCGCCCCCCCCATTTTGTGGCAGCTTGCGGTGCCTGCAGTCTCTGACCGTCTAATGTAGCATGTCTGCAGTCTCTGGCCATCTCCTGTAGCATGTCTGCAGTCTCTGACCGTCTCTTATAGCATGTCTGCAGTCTCTGACCGTCTCCTGTAGCATGTCTGCAGGTCTCTGACTGTCTCCTGTAGCATGTCTGCAGTCTCTGACTATCTCCTGTAGCATGTCTGCAGCCTCTGACTATCTCCTGTAGCATATCTGCAGTCTCTGACCATCTCCTATAATATGACTGTAGTCTCTCACCATCTCCTGTAGCATGTCTGCAGTCTCTGACTATCTCCTGTAGCATGTCTGCAGTCTCTGACTGTCTCCTGTAGCATGTCTGCAGTCTCTGACCGTCTCTTGTATCCGATGGATAGAGACTGGGGACATGATACAAGAGATGGTTGGAGACTGCGGACTGAATTTTCTTGAGCTTTTCTTGCACCTAAGGTGGTAATTATGGCCAACAATAAATCCATATTAATTTAAATTGATGATATTAATTAAAAAGTTGAATATAATACTTTTTAAAAACTGTTTATTTTTTCTATCGGTTTTGGTTTTCGGCCTAGTATATTTTTCATTTTTGGTATCGGTTTCGGCACCAAAAAACCCATTTGGTGCACCCCTATCTCCCAGCATTGGTGGTCAGTGGCTGGCTGTAAAGATAACCTCCCAGTATTGGTAGTCAGTGGCAAGCTGTAAAGATAGCCTCCCAGCATTAGTGTTCAGTGCCTGGCTATAAAAATAACCTCCCAGCATTGATGAATAGTGGCTGGTTGTAAATCTAATTCCTTGGCATTGGTGGTCAGTGGCTGGCTGTAAAGATAACCCCCAGCATTGGTGATTAGTGGCTGGCTGTAAACCTAATCCCTTGGCATTGGTGGTCAGTGGCTGTCTGTAAAGATAATCTCCCAGCATTGGAGGTCAGTGGCTGGTTGTAAAGATAACCCCCTAGCATTGATGATTAGTGGCTGGCTGTAAACCTAATCCCTTGGAATTGGTGGCCAGTGGCTGGCTGAAAAAAATAACCTTCCAGTATTGGTGGTCAGTGGCTGGCTGTAAAGATAGTCCCCCCTAGCATTGGTGATTAGTGGCTGGCTGTAAACCTAATCCCTTGGCATTGGTGGTCAGTGGCTGGCTGTAAAGATACCTCCCTAGCATTGGTAAATAGTGGCTGGCTGTAAACCTAATTCCTTGGCATTGGTGGTCAGTGGCTGGCTGTAAAGATAACCCCCCCTAGCACTGGTGATTAGTGGCTGGCTGTAAACCTAATCCCTTGGCATTGGTGGTCAGTGGCTGACTGTAAAGATACCCCCCTAGCATTGGTTATTAGTGGCTGGCTGTAAACCTAATCCCTTGACATTGGTGGTCAATGGCTGGCTGTAAAGATACCCCCCAGCATTGGTAATTAATGGCTGGCTGTAGACCTAATCCTCTGACATTGGTGGTCAGTGGCTGGCTGTAAAGATACCCCCTAGCATTGATGATTAGTGGCTGGCTGTAAACCTAATCCCTTGGCATTACTGGTCAGTGGCTGGCTGTAAAGATAACCTTCCAGTATTGGTGGTCAGGGACTGGCTATAAATATAACCTCCCAGCAATTGTGGTCAGTGGCTGGCTGTAAAGGTAAACTTCCAGTATTGGTAGTCAGTGACAGGCTGTAAAAAAAACCTCCCAGCATTAGTGGTCGCTGGCTATAATTATAACCTCCCAGCATTGGTGGTCAGTGGCTGGCTGTAAAGATACCCCCCTAGCATTGATGATTAGTGGCTGGCTGTAAACCTAATCCCTTGGGATTGGTGGTCAGTGGCTGGCTGAAAAAAATAACCTTTTATTATTGGTGGTCAGTGGCTGGATGTAAAGATAACCTTCCAGTATTGGTGGTCAGTGGCTGGCTGTAAAGATAATCCCCCCTAGCATTGGTGATTAGTGGCTGGCTGTAAACCTAATACCTTGGCATTGGTGGTCAGTGGCTGGCTGTAAAGATAACTTTCCAATATTTGTGGTCAGTGGATGGCTGTAAAGATACCCCCAGCTTTGGTAAATAGTGACTGGCTGTAAACCTAATTCCTTGGCATTGGTGGTCAGTGGCTGGCTGTAAAGCTACCCCCCTAGCATTGGTGATTAGTGGCTGGCTGTAAACCTAATCCTCTGACATTGGTGGTCAGTGGCTGGCTGTAAAGATACCCCCTCAGCATTGGTGAATAGTGGCTGACTGTAAACCTAATCCCTTGGCATTACTGGTCAGTGGCTGGCTGTAAAGATAACCTTCCAGTATTGGTGGTCAGGGACTGGCTATAAATATAACCTCCCAGCAATTGTGGTCAGTGGCTGGCTGTAAAGGTAAACTTCCAGTATTGGTAGTCAGTGGCAGGCTGTAAAAAAACCTCCCAGCATTAGTGGTCGCTGGCTATAATTATAACCTCCCAGCATTGGTGGTCAGTGGCTGGCTGTAAAGATACCCCCTCAGCATTGGTGAATAGTGGCTGACTGTAAACCTAATCCCTTGGCATTACTGGTCAGTGGCTGGCTGTAAAGATAACCTTACAGTATTGGTGGTCAGGGACTGGCTATAAATATAAACTCCCAGCAATTGTGGTCAGTGGCTGGCTGTAAAGGTAAACTTCCAGTATTGGTAGTCAGTGGCAGGCTGTAAAAAAAACCTCCCAGCATTAGTGGTCGCTGGCTATAATTATAACCTCTCAGCATTGGTGGTCAGTGGCTGGCTGTAAAGATACCCCCTAGCATTGATGATTAGTGGCTGGCTGTAAACCTAATCCCTTGGGATTGGTGGTCAGTGGCTGGCTGAAAAAAAATAACCTTTCAGTATTGGTGGTCAGTGGCTGGATGTAAAGATAACCTTCCAGTATTGGTGGTCAGTGGCTGGCTGTAAAGATAATCCCCCTAGCATTGGTGATTAGTGGCTGGCTGTAAACCTAATTCCTTGGCAGTGGTGGTCAGTGGCTGGCTGTAAAGATAACTTTCCAATATTTGTGGTCAGTGGATGGCTGTAAAGATACCCCCAGCATTGGTAAATAGTGGCTGGCTGTAAACCTAATTCCTTGGCATTGGTGGTCAGTGGCTGGCTGTAAAGATAAACCCCCTAGCATTGGTGATTAGTGGCTGGCTGTAAACCTAATCCCTTGGCATTGTTAGTCAGTGGCTGGCTGTAAAGCTACCCCCCTAGCATTGGTGATTAGTGGCTGGCTGTAAACCTAATCCCTTGGCATTGGTGGTCATTGGCTGGCTGTAAAGGTAACCTTCCAATATTGGTGGTCAGTGGATGGCTGTAAAGATACCCCCCAGCATTGGTAAATAGTGGCTGGCTGTAAATCTAATTCCTTGGCATTGGTGGTCAGTGGCTGGCTGTAAAGATAAACCCCCGTAGCATTGGTGATTAGTGGCTGGCTGTAAACCTAAGCCATTGGCATTGGTAGTTAGTGGCTGGCTGTAAAATAACCTTCCAATATTGGTGGTCAGTGACTGGATGTAAAGATAACCTTCCGGTATTGGTGGTCAGTGGCTGGATGTAAAGATAACCTTCCAGTATTGGTGGTCAGTGGCTGGCTGTAAAGATAACCCCCTCTAGCATTGGTGATTAGTGGCTGGCTGTAAACCTAATCCCTTGGCATTGGTGGTTAGTGGCTGGCTGTAAAGATAACCTTCCAGTATTTGTGGTCAGAAGCTGGCTGTAAAGATAACCTCTCAGCATTGGTGGTTAGTGGCTGGCTGTAAAGATAACCTTCTAGCATTGGTGGTCAATGGCTGGCAGTAAAGATAACCCTCCCTTAGCATTGGCAATTAGTGGCTGTCTGTAAACCTAATCCCTTGACATTGGTGGTCAGTGGCTGGCTGTAAATATATCCCCCAGCATTGGTGATTAGTGGCTGGCTGTGAACCTAATCCCTTGGCATTGGTGGTCAGTGACTGGCCTATAAAGATAACCTTCCAGTATTGGTGGTCAGTGGCTGGCTGTAAAAATACCCACCCCCCCAGCATTGGTTATTAGTGGCTGGCTGTAAACCCAATCCTTTGGCATTGGTGGTCAGTGGCTGGCTGTAAAGATAATCTTCCAGCATTGGTGGGCAGTGGCTGGCTGTAAAGATAACCTCCCAACATTGGTGGTCAGTGGTTGGCTGCAAAGATAACCTCAGAGCATTGGTGATCAGTGGCTGGCTGTAAAGATAACCTCCCAGCATTGGTGTTCAGTGGCTGGCTGTAAAGATAACACCCCTAGCATTGGGGAATAGAGGCTGGCTGTAAACCTAATCCCTTGGCATTGGTGGTCAGTGACTGGCCTATAAAATAACCTTCCAGTATTGGTGGTCAGTGGCTGGCTGTAAAGATACACCCTCCAGCATTGATAATTAGTGGCTGGCTGTAAACCTAATCCCTTGACACTGGTGTTTAGTGGCTGTCTGTAAATATACCCCCCAGCATTGGTAAATAGTGGCTGGCTGTAAACCTAATCTCTTGGCATTGGTGGTCAGTGACTGGCTTAAAGATAACCTTCCAGTATTGGTGGTCAGTGGCTGACTGTAAAGATAACCTCCCAGCATTGGTGGTCAGTGGCTGGCTGGAAAGATAACCTCCCAACATTGGTGGTCAGTGGCTGACTGTAAAGATAACCTCCTAGCATTAGTGGTCAGTGGCTGACTGTAAAGATAACCTCCCAGCATTGGTGGTCAGTGGCTGGCTATAAAGATAACACCCCCTAGAATTGGTGATTAGTGGCTGGCTGTAAACCTAATCCCTTGGAATTGGTGGTCAGTGACTGGCTTATAAAGATAACCTTCCAGTATTGGTGGTCAGTGGCTGGCTGTACAAATACCCCCCCAGCATTGGTGATCAGTGGCTGGCTGTAAACCTAATCCTTTGGCATTGGTTGTCAGTGGCTGGCTGTAAAGATAATATTCCAGTATTGGTGGGCAGTGGCTGGCTGTAAAAATAACCTCCCAGCATTGGTGGTCAGTGGCTGGCTGTAAAGATAACCTCCCAGCATTGGTGGTCAGTGGCTGGCAGTAAAGATAACCCTTCCCTAGCATTGGCAATTTATGGCAATTGGCAATATGGAGGCCACGCCCCTTGTGATGTCACAGTCCCATCATGCACCGGGCAGTGACGTCACAAGGGGGCGGGCTCCCCAAAAATGTCTATAAAAGTATTGGCACATGATGGACCCATCATTACACCGGGAGAGCTCGTTGAGGCAACATTGGAGGAAGAACAGAGGAAGAAGACAGAGGAGAGAGAGGACCTGGCAGAAGAAGGAGAAGACAGCGCTGAGAGGAGAAGAACCAGAGAGGGGAGAAGAACCGGCAGAGGAAGAAAAAATCGGAAGAGACGCCGGAGCTGATTAAATAAATTATTTTAACCACTTCAATGCAGGGCATTTATACACCCTTCCTGCCCAGACCAATTTTCAGCTTTCAGCGCTCTCAGACTTTGAATGACAATTACTCAGTCATGCTACACTGTATCCAAACAAAATTTTTATCATTTTGTTCTCACAAACAGTGCTTTCTTTTGGTGGTATTTAATCACCGCTGGGTTTTTTATTTTTTGCAATTCAAGCAAAAAAAGAGAGAACATTTTGAAAAAAAACACTTTTTTTTAGTTTCTATCTTAAAATTTTGCAAAGAAATAATTTTTCTTCATACATTTGGACCAAAATGTATACTGCTACATATCTTTAGTAAAAATAACCCAATTAGTGTATATTATTTGGTCCCTGTGAAAGTTATAGAGTCTACAAGCTATGGTGCAAATCATTGAAAATTGATCACATCTGATCACACCTGATGTACTGACGGCCTCGTTTCTTGAGACCCTAACAAGCCAGGAAAGTACAAATACCCCCCAAATGACCCCTTTTTGGAAAGTAGACATTCCAAGGTATTTAGTAATAGGCATGGTGAATTTTTTGAAGTTGTAATTTTTGGCCCACACTTCTTGGGAAAATTAAGAATTTTTTTTTTAATGCCGCGTACACACGGTCGGACTTTTCATCTACAAAAGTCCAACGGACGCCGACGGACTAAAGCTGGCTGGTAATCCGATCGTGTGTGGGCTTCTCCGGACTTTCAGCAGACTTTTTCAGCCTCAAATCCGACGGACTTTAGATTTGAAACATGCTTCAAATCTTTACGTCGTAACTACGACGGACCCCGAAATCCGCTCGTCTGTGTGCTAGTCCGACGGACAAAAACCCATGCTAGGGCAGCTATTGGCTACTGGCTATGAACTTCCTTATTTTAGTCCGGTGTACGTCATCACGTACGAATCCGTCGGACTTTTGTGTGGTCGTGTGTAGGCAAGTCCGTTCGTTAGAAAGTCTGCTGCAAGTCCGCCGAAAGTCCGCCGGAAGTCCGCCGGAAGTCTGTCGGACAGGCTGTCGGACTTTTGTAGACGAAAAGTCCGACCGTGTGTACGCGGCATTACACAAAATTGTCATAATAACACATTAGTTCTCTCACACAGCACATGCATATTTACAATGACACCCCAAAATACATTCTACTGCTCCTCCTGAGTATAGCGATACCACATGTGTGAGACTTTTACACAGCCTGGCCACATACAGAGGCCCAACGTGCAAGTAGCACCTCCAGGCGTTCTAGGAGCAGAAATTACACATCTCATTTTATGACAACCTATCACACTTTTGAAGGCACTGGAGAAACCAGGACAATGGAAATGCCCACAAAATGACCCCATTCTGGAAAGCTAACACCCCAACATATAATATATGAGGCATAATGAGTCTTTTGAACGGTTCATTTTTTTCCAGAAGTTTTTGGAAAATGTGGAAAAAAAAATTAAAAAGCATTTTGTTTACACAAAGTTGTCCATTTATATGATATTTCTAACACACAGCATGTACATAGCAAAAATGACACCCCAAAATACATTCTGCTACTCTTCCTGAGTATGGTGATACCACATGTGTGAGACTTTTACACAGCCTGGCCACATACAGAGGCCCAACGTGCAAGTAGCACCTCCAGGCGTTCTAGGAGCAGAAATTACACATCTCATTTTATGACAACCTGTCACACTTTTGAAGGCACTGGAGCACCAGGACAATGGAAATGCCCACAAAATGACCCCATTTTGGAAAGCTAACACCCCAACATATAATATATGAGGCATAATGAGTCTTTTGAACGGTTCATTTTTTTCCAGAAGTTTTAGGAAAATGTGGAAAAAAAATTAAAAAGCATTTTGTTTACACAAAGTTGTCCATTTATATGATATTTCTAACACACAGCATGTACATAGCAAAAATGACACCCCAAAATACATTCTGCTACTCTTCCTGAGTATAGTGATACCACATGTGTGAGACTTTTACATAGCCTGGCCACATACAGAGGTCCAACATCCAAGTAGCACTTCTAGGCGTTCTAGGAGCATAAATTACACACACAAATTCCTGCCAACCTATCACATTGTTGGCAGGTACAACACAAGGCCCTTCATATTTCTAACCCATAGCATGTACTGTACATACCAATTACAAACCAAAATACATTCTTCTGAGCAAAGAGTAAACAAAAGATTAGCTTCGATTTTAGTAGTGCAGTGGTCCACAGAGGAGAGCATCGGTCCAGGTAGCAGGCAGAGATGTGGTCAGCAGCAGTGAAACGATCTTCCATGCAGCAGGCAGAAATACTGTCCATAGTACAGACAGCAGGCAGAGATATGGTTAGGGCAGCCAAAGTATTGGTCCAGGCAACAGGCACATGGTCCATGAAAAGTCCTGGGTAAGTGTAGGTAGAGTTATTGTCAGCACAGCCAAAGTATTGGTCCAGGCAGCAGGCAGGACCATCAAGTTTAGGGCCTCGGTCAGGAAAGAATGGGGACAGGGATAGAGGCTTCTCCCACCCAAATCGCTCCGAAGCCTCCGGACAACCAGACCCTTTTCTGGGAATTGCAAAACAAAGAGAAAACCAAAAAAACTGTTTTTCTCAAAGCAGAACACTATACTGGAGCCCCTCACATATGTGAGACCCCTGTGTAGCAGGGTGAAATATCAGTCCAAGGGGCAGGCAAAAACATGGACGACAGGCGGAGGTCAGTGCAGGTAAAAAGCAGAAATAGACGGTAGGCAGAGGCATAGTCGATAGTCCAGGGTCAGCTCACGTAAAAGGCAGAAACATGGCGGATAAACAATGCAGATGGCAGGCAGAGGCATAGTCGATAGTCCAGGGTCAGTTCACGTGAAAGGCAAAAACATGGCAGATAAACAATGCAGACGGCAGGCAGAGGCATAGTCGATAAACAGGCCAGGGTAAGTTGAGTTGAGGCACTAGTTTGGTTGGTTGAGGCAGCAGGGAAATAATCAGCACAGAAATTGAAACCAGGGAAATGGCAGCCTATTAGAAATTTGGGCTAATAGTTTACGAGAGTGTGAGAGCGCCTGAAGCATTCTCCGATGCATAGGCCAGGTTGGGAGGGACATTGGGGACAATGGAAACTGGTGTTTTTCCTAACTCCTCTTTTGCTGCACACCCAACATTTTTTTTGGCATCTTCTTCCGGTTGCTGATGGTAGAATATTGTCAGGAAAATGGCGCTAATGCAGTCTGCTGACACAATCGGAGCGAATGCTTTTGGGGGGGGTCCTTGCTGATAGATCAGGGCAGTGACAATATTTTCGATAAATTTGATAAAGGGGTTGGGTATTTCCATTGATTTTTGATAAGTGACTTACGCATTATAAATGGCCAAATGGAAGAAGTATATTGCGACTTTTTTGTACCAGAAGAGGGACTTTCGTGTTGAAAGATAGGGCTGCAGCATTTGATCGTTTAAATCCACCCCCCATGAACTTATTGTGATCGTTGATACAGCAAGGCTTTTGAATGGTACCGCGTCTTCTTTGAAGTTCCACTGAGGTGTCATTGTGTATGGTGGACATGATGTAAACATCTTTCTTATCCCTCCACTTCACGGCCAACACTTCCCCATTCCTCAGGCTTGCCGATTCCCCCCTTTGTAGCCTTGTGGTGACTAGACTCTGCGGGAAGCCTTTCCTGTTTTTTCTTGCAGTACCACAGGCCAAAGTTTTCTTCAGGTATAGGTGGCGAAAAGGGGCAAACTGGTGTAGTAGTAGTCCATGTAAATGCGATACCCTTTTGGAGGAGTGGGAATGCCAACTCCCATACAATTTTCCCATACAATTAGATTTGTTTGGTCCATGATGCTTTGAAGTAACTCATCAGGGAAAAATACATTAAAAAAAAGGATTTCAGAGAAACCTTCGTTGTTGGCCTGCATACCTGGCTGTGCTGTGAAAGGGGGGATTGTGGCTGACCCTGTGCTAGAAGGCAGCCACAATGGGTTGGCCAAGGCATCTGGAAGATGGGTTTGGGCCCTACTTCTTTGGTGGGGAATTCCAGCGCTTATATTGGGCCTTTCCTCTTGGGGTCTACCAGCGCTTGTACTGCATCTCTCCTCCTGGGGTCTAGCAGCGCTTGTACTGGGCCTCTCTTCCTGGGGTCTAGCGCCGTTGGCATTTGCGGATTGGCCATTTGAGTGTCTGGCGCTGCTGGTAGCTGCCTGGAGTTCAGACTGTCTTCTTTTTGAACGGACTACTTCCTCCTCTGATTTGGATGTACTGCCTTCGGGGGGCTTGTATTGCGAACCAGAATCGGAACTGGAATCAGAACTGTACTGGGGCGGTGAGAGCTCCCCGCTGCTCTCATCGGTAAGGCTTAGCATTTGGTATGCCTCTTCTGGGGTGTATACTCTTCTGGACATGGTGGCTATATGACAGGGCTGCACGACAAGGACTAATGGGCTGTACGTCAGCTAGAAATTGGCTGCACGTCAGGCACTGCTGGGCTCACGGGACAGGTACTCAGTTGGGGTGACAGATACTCAGTTGGGGTGACAGATACTCAGACGGGGTGACAGATACTCACACAAGGAGACAGGTACTCTGACAAGGTGACAGGTACTCCTGATCGGGTTGACAGGTACTCTTGATCGGGGTGACAGGTACTCAGGTACTCCTGATGGAGGTGACAGGTACTCCTGATGGGGGTGACATGTACTCAGGTACTCCTGATCGAGGTGACAGGTACATCTAACGGAGGTGACAGGTACTCCTGATGGGGTAGACAGGTACTCCTGATGGGGGTGACAGGTACTCAGTTACTCCTGATGGAGGTGACAGGTACTCCTGATGGGGGTGATGGGTACTCAGGTACTCCTGATGGGGGTGGCAGGTACTCAGGTACTCCTGATGGAGGTGACAGGTACTCCTGATGGGGTGATGGGTACTCAGGTACTCCTGATGGAGGTAACAGGTACTCCTCATGGGCTTGACAGGTACTCCTGATGGGTGTGATGGGTACTCAGGTACTCCTGATGGAGGTGACAGGTACTCCTGATGAGGGTGACAGGTACTCAGGTACTCCTGATGGAGGTTACAGGTATTCCTGATGGGGGTGACGGGTACTCAGGTACTCCTGATGGAGGTGACAGGTATTCCTGATGGGGGTGATGGGTATTCATGATGGGGGTGACAGGTACTCCTGATGGGGGTGACAGGTACTCAGGTACTCCTGATGAGGGTGACAGGTACTCCTGATGGGGGTGACAGGTACTCTTTATTCGAGGGGGGGCAATCTGGGCACAGTAGTAATAATTAGTAACACTATAAGACTGTAACTCACTGTTCCGATTTCTCCTTCTCACACTGGATCGGTGTGTGAGGAGAACCCAGCAACAGCCGTTACACTCGGGTTTGTTTACACTTGTGACTGTCTGTGATTGGACACAGCCAGTCACGTGGTAAAGAGCCAATTTTATTGGCTCTTTACCCTGATCGGGCTGGGCTTTGTTCAAGGGACGAGCCTTGTCCCCGAATGGCGCGCACAAGCGGCGTGCATGCCAAGCCTCTTCAAAGTGACCGGCTGTGATTGGACACATCCGGTCATGTGGTAAAAAGCCAATTTCATTAGCTCTTTACCCTGATCGGGGATGGGCTGTGTTCGAAGGACATGCCTCATCCCCGTTCACCGCGCTGCGGGCCCCTGGGGGCCCGCAGCAGTGGCGAGAAGCGGAGGACGTCATATGCTAGTACTAGCAGTGCTTGTACTGGGCCTCTCCTCCTGGGGTCTAGCGCCATTGGCATTTGCGGATTGGCCATTGGAGTGTCTGGCGCTGCTGGTAACTGGCTGCCTGGAGTTCAGACCGTCTTCTTTTTGGACAGACTACTTCCTCCTCTGATTTGGATGTACTGCCTTCGGGGGGCTGGTATTGCGAACCAGAATCGGAACTGGAATAAGAACTGTACTGGGGCGGTGAGAGCTCCCCGCTGCTCTCATCGGTAAGGCTTAGCATTTGGTATGCCTCTTCTGGGGTGTATACTCTTCTGGACATGGTGGCTGTATGACAGGGCTGCACAACAAGGACTAATAGGCTGTACGTCAGCTAGAAATTGGCTGCACGTCAGGCACTGCTGGGCTCACGGGACAGGTACTTAGTTGGGGTGACAGATACTCAGTTGGGGTGACAGATACTCAGACGGGGTGACAGATACTCACACAAGGAGACAGGTACTCTGACAAGGAGACAGGTACTCCTGATCGGGTTGATAGGTACTCCTGATCGAGGTGACAGGTACTCCTAATGGAGGTGACAGGTACTCCTGATGGGGGTGACAGGTACTCCTGATGGGGGTGACGGGTACTCAGGTACTCCTGATGAAGGTGACAGGTATTCCTGATGGGGGTTATGGGTATTCCTGATGGGGGTGACAGGTAATCCTGATGGGGGTGACAGGTACTCAGGTACTCCTGATGGGGGTTACAGGTACTCCTGATGGGGGTGACAGGTACTCAGGTACTCCTGATGGGGGTGACAGGTACTCAGGATGGGGGTGACAATTACTTCTGATGGGGGTGACAGGTACTCTTTATTCGAGGGGGGGCAATCTGGGCACAGTAGTAATAATTATTAACACTATAAGACTGTAACTCACTGTTCCAATTTCTCCTTCTCACACTGGATCGGTGTGTGAGGAGGAGAACCCAGCAACAGCTGTTACACTCGGGTTTGTTTACACTTGTGACTGGCTGTGATTGGACACAGCCAGTCACGTGGTAAAGAGCCAATTTTATTGGCTCTTTACCCTGATCGGGGCTGGGCTTTGTTCAAGGGACGAGCCTTGTCCCCGATTGGCGCGCACAAGCGGGGTGCATGCCGAACCTCTTCAAAGTGACCGGCTGTGATTGGACACAGCCGGTCATGTGGTAAAGAGCCAATTTCATTAGCTCTTTACCCTGATCGGGGATGGGCTGTGTCCAAGGGACATGCCTCGTCCCCGTTCACCGCGATGCGGGCCCCTGGGGGCCCGCAGCAGTGGCGAGAAGCGGAGGACGTCATATGATGTCCACCCGGACAGAGAGAGGGTTCCTGCTGACGTCATATTACTATGGCCTGGTATGGAACTGGTTAAAAACCTGTGTAGTGATTTTATTTCTTGACACTTTTTTTGGGTGAATGGGTACAGCTTACCTCATACTTATTCCCCTAGGGTGGGGGGCTGGGATCTGGGGGCCCTCTTGTTAAAGGGGGCTTTCAGATTCCGATAAGCCCTCCGCCTGCAGCCCCCGTCAACCACCGGCCAGGGTTGTTGGGAAGAGGCCCTTGTCCCCATCAATATGGGGACAAGGTGCTTTGGGGTGGGGGGCACAGACTCCCCCTGCCCCAAAGCACCCACCCCCCCATGTTGAGGGCATGTGGCCTGGTATGGTCCAGGAGGGGGGAGGGCCGCTCGCTCGTTCCTGAGCTGCCAGGCTGCCTGCTCGGATAAGGGTCTAGTATGGATTTTGGAGGGGGGACCCCACGCCATTTTTTTTTTTTTTGGCGTGAGGTTTTCCCATTAAAATCCATACCAGGCTTCGGTCTGGTATGGATCTTGGCATAGGGTTCCTCTTTAAGAACCTCAACGCACAAGTCGCACTGAAAGTTGGATCATCATGATCCGACTTGTGGTGCGACTTCCATTCAAATCAATGGGCTCTCATAAGGAACCACTGATTTTGAATAGAGGCAGAGAAACGCTGCTATAAGCTAGTGTGGCCAAACGTGCATTAACGCCAATACAAAAAGCTACCAAAAGCACGTTTTTACAGCTACATTTTCCTGGCATTGGTAATGGCTTTACAGCTCATTTTTTCTAACGCCCTGTGTGCATGAGCCCTAAGGATCCTGGCAGTAAATTACCGCAGGCTTTCACTACTAAAATACCGCATGACTTCATAAAATCGTATTTTAGTAGCGTTATTTAGTGAATGCGCTATTCACTAAATTATTTAGTGCAGTATCTTACAGCATACTCGTATGCGCTTTGTGAATGGGGCCTAGTGTTCCCTATATAGGTAGACATTGGGGTTGATTTATTAAAATGGCAAATAGACTGTGCACTTTGCAAGGTGCAGTTCCACTCTGCAAGTGCAGTTGCTCCAGAGCTTAGTAAATAAGCAGAAGCTCTGCTGACTTCCATCATCCAATCATGTGCAAGCAAAAATGCTGTTTTTTTTATTTTCCTTGCATGTGATTGGGTATTCTTTGCAGTAAGTGAAGCTTTACTTCATTTACTAAGACTTGGAGCAAAGTGCACAGTCTATTTGCCTTTAGTAAATCAACCCCATTGTGTCTATAGTTATCTAGTGGATAAGGAAGTAAGTTTCCATGTAATTGGAGGGAAAGGCATTAGAAGCACAGACATTCCATGTCAGGTTTTTCTTTATATTTTCGGATTTTTCCTAAATGATTTTATCGTAATAACCAACTTTTCCTATACTTAGCAAAATTGCTGCTACATAATATTTGTGTTTTTTATATCTACTTACAGAGAGTGAATAGCTTACACCATGTCGTCTCCTGAGGAAGTGTCGTGGACTGTAAGACGTCTGAGAGATAAATTAGTAGAAATATTTGAGGAAGATGTGGATGGATTGTGTGATGAGTTGGACTCCCTCCATCTCCTATCTCTGGAGGAATACATGGATCTCCAGTATGATGAGGATCCCAGTGTGAGAACGGGAAAGATGATCGATATTATACTTCAGAAGGGGGAATCAGCCTCAGAGAAGCTCCTAGATCATCTCAATAACATGATTCCCAGGTTCCCGGCATTGTCTAGTTTATCTCAGCACCTTCTAGAACGTGAGTCTATTCCTGTAGCTCATTTATGGTCACCACAACACAAATATCCTATTTAAACCTTATAAGGAGGAACATTTCACATATGGATCACATTTTTTTGTTTTCTTTAAAATGCCCTACTCTTTATTTTTATTTTTTTTTACTTTTTCACTTACCTTATAGTAACCCCCCCCCCCCCAGAAACACATGGAGGGGGAGATTTGCTGGAAACATTTCTGGCAACCAATGATGAATCTCTAGCCTCATTTAGCTGCCAGCTGGGAGATCCTTTGGCCAACAACCTGAATGTAAACAAAGTGGTCAGGGATGCTGACTGATATCATTACCCAACCATGGACATGGCCATATTTGGTCAATGATGGGAATCTCTTGGATGACACCTGAATGTAAACAAAGGGGCTAGGGATGCTGACTGACATCATTACACAAATATGGGAATGACCATATCTGGTCAATGATGGGAATCTCCCCTGGCTAGAAGCTAAATGGGACCCAGTCTCACAGAGTTCCTCATCATGTCCGCCTCCCTTATAATTGATAGCGAACAGCAGTGGTCGCATTCCATAGCTGCTATTGGGCTGTGTAATGGCTAAGGATTCTACCCACTGCTGTCCTCTGTCAATCACAAGGGAGATAGACCTGATAGGTAACAAATCTCTCAGCATCCCCATCAGGCTCTGCCCAATCAACAGCTCAACTGCTTGGCCACTGCACCTGTTTGTATGACATGAACCGTGGCAGGCCTGAAAGCAACCCTGAGCCGGTGTTACTGAGCTGCACTGCGTTTAGAATGTACACTATGGATATTCCAGCCTCAGTTCAAGGCTCCCACCTTGTATCCTGCAACAAACTCATGTAGCTTTTTCCAACAGCTACATTAATCTTTTGCAAACACTGGCATTCTCCATGCAGAGGGGGGAAGAATTCTTAAGAATGTCATAGACACTACGAATTCCAGGTGGAAATGTTACTAAGCAAGTTCTAAAAGTATGGGTATCACAAAGGATAAACTTCAGCAAAATGCTCCTCAATTTGTTAAGTTGCTTCTTTTCTTTTGCTTTGAAGTGATCCCTTACATTGGTGGTTAGTGATCAGTGATGAAGTGTTTATGTTTGTGCTCAGAGGGGAAATGACTGCTTACATTGTGTCACGCTTACCCCTAACGCAGGTGGTCAGGCACTATAGCTAGCTTCTGTGTTCTTCACCTTTAGTAGCCCCTTTCCCATAAGGCAAGCAGGTCTACTGGTACTCGGTTGCCTCCAGAACTTAACACAATGATATAGTGCCTGGCTATCATGCCGGGGCAGGCACAAACTGAGAAAAGCAAACAGGTATTTGCGGTTGGTAGATTGGTTCAATGACAGTCCAGGTACAAGGCAGGCGAGGTTCAGAATAGTCAGAGTCAAGCCACAGTCAAAAGGCAAGCAGAGTTAGAGAATAGTCAATATCTGATCCGTAGTCATCAACGAGGGAATCCAATCTAACAGAGCAGGGCAGACAAACAGTGAGCCTGGAACACCCATTACACACGCTATCACAAGCATGAGACTGCAGGCTTGGATGGCTTAACCACTTAAGGACCGAGCCTTTTTCTTTCTCGTACATCACGGGACACAGAGCCTCAGTAATCACTGATGGGTTATAGGGTATCACTAGGTGATTGGACACTGATCACACCCTAGACAGGAAGTTTAACCCCCTATATAACCCCTCCCCTTACTGGGGATACCTCAGTTTTTTCGCCAGTCTCTTAGGTGTTGGTCACGAATAAGATGTGCTGTGCTGAGCTCCAAAGGAGTATCCTTTACTGGGGCAAGTCATGCAACCGGATCCATTCAAAGTGCTTTTTCAGGCCAAATTGGATGGTACCCGGGCCATGTGTCCGAAAAAACGAGGTTTTACCTGTAACGCTTCTCTTTTTAGAGAGCTGGACCCAGGGGTCCAGTATTTGGTTTTTTAAGCCATATCCCTGGCGGGGTGCTTTATGGGGCCAGAACTGCGGATCCTCCTATTGAAGGGGGCCCCAGTCTCTGAAGGTTTTTTCAAACGGAGCCCACCGTGAGAGGTGAAGACTGGGTCTGTATAACAGAACCCTGTGGCTGGATAAGGTAAGGGAGACTCCTCAGGAATGTTTTAATTCTAGTAGGTTTTCTCCTTTAAGTAAATGTATGCTATGCCTATTGTCGCCACCGGGAGGGCTGTCAAGAGCACATACCTTTTCATGCTTGTTCTGTCTGTCTCAGTGTCCACGCTGTACGCTCCTCCAGCCAGACTCCAGGTAGGATGGCTTGGGGGGTTCCCTCCTTAGGGATTCTCCCCCCCATGGTTAGGGGGGCCGGGGTGGCCTGAGCAAACAGCGGTAGTATACCGCACCACCCATCCACCGGCCTTTCTCTCTCCTCCACCCCAGCCTCCCCTCCATGCTTGTCCCGAGGATCGGAGCCTCGGCTCGCGCGGGAAAGCAAAAGTTTTTTGAAAAAAACGAGGGGGGGGCGGGAGGGGTGGTCAGAGGAGGGGGGGCGGAGCATTAACGCGACGTCCGGCATGATTAGACGCCCACATCGCTGGCTACACAGGCTATAAAGTGCACTCTCTTTCAGGTGCACACAGCCTATGGAGGGACACAGAGCTGATGGGCTCATGTGAGGTGGGACACAGGCATTCTCCCAGGCAGCATTTACTTAAAACACCAGACTGAGCATTGGTAGCAGCGGCAGTTGCTGAACTACATCGCTCAGCAGTCAGTGTTTTTTTGTGGTACCTCCACCTTTTGTTGCTTTGCACTATGGGTAGAAGAGGTACAAATACCCTGAAAACCAGAGGCTCTAGGGGATCTCCCTCAGGCTCTGAGGACCCCCCTTCTGCAGCACCTTCCCCCCCTGAGGGACCTAGGATGGCTGGCCAGGGTGAGCCGTGGGGGTCAGGGGCTGCATCTGCTTCTGGCACTTCAGCCCCTGTATACATTACGCAGGAGGTTTTTTCCTCAACCATTAATGGACTAGAGGCAAGACTAATGGCCTTAATCGCATCTTCACTCAGTGGAAGAAAACGTACTAGGTCTCCCTCTGTTACCCAGGACCCTCAAGCAGAGGATTTCTGGGAAAAAGGAGAGGAATCCCTCTCAGAGGATCAGGATGGGACTAATGATTCCTCTTTGGAGGAATCAAGTGGAGAAGGGCCCTCTTCAGCTTCTCAGGCAAATTCTTGCTGGATTTTTTTCTTAGCAGGTTCAGTAGCTCAACCTGCAGTGGCAGCAATCGGAGTCTGTCAATACTTGAGAGACCATGTTAAACAAGTCCTCAAAGTTTTACCTGAACAGCAAGCCCAGGGGTTGGCCAACCTTCCAGCGGCATTATGTTTTGCTGTTGATGCAATCAGAGATTCTATTATCCAAACCTCTCGCCTTTCGCTTGGGTTGGTGCATATGTGTAGAATCTTATGGTTGAAAAACTGGTCAGCCGAATCACCATGTAAGAAGCTTCTGGCTGGATTTCCATTTTGTGGTGCAAGGCTGTTTGGAGATGATTTGGACAATTATATCCAAAAGATCTCTAGTGGAAAAAGCACACTCTTACCAGTTAAGAAAAGAAGTAAGCGTCCCTCTTTTAAATGGGCTCTTTCCCCAGTGCCAGGAGCATCAGCCTCTAGGCAGTCGCGACGGCCTCCTCCGTCAGGCTCAAGAATTACATTTTAGAGTCGACCCCAGGGACAAAAGAAGTCCTGGGGAAGAAGCCTACTAGAGAAGCTAAAGCCTCTTTATGAAGGAGCGCCCCCACTCGCTCGGGTGGGGGGAAAATTGCTACAGTTCTCAAAGCTCTGGCAGGAGGATTTCCAGGACAGATGGGTGATCTCCACGGTAACTCTAGGTTACAAACTGGAGTTCCGAGCATTCCCCTCTCCTCGTTTCCTCAGATCAAATGTCCCCAGAGATCCAGAGAAAAAGCAGTCTCTCCTTCTAGTGTTGGAGCGACTATTGTTGCAAAAGGTCATCATGGTGGTTTCCACGGAAGAGCAGGGATTGGGGTTTTATTCAAACCTTTTCACGGTTCCAAAACCAAATGGAGATGTCAGACCCATTCTGTATCTAAAGGATCTAAACCGATTCCTAAAGATTCGATCCTTTCGCATGGAATCAATTCGATCAGTAGTCTCCATCCTACAAGGAGGAGAACTTCTGGCGTCAGTAGACATCAAGGATGCGTACCTGCATGTACCCATTTCCCCTGCTTATCAAAAGTACTTGCGTTTCGAAGTAGAAAAACGCCACTTTCAGTTTATAGCCCTGCCTTTCGGGCTAGCCACTGCACCTTGGGTGTTTACAAAGATCTTACAAACAAGATATTTGGGGGGCACACCCTAAAAGATGCATTAAAGATGGTGCAGCCATAAGACCATACAGTAGAAGAAAATATTACAGCGCACACATGCAAAAAAGACATTTACCTCCAGCAAGGCTAGTTTAAAAACACCTAAACATTTTCAAAAAACATCAAAAAATATGGGGATTTGGTCACACCATATTGCTATATGGTGCTAAGCCCACTTACTGTGACAAAGTACCCCATGATTAGTGGGTCCTACACTATTCATAGACTGGGAGATCCTGCATCTCTGAACCATGAGAGTAATACACTCTTCTAAATGGGAGAATCTTGAGGTCTCTACCCATGGCACAAGTGGACACTAAGACACTAATGAGAGGTACTTGATGAGGGAGTGGGGTGCACCATCTTTAATGCATCTTTTAGGGTGTGCCCCCCAAATATCTTGTTTGTATATTGTATGGATTCTGACCAAATCCCTTTGGGTGAGGAGCACCCCACTCCCTCATCAAGTACCTCTCATTTAGAAGAGTGTATTGCTCTCCTGTTTCAGAGATGCAGGATCTCCCAGTCTATGGATAGTGTAGGACCCACTAATCATGGGGTACTTTGTCGCAGTAAGTGGGCTTAGCACCATATAGCAATATGGTGTGACCAAACCCCCATATTTTTTGATGTTTTTTGAAAATGTTTAGGTGTTTTTAAACTAGCCTTGCTGGAGGTAAATGTCTTTTTTTGCATGTGTGCGCTGTAATATTTTCTTTTACAAAGATCTTGGCTCCTCCTCTGGCCAGATTAATGGCCCAAGGTATAACTGTCATAGCATACCTAGACGACCTGCTCTTGATAGACTGGTCGGTAGCCTGCCTGGACCAGAACTTGGTCACCACAGTCAACTACTTGGAACACCTAGGTTGGATTCTCAACTTAGAAAAGTCTTTCTTAAAACCAGTAAGAAGACTAGAGTGTTTGGGCCTGGTCATAGATACAAGCCAAGAGAAGGTATTTTTACCTCAGGCAAAGATCAGTGCTTTAAAAGAACTGATTCAGGTAGTCAGGACAAAAAAGGGTCCTTCTGTTCGCCTTTGTATGAGGCTGCTGGGAAAGAAAGTGGCTTCATTCGAAGCAGTTCCCTATGCTCAGTTTCATTCGAGACTGCTGCAACACAGTATCCTGTCTGCCTGGAACAAGAAAGTGCAGGCATTAGATTTTTCGATGCATCTGTCTCCTACAGTGCATCAGAGCCTCAGTTGGTGGTTAATACCCGAAAACCTGAAAAAAGGGAAGTCCTTTTTACCGGTTACCTGGACAGTGGTAACAATGGATGCCAGTCTTTCCGGTTGGGGAGCAGTTCTGGAACAGTCTGCAGTCCAAGGGGAATGGTCCAAAATCGAGAGGACCTTACCTATCAACATTCTGGAGATCCGTGCAGCGTATCTAGCCCTAAAGGCCTGGACTCTCAGGCTACAGGGTTGCCCTGCTAGGATCCAGTCCGACAATGCCACAGCAGTGGCTTATATCAATCATCAAGGAGGCACCAGGAGTCATGCAGCTCAGGGAGAAGTGAACTAGATTTTAATCTGGGCAGAAAAGCATGTGACATGCATATCGGCAGTTTTCATTCCGGGGATAGATAACTGGTAGGCGGACTATTTGAGTCGCCAGCGGTTAGTCCCACGGAAATGGTCTCTTCACCCCAACATCTTTTGGGCCATATGCCAAAGATGGGGGGTTCCAGATGTAGATCTCTTTGCATCCAGATTCAACAAAAAGATCGACAAGTTTGTGGCAAGAACAAAGGATCCTCTTGCATGCGGGACATATGCGTTGGTGATTCCGTGTCATCGGTTCTCACTGATTTATGCATTCCCTCCTATTCTGCTACTGCCACGACTCCTTTGCAGGATCAGGCAGGAAAAGAGGTTGGTACTTTTGGTGGCCCCAGCTTGGCCCGGGAGAGCTTGGTATGCAGAAATAGTAAGGATGATAGTAGGTTCCCCTTGGACCCTACCGTCACGTCCAGACCTGTTATCTCAAGGTCCAGTGTACCATCCTGCCTTACAAAAGCTGAATTTGACGGTTTGGCTATTGAAACCCATGTTCTGAAGAATCGTGGGCTTTCAGGTCCTGTGATCTCTACCTTGATCAATGCAAGGAAGCCAGCTTCCAGAGTAATTTATCATAGAGTCTGGAAGACTTATGTATCCTGGTGTGAATCCAGGGGTTGGCATCCCAGAAAATATGTCATAGGTAGAATTCTTGACTTTCTACAAATGGGATTAGAAATTAAGCTGGCCTTGAGTACCATCAAGGGCCAGGTCTCGGCCTTATCAGTATTATTTCAACGGCCACTTGCTTAACATTCTTTAGTCCGAAAATTTATGCAGGGGGTAACGCGTCTTAATCCTCTGGTTAAGGCACCCCTAAACCCCTGGGACTTGAATTTGGTTTTGTCAGTTTTACAGAAACAGCCTTGAACCAATACGTCAAATTCCCTTGGTCTTGTTGACAAGAAAGTTCATTTTTCTGGTATCCATTTCTTCTGCTAGAAGAGTATCAGAATTAGAAGCCCTTTCCTGTAAAGAGCCTTATTTAATCATGCATTAGGATAGAATGGTACTGCGCCCTCTTCCTAGCTTTCTACCGAAAGTGGTTTCAGATTTCCATCTAAACCAAGATATTGTTCTACCTTCCTTTTTTCCAGATCCCTGTTCTATGGAAGAAGGGTCACTACATTCTTTGGATGTAGTAAGAGCAGTCAAAGCCTATCTGGAGGCAACTGCTCAAATTCGCAAAACGGATGTTTTGTTTGTGTTGCCAGAAGGTCCCAATAGAGGACAGGCAGCATCAAAATCTACCATTTCAAAATGTATTTGACAAATGATTGTTCAGGCTTACGGTTTGAAACAGAAAACTCCACCTTTTCAAATCAAGGCACACTCCACAAGGGCTATTAGTGCTTCTTGGCGGTGCATCACCGGGCCTCTATGGCTCAAATCTGCAAGGCCGCAACCTGGTCTTCAGTCCATACATTCACTAGATTTTATCAAGTGGATGTGGGAAGGCATGAGGATATCGCCTTTGAGCGTAGTGTGCTGCAGGCAGCGGTACGAGGTCCTCAGGTCTGATTACACCCTACCTTGTGTGGTCCCCTCCCCTCAAATAGCATTGCTCTGGGACATCCCATCAGTGATTACTGAGGCTCTGTGTCCCGTGATGTACGAGAAAGAAAATAGGATTCTTTTAACAGCTTACCTGTAAAATCCTTTTCTTTTGAGGTACATCACGGGACACAGAGGTCCCGCCCCTCTTCTAATACACTTATATTGCTTTGCTACAAAACTGAGGTATCCCCAGTAAGGGGAGGGGTTATATAGGGGGTTGAACTTCCTGTCTAGGGTGTGACCAGTGTCCAACCACCTAGTGATACCCTATAACCCATCAGTGATTACTGAGGCTCTGTGTCCCGTGATGTACCTTAAAAGAAAAGGATTTTACAGGTAAGCTGTTAAAAAAATCCTATTTTTTAAGATTTGTTGTTTACAAGTTAAAAACAGTTTTTTTTGCTAGAAAATTACTTAGAACCCCAAACATTGTACATTTTTTTTCTAACGCCCTAGAGAATAAAATGGCGGTCGTTGCAATACTTTCTGTCACACCGTATTTACGCAGCGGTCTTACAAGCACACTTTTTTAAATGAAAAAAATAAGACAACAGTGTGGCGTGCGGCGGTCCGGAAGTGGGTAGCCTCCCTGACGGTATTCCCGAGTGTGGTTTGGGGTTAAATTTCAGTCCCATTAGCCACACTCGGGATTACATTGCAGGATCCTGGTGCAGGTTACTTACCTTGTCCCCAGGATCCTGCGATGTCCCCCGCTGTGTCTGAGGGCTCTGTCTCCTCCGAAGCCTCTCCGTGCCAGGCTCCGTTCCCTGCGAGCGTTGCGACGCACGGGGCGGAGCCTGGCGGCAAATTAAAAAAAAATGTACAAACCATAACACATACAGTACTGTAATCTTACAGATTACAGTACTGTATGAAATCATTTCACATCCCTTTTGTCCCCAATGCTTTGGCCCATGCCCTGCATGCAGTTTTATATTATATATACTGTTCTTTCTGCCTGGAAACTGGAGATTGTCCATAGAAACCAAAAAGTGTCCCTTTATGTCAAACGTGGCTTTAGACCAGCTAGAAAACAGCGATAATAAATTAGAACACTTACAGAATTGAGCGATAGTGAATCGTGGGGAAATTTATTTTATTATTATTATATTATTATTTTTTTAAATTATTTATATTTATTTATTATATTATAATTTATGTTTTTGTGTTTCAAACTTCATCATACCCAGGATATCTACTAGACTCTTGTTTGGACAGATTTAAGTGTGTTATTGTTAGGAATTACAGGCCTACAATATAAAACGCCAAATTTCCATGCAAAATAATTGTACCGCTTTCAGCACCTAAAATCCGAAATAATCATACCGCCAGGGAGGTTAAATCAGGTTTGGTCCCCACCCAGAGACTGGCCACATCAATCACCTTGCAGGTGGACAGACAGACAAAGAGAATGCCACAGCCAAAACCAGGATGCTGGAATCAGAAGCTATGATGGAGCAGAAGCGCACATGCTTCTGACACATTGCTGGCCAGTGATGAAGCATCCCTCAGTAGAGAAGTGCCCCCTTACATTGGTGGCCAATGGAAAAGTACCCCCTTATGTTGGTGCGCAGTGGTGAAGTTCCACCTTGCATTGTTGACCAGATGAGAGCTGACCCCCTACATTGGTGGTTAGTGGGTAGTTTTTCCTTATGTTGGTGCCAGTTTAATGGTTCATTAAACTAAATTAAATTATTATTATTATTATTATTATTATTATTATTACATATTAAATCAATTAGCAGGACCATAGCCAAGTAGTGCATTTATTGTTTTGAAATGCAGCCTCTCTTACCTTCATTTAGCAATAAATACATACTCCCAGGCACCAACTTCCAGCAACTAAACTATTCATACATCAGACATAAGTGCTGCTTAAAAAACAGGAATCTACCTTACCTTCAGCACGATCGAGGAAATGCTCAGCTTTTCCATCACTGCAGATGCATGCCTCACTATTGGTTCAAAGACTGCTAAACATTTTTTTTTTTTTTTTTATATTCTTTTCGCATTGGTTAGTGTTTTAAAACTACACTGTATTGTCAAAAGTATTGGGACACCTGTCTTTACACGCACGTTAGCTTTAATGGCATCCTAGTCTTAGTCCGTAGGGTTCAATATTGAGTTGACCCACCCTTTGTGGCTATACCAGCTTCAACTCTTCTGGAAAGGCTGTTCACAAGGTTTAAGAGTGTGTCTATGGCAATGTTTGACCATTCTTCCAAAAGCACATTTGTGAGGTCAGGCACTGATGTTGGATGAGAAGGCCTGGCTCGCAGTCTCAGCTCTAATTCATCCCAAAGGTATTCTATCGGGTTGAGGTCAGGCCAGTCAAGTTCCTCCACCGCAGACTCGCTCATTCTTGTCTTCATGGACCTTGCTTTGTGCACTGGTGCGCAGTCATGTTGGAACAAGAAGTGGGCCATCCCCAAACTAGTCCCACAAAGTTGGAACATAAAAGTGTCCAAAATGTCTTGGTATGCTGACACCTTAAGAGTTCCCTTCACTGGAACTAAGGGGCAAAGCCCAACCCCTGAAAAACAACTTCATGCCATTACCCCCCTCCACCAAATGAATTGGACCAGTGCACAAAGCAAGGTCCATAAAGACATGGATGAGCGAGTTTGGGGTGGAAAAACTTGACTGGCCCGCACAGAGTCCTGAAAAAAGTAAGACTGACAGTCTGGGAGATGACAGTTTCATTAATAAGTCAGCACAGGGAGTTCCCACATTTCTATCCTGCCACACTTATTTTAAAGTGTAAGAATATAAATATCAAAATTTTCTAGGCCTCATCAGTGATGGGGGGGAGGGTCCAGAGGTAGAGATAGTCAGCGCTGAAAATATTCCAGATATTCCAGAGGGTAGTATTGGGGGCATTAGTGTTAGGTTGACCAAAGCACAAAAACACAAGGTAAGTATAGTAGCAAGTCCTAGTTGCAACCTCAAAACACCCAATACGAGGACAATATGCGACCGGTCTAAACTATGTGGTATGTTCACCAATGCCAGGAGCATGGCGGACAAGATTGGTGAACTAGAGATACTGTTGTACGAGGAGGATTTGGATTTTGTGGGAATTTCAGAGACCTAGTTCAACAGCTCTCATGATTGGCTGGCAAACATTCAAGGGTATACCCTTTATCTCAAGGATAGAGAGGGTAAAAAAGGGGGAGGGGTATGCATATATATCAAGAATAATGTACAAGTGAATGTGAGAGATGACATCACTGAGGGGGCTAGGAAGGAGGTGGAATCCTTATGGGTAGAGCTCCAAAGGGATGAAGCTAAGGGGAAAATAATACTGGGAGTATGCTATAGGCCCCCTAACCTGAGGGAGGAAGTGGAGACGGATCTCCTATCACAATTTGGATTAGCAGCAAGGATGGGAAGTGTTATCACAATGGGGGATTTTAATTATCCGGACTGGGCGGAGGGAACCGCACATTCATTTAACCGCTTCAGCCCGGGAAGAATGTACCCCCTTCCTGACCAGAGGGTTTTTTGCGATTCGGTACTGCATCGCTTTAACTGACAATTGCGCGGTTGTGCAACGTGGCTCCCAAACAAAATTGACGTCCTTTTTTTCCCACAAATAGAGCTTTCTTTTGGTGGTATTTAATCACCTATGCGATTTTTATTTTTTGCGCTATAAACAAAATAAGAGCGACAATTTTGAAAAAAACGCATTATTATTTACATTTTGCTATAATAAATATCCCCAAAAATATATAAAAAAATTTTTTTTCCCTCAGTTTAGGCCGATACGTATTCTTCTACATATTTTTGGTAAAAAAAAATCGCAATAAGCGTTTATTGATTGGTTTGCGCAAAAGTTATAGCGTTTACTAAACAGGAGATAGTTTTATGGCATTTTTATTAATATTTTTTTTTTTACTAGTAATGGCAGCGATCAGCGATTTTTATTGTGACTGCGACGTTATGGCAGACATGTCGGACATTTTTGACACATTTTTGGGACCATTGTCATTTATACAGCGATCAGTGCGATTAAAAATGCACTGATTACTGTGTAAATGACACTGGCAGTAAAGGGGTTAACCACTAGGGGGCGGGGAGGGGTTAATCAGTACTAGGGGAGTGATTACTAACTGTAGGGGGGTTGGGCTGTGGGTGTCACTAGACTGATCACTGCTCCCGATGACAGGGAGCAGTAATCAGTGACACTGTCACTAGGCAGAATGGGGCGATGCTGTTTACATCAGCATCTCCCCGTTCGTCCTCTCCGTGAGGGGATCGCAGGTATCCCCACGGCGATCGAGTCCGCGGGACCCGACTCACGGAGCTCCTGGCGGCGTGCACGCAATGGCACAGCGGGGAATTCAAATGGACGTACAGGTACGCCCATTTGCCCAGCCGTGCCATTCTGACGTACATCGTCGTGCGCCAGTCGGGAACCGGTTAAAGCTCGCCAGTTCCTTAATGTCTTGCAGGACAATTATATGGGTCAGATGGTAGACGCACCAACTAGAAATAAAACATTACTGGATCTACTGATTACCAACAATACAGACCTGATCACGGATGTGGAAATACAGGGCAATTTAGGTAACAGTGATCACAGGTCAATTAGTTTCAGTATAAATCACACAAATAGGAAACATAAAGACACTGAATTTCAAAAGAGCCAACTTCCCTAAACTACAAACCTTGCTAAAAGGCATAAATTGGGATAAAATATTAGGAACAAAGAACACGGAGGAGAGATGGGTTTGCTTTAAGAGCATATTAAATAAGGGCATTAGCCAATGTATCCCATTGGGTAATAAATTTAAAAGAGCGAACAAAAGTCCTGGATGGCTTAACTCCAATGTAAAAATGCATATATTGCAAAGGAGAAGGCCTTCAAAAAATACAAGGTTGGGGGATCATCCTCAGCATTCAGACTTTATAAAGAATGCAACAAGAAATGTAAGGGTGCAATAAGGACGGCTAAGATAGAACATGAAAGACACATAGCGGAGGAGAGCAAAAAAAAAATCCCAAGAAATTCTTTAAGTATGTAAACAGTAAAAAAGGGAGGACGGACCATATTGGCCCCATAAATAATGAGGAAGGACATCTGGTTACAAAGGATGGGGAGATGGTGAAGGTATTGAATTTATTCTTCTCCTCAGTCTTCACGAGTGAATCGGGGGGCTTCAGTAACTAAAACTGCAGTGTTTATCCTCATGACACAACACAGGAAGCACCTCCATGGCTAACAGAGGACAGAATTAAAATTAGACTTGAGAAACTTAACATTAATAAATCACCGGAACCAGATGGCTTGCATCCGAGGGTACTTAGGGAACTCAGTCAAGTGATTGCCAGACCGTTGTTCCTAATTTTTACAGACAGTCTATTGACTGGAATGGTACCAGCTGATTGGAAAAAAGCCAATGTAGCACCAATATTTAAAAAGGGCCCCAAATACATCCCTGGGAATTACAGACCAGTTAGCCCAACATTAATAGTATGTAAACTCTTGGAGGGGATGATAAGGGACTATATACAAGATTTTAATAATGAGAACGGTATCATTAGCAGTAATCAGCATGGATTCATGAAGAATCATTCATGGTCCAAACCAATCTACTAACCTTCTATGAGGAGGTGAGTTGCCATCTAGATAAAGGAAGGCCCATAGACGTGGTGTATCTGGATTTTGCAAAAGCATTTGACACAGTTCCCCATAAAAGTTTACTGTACAAAACAAGGTCCGTTGGCATGGACCATAGGGTGAGTACATGGATTGAAAACTGGCTACAAGGGCGAGTTCAGAGGGTGGTGATAAATGGGGAGTACTCAGAATGGTCAGGGGTGGGTAGTGGGGTTCCCCAGGGTTCTGTGCTGGGACCAATCCTATTTAATTTGTTCATAAATGACCTGGAGGATGGGATAAACAGTTCAATCTCTAAATTTGCGGACGATACTAAGCTAAGCAGGGCAATAACTTCTCCGCAGGATGTGGAAACCTTGCAAAAAGATCTGAACAAATTATTGGGGTGGGCGACTACATGGCAAATGAGGTTCAATGTAGAAAAATGTAAAAGAATGCATTTGGGTGGCAAAAATATGAATGCAATCTATACGCTGGGGGGATAACCTCTGGGGGGATTCTAGGATGGAAAAGGACCTGGGGGTCCTAGTAGATGATAGGCTCAGCAATGGCATGCAATGCCAAGCTGCTGCTAACAAAGCAAACAGAATATTGGCATGCATTAAAAAGGGGATCAACTCCAGAGATAAAATGATAATTCTCCCGCTCTACAAGACTCTGGTCCAGGCGCACCTGGAGTATGCTGTTCAGTTCTGGGCACCAGTCCTTAGGAAGGATATACTGGAAATGGAGTGAGTACAAAGAAGGGCAACAAAGCTAATAAACGGTCTGGAGGATCTTAGTTATGAGGAAAGGTTGCGAGCACTGAACTTTTTCTCTCTGGAGAAGAGACGCTTGAGAGGGGATATGATTTCAATATACAAATACCGTACTGGTGACCCCACAATAGAAATAAAACTTTTTCTCAGAAGAGAGTTTAACAGGACTCGTGGCCACTCATTAAAATTAGAAGAAAAGAGGTTTAACCTTTTGTTTACAAAAGTTTTATTTGGAAGATTTAGAAAGAAAATACAGAGTTATGATGATAATAACATTTGAATATACAGTAATGTACATAAGAGACAGTATACAGTATCTTTTGAATATTCTACAGGTATATAGCAAATATAGCCAGTTACTTGGGAGAAAATATAGCATAGCCATATTGATCGTAATACTGAGTGGAATTGAAAAATAGTTCTATGAGGAAGTAATGAGAATATTGATAATACCATCTGAGGGTATGTATGGGGTAGGCAAAATGTAATAGAGTGGGACTTAAACATCAAATCCATTAGAGTCCATTTTTTGTTAAAGGTGTGCATACTATCATGTAGGGTATGGTGGATTCTCTCTGATAATTTAAGCATATCCATCCTGGACAGGACCTGAGGCCAGGGTAAATTTTTGGATTTCCAGTTTAGGGCTATCATCCATTGGATAGAACTGAATAAGGAGTGAATCAGTCTAACACATGAAAGTGGTATATCAGGGATTGTTGCATATAGTATGCATAATTGTGGTGAGAGGTTGATTTTCTTTTTAGCTATTGATTCTATTTTACTAGTGGCAGCCTTCCATATAGGTTCTAGGTGCACACAGCTCCAAAATATATGAAGAAATGTACCGGGTACCATACAGCCCCTGAAACAGCATGGAGAGGCCATCGGATAAAAAGAATGAATCTTCGAGGGTGTCAGGTATAGTCTGGAGAATGGTTTCATTGCCGATTCTCTAAAAGAAGCTGCAATATTACACTTACGAAGGTTATCTGTCATGGTATTCCATGTTTCTATGGGGATAGGACTGTCTAGATCAGCTTCCCAGTGTAACATTGGGCTAGATTTTTCAGGTGCAAATAGTGGGTAAAAACCAAGCGCTGATGTGGATAAATTTGAATCAACACAAATAAACGTGCATAAAAGATGTGTGCTGTGATTGGATCAATAAAATAAAGCTGCTATCAATGCAAGGTGATCAGAGTCCCAAAAGATATAAAACATAAATATAAAATTGATGCGCTCTAAAAATTGACCAATGTGCAAAAAACTATATCAGGAAAAATACGATATGCTCAAATAAATCAATATTGCATATAAATATATAAATACCTAAAATATAAAGGTAAAAAATAATGGTGCTATTACGTGTATTAATATTACCCAAAAAATGGTAATGTGCTCGTGTGCAAAAATAAAAGAGTCACACTAAAGGAATAAAAAAATCCAGCGGAGATAAGAAGTTAATTAAACAGTTCCTTCCCTTCATCCAATTAATTGATTCACTGAATTAAATCGTTTGTTCAGGATTTTTGATTTTTCTTACATGCCACTTCGGCCATGATACTGCTGGTAATTCAGTTCTCAGGAGAAAGATTTATGAAAGGCAAGAAAAGAGATATATCATTGTGCAGTGAACTTATCTAAGAGTACACAAGCAAACAGCTATCAGAGATACACTCACATACGCCCGGCATATTAAAGGCATTCAGGTATGCAGATTGCAGTCAGCCGCTGTGGACGAGGCTTCCCATAGAGAAACCGCTGCTATTGAACTCAATGAGTGTTGCAGCACTGAACGTCCTAAGCTCCTCCCACGCGTTGCGTCACTGGCACGTGACTTTCTCAAGGATAAACACAGGAAGCCACGGCCTCTGTGTTTAAGTCCTATGGCATTGTGGTTACCATGGAGACAGCGCTGTGTTCATTGGATCATCACACTGCTTACTGCTACTACTGGCGTGTAAATATTTAGATTTAAAAACAAGTTTAATTGTTACATAATACTTAAAAAAGGAAATGTATATTTATAATCGCAGGTTAGAAAAGGAAAACAGATATAAAAAATTTTGAAACAGAAAGTAAAAGACGCTGATAGAAGCATTGATTATATGATAACAGACTCCCTCCAGTGATGTGAAACGGTATTGCACACTTCTGTTTTAAACAGCAAGTGATATGACAAACGGAGATGCATGGTGCAATCCCTAATGCGTAAGTCTGACACCACAATACAAATAACCTAAGATCCACACTGTGTGGTTAGTAGAGAAATTATCATTATGCTAACACACTACACCATCCACAGCAAACTCCTTTGTCTCTTGAGGAGTTTATACAGATGTGCTCAAATAAGGTCGTTTGGGATTGGATGATTAACGAGTAGTGTTCTGTATAGAAATTTTTAATCTGGAGATAATTTGTGAGTTCAGATGAAGGAAGGTTGTATTTAGATTGCAGGATGGGAAAGGAGATAAACGTCTTGTATGGAAACAATGATCTTAGAGTAGTCAAACCATTGTTTCACCAGTAAGGGAATGAGTTATTGTTATTGTGGTTTTGTACGAGTCTAGAATCTCCAAAAAAGGATGCTAGAGGGGGGGGTGTCTGATGATAGTTTAAAAGTTGTATTCATTTTAAGCCATAATTGGAGGTAGTGGGCAACAATGTTGTTTAATTTGAGGATTTTATGGTGAGAATTTAGATTGGACCATCGTAAACCTTGTAGGAAGTGTGGGGAGATTGAAGTTGATTTGAAGTTTAGCCATGGGATGTTTGGGTTAGGGGCAAACCATTGGGCTATTTGTGTGAGTTTGGTTGCTATGAAGTATTGCCAAATATTTGGGAGGCCAAGTCCACCTTTATTTTGGGGTCTGAACATGAGAGAGTAGCTGCATCTTGGTTTCTTATTAGACCAGATAAATCTGTTAATCTCTCTTTGTAGGGCTTCTATTCTGTATTTGGGGACGTTAATAGGTAGAGCATGGAAGTGGTATAAAAGTTTGGGTAGTATCGCCATCTTAAAGGCACAGATCCTACCCAGGAGGGAGATATGATATGAGGACCATATTTTAAGAAGAGAACTAATATGTGAGAAAAGAGGTGTGTAGTTGGTTTTATATAGAAGTTTGTGATGGGATGTAATGTGGATACCAAGATATCTAAATAATTTGGAGCACCATATAAAGTTAAAATTTCGCTGTAGGTTGGTGGTCAAGATAGGGGAAAGATTAATAGGAAGGGCTGAGCATTTGTTAATGTTAATACCTAAACCTGATAGGGCATGAAAAGAGTTAAGTTCAGATATCAGGTTGGGAATAGATGTGAGAGGGTTAGTAAGAAATAGTAGAGCGTCATCTGCGTATAAACTCAATTTGAATTCATTTGGGCCCTTACTATATCCTTTGATGTCTGAACTATTTCTTATGGCTTGAGCTAGGGGTTCTATTGCTAGTGCAAATAAAAGTGGGGAGAGGGGGCAGCCCTGTCTAGTACCTCTACTTAGAGAAAAGACGTCTGAGTTGTGGCCTGGGATTTTAATTCTAGTTTGAGGGAGGTGGTAAAGGGCATTAAATCCATGGATAAATGTATCTGTGATGCCGAATTTAGGGAGTAAGTGATTAAGGTATGACCAGTTTACACTGTCAAATGCCTTGTGTATGTCAAGGCTGAGAAGGCAGACCGGGCGAGAAGAGAGGTTGGTATCCTGTACTATGTTTGTGACAAGTCTGTATGTTGTATGTTGTCCGTAATCTGTCTACCGGGTATAAAACCTGTTTGGTCAATATGGATAAGGGAAGTAATGACTGTCGCCAATCTGTCTGCTAAAAGTCTGCCAAAAATTTTCTAGTTATTATTGAGAACTGAGATAGGGCGAAAATTTTGAGGGAGGGTGTGGTCTTTAAGAGGTTTAGGGATAAGGGATACATTTGCTAGAAGCATATCCTCTGGAAACTGGCCACCCATCAGAATATGGTTAAATAGTTTTGTTAGTCTAGGTGCTAAGAGGGGAGCAAATTTCTTGTAGTATGATGTAGTGAAACCATCTGGGCCAGGTGCTGTTGATGTTTTCAGCGATTTAATTATATTGATAATTTCAAGGTCTGTGCAAGGATCGTTGAGGGTGGAAGCCTGTTGTTCATTGAGAGTAGGGAGATGTAAATTATCAAGCCACTTGATTGAAGTGTGATGGGGATGAGTTTGGGGGCCTGAGAGAAGATCTTTATAGAAAGAAGAGAATATGTCTAGGACTTATTTGGGGTGTGTGACCAGGTTGCCTGATTGGTTTCGGAGCTTGTATATATGGGGGGGTTTATGTTCTTGGTTAAGTTTTTTTGCGAACATGGTAGAGGTAGAATTGCCATATAACAGAAATTTGGCCTTAGAAAATCTGAGGGATTTTTCAGTGTCTGCTGAAAGAATTGTATCTAGGGCCTGACGTTTAGATTGAATTAGTTTTGTAGTATCGTGGGAAGGGGATTAGTTCAGTTTGTTATGTAAGAGATCTAGGTCTTTGGTGAGGCTTTTAATCTCAGTGAGTTTAGCTTTATTCTTGGCTGCTGTTATACTAATCAGATGTCCCCTAATGACTGCTTTATGTGCAGACCAGAGTGAGGTGGGGGATATGTCGTTAGTTGAGTTATTTTTTAAATAGTCTTCAATATGTGTGGTTATGTCTTGAAGAGTGGATGGGTCTGATAAGATCGAGTCGTTCAGATGCCAGTTGAATGGGGTAGGGGCAAGACCAACATGAGAAGTTTCAAATTCAACCATGTCATGATCAGACCATGGACAGGGATGGATTCGGGCTCTTGAAGAATTTGCCAATAAGATAGGGGTGCTGAAGATATAATCAAGCCTAGCATAACAGTCATGTGGGTGGGAGTAGTGGGTAAAAGCCTTTACACCAATGTTATGGGCTCTCCAGGAATCAATTAGTTGGAATTTGCTAAGTGAGCGATTAATTGATTTGGAGAAGGCTTTCGTGGTGAGGGCAACTTTGCTTCTGTCTAAGGAGGGGTGTGCAGCTAAGTTAAAGTCACCTCCTAGTACTATATGGGGGGAGCTAAGGCGGTCTAGAGATTCAAAAAATTTGTTGAAAAATTATGTTTGAGCATCATTAGGGGCGTATATGGAGGCGATTGTAAGTGAACGTTTGTTCATTATGCCTTTCAGTATAATGTAACGGCTTTCTATATCTTTATACTGTAAATGTGTTGTATTTCAAATATGATAGAGTTACGGATAAAGATCGCTTCCCCCCTAGATTTATTGGAGAATGTGGTAAAGTAAAGTTGGTTATAAGTTTTGTCAAAATAGCGCGGGTGATTTTCAGTGCAGAAATGGGTTTCCTGAAGGAGGATAATATCTGCACCCAGTCTTTTATAGTGTCTGAAAGCCTTTTTACGTCTTTGTGGGGAATTAAATCCTTGTATATTGTGTGAAAAGATCTTAAGACCCATTTTTAATAGAAGTATATTTGCAAATTATTTTGATTGGGTTGGGGAAAACTTTATATGGGAAGTGGGCTAAAATTTGAAATATATTAGGGTGTACCCAGTTATTACCAGTGCCAACACTACCAATACAGATTAGAGATGTGCAATATAGTATAAAGCTATAGCATAGAGTAAGGAGACAACAGTAGAATAATAACTTTCTTCTTGAGTAAACCTGTAAAAGGATAAAAGTAGAATCTTCCAGAAAGTATTATATTTAGAAACAATGCCATAAGGGCAAAAGAAAAATGTAATTTGTAATAAACCGTAAGGGGGCCAGAGGACTCAGTGTCAGTGAGGACTCAGTGTCGTCTGACCTTACAAATTTTAAACGTGGACAAAAAAAGTCCAAGACTCACAAACCAGGACTGCCGCGGCACCCAGACCAATGGAGGAGCCGCACCAGGTCGTGGATGAGAGCATGGGGACAAACCAGCGACGGCGGATGGATGAGCCAGGTAAAAATTATATATCAAACATTAAGGTGCGAGGTCGGAAGAACAATCTGAACATAATCCTCAAGAGTAACCGAACAATTAGATTGTGATGTGAGGTGCAAACATGTGGGTTTAAAGTTATAATAACCTCTACTTCTATAATAGTCACTTGAGAGAGACAAGGTAGAAAGTAGGGAGCCAAAAAAAAAGGCGGGGTGTACTGGGGTGGTTCGATGAGCCAGCATTATATTGTAGTCGGTAAGGATACCATCTGGGAGGAAAGTCAAGTTCTGCATTGAATTGTATTTTGAAGGAGGGGTGGTGAACCCTTAGGTGTTATAGGCTGGGTCCGTCACAGGGTTATTGTGAAATGGGACTATGAGATTCTAGTTATTTTTTGATGCAATGAGAGAATTAAGACATGTGTATATTAATTGGATGAAATCAAAGATCTCCCTTCGTCATCCTCTTCAAAAAAAGAAAAAAATTGTCTCCCTCTAATCGGATCAGTATGGCTGTTGTAAGAGGTTTTCTAGGATGAAAGTTGTGTACCGACATTCAAATAATTTGGAGTAATGCAAAAAAGAGAAAAAGAAAAAAAGAAAAAAAAGACAGGAACTTTTCTTGAAGGATTTTGCTGCTTTGTTTTTAGATTCAGAGCATGTGGCAAAAGAACTAGATAAGATTCTCAGGCTTAGTCTTAGGAAGATTGGCGCCATCTTCTCCGTTCTCTTTGATTGCGATGAGAAGAGGGGGTAGACCATATGGGGGATGAACGGGGTGTTGCAGGGAGACGGTTCGGGGGTTCTGGATGTAACAAGCCCAGTTTGATAAGTAGATCTTTCCCTTCGATGATGTTATAAACTGTGTGTGTGGTGCCATTGTGCATCACCGACAGTTTAAATGGGAAAAGCCAGCCATATTTGATTCTATTTGTCTGAAGGATTGTGGTGACTTCCTTCATCCTGCATCTGCGGTCAAGGGTAGCTGGGGAGATGTCAGGATAGATCTGCAATCTGACACCGTCTAGCTCAATATTTGGTGTATTTCTGGATGCCCTCATGATATCCTCTTTAGTGAGAAAATCCTTCATGCACAGTATTATAATATCGCGTGGAGGCTTGTCAGAGGGTGGTTTGGGGCGAAGTGCTCTATGAATCCTGTCACAGGTGAAGGCTGACAGGGGCTTGTCTGGCAAAAGCATGTGGAAGACTCTAGACACTGCAGGGAAGAGATCTGTGGTAGATTCGGGGACACCACACACTCTGATATTACTTCTACGATTGTCCAAATCTTCCACGTGTGCCTGCATAAAAGAAAAGCTATCTGCAAGTGTTTAATAGTCCCTCCTGAGGTCACTGTGTGCAAGGGCGAGTTTGTCATGTTTAGTTTCCAGCACATCTGTCTGGCTTCCTATGTTAGCAATCTCCTGTGTTAGAGCATTGGTCGATTTGTGAAGTATCTTATCAGCTAACTTCTCATATATGGCTGAGAGACTGGCGTCTAGATCAGCTTTAGTCAGGGGGGTGTTGTACTCACATTCCTTGGTAGACCTCAGATGTGTCGGTGTGGAGCTGTTAGAGGCGGCCTGTGAGCCGGCGCCATTTTTGGACATCTTTCCCTGCTGTTGTTCCAAGCCGAGTAGGTATTTAGTTAAGGAATGTCCGGAGCCCTGTTTGCCCCTCTTTTTGTTCGATCTCTTTTCAAATAATTTATTGAGAATACAACAATACAATTTTACAGTACTGGTTTTAAATTTATGTAAGGTTACAAAATATGAGGAAAAGGAACTTCTCAATCATAACTTAGAATAATAATACTTAAGTTATCTTGTAGAAATCAGTAAGAAAATCTATTATCCAGTGTACATATCTGAATTATATAGTTATAACAATTAATAGAGCTTTTGTAATTGGAAAAATAAATAAATAAGTAGATAAATATATATATATAAAAAAAAATACAATATGTCACAATAGTGAGACATAAAATGCAACTAAATTAGATAAATCAGGTAATAATGAGATGACCTAGAGAGACACCCAAACAACCAGGGCCAAGGTCCGGCTATTTGGCCCAGCATATCCCGCGTGCATGGGTGCCCCTCCAAAGCATCCCCATCAAAGGTATAGTTAGTTTGCATCCAAAAAAGTAATAGTTTGCCTAACCAAATAATAATTTAATAGAAATAGATAAAGACATATTTTATTATTATACATCACTAAAAATAAAATTTAATAAGTGGGAATATGTGCTGGGATCTGAAAGGGTTATGGAGGGAATTTCGGTCTCCAGAGAGAAGCGAGTGTTAAATATTTATGGGAACATGTAATAATATAGACCGTGAAGGTGGTAGATCTCATTAGGGTAAAAGAAGTGAATAGTTCAAATCCGGTGGTAGTATGTGTGTTATCCATGGAAGCCAAAGAGATTCAAATTTGTCCAGTTTATCAAGTATGATTGCCTCCATTTTAGCATGGATCATAGCTTGAGTTCTTTTTGTTCGATCTCATGCACCGCTGTGTTCCTCAGGGGTGCTAGGATATTTCAGATGTTTCTTGAGCAAAAATAGCCCTGGGAATCAGGCCTGGCGATCAAGGTCAGACGGAGCTCTCAGCAAACGTCTGCCTCGCATCGCGCCGCACATGCTCCCCCGAAAAGAGGTCTAACCTTAAACTATGTAGAGGGTTCTTTACTGTAAGAGCGGCAAGGATGTGGAATTCCCTTCCACAGGCGGTGGTCTCAGCGGGGAGCATCGATAGCTTAAAGAAAGTATTAGATAAGCACCTGAATGACCGCAACATACAGGGATATACAATGTAATACTGACACATAATCACACACATAGGTTGGACTTGATGGACTTGTGTCTTTTTTCAACCTCACCTACTATGTAACTGTATAACTATGTGATGATTTAAGAAAAGGCTGACTTGAAAACTTATTTTATGAAACAGTTTTGTTGAAATATGTATTTCTTTTCTATCTACAGACAAGAAAAACTATTTCCAGGAAGTTTTGGAACAGCTAGATATGAAAAATCACTTAACTTCAAAAGTGACTTTGAGTGACATCCTGAGCATTGGGTCAGAGAGCCTGACAGAAGAACAATCTAACAATATAAAGGATATTCCATGGCACTTCTTGAGGAACCTTCTGGCTTTAAAAAGGATCTCCCAAAATACCCAACTGAAGAAAAACGCAGCTACTTCAGTTAATATTGATGTGTTTGATATGTTTAAAGCTGACCTTGATACATCAAGCACAGTTCACCCCTTGGATATCCTGTGTGTTCTCCTCCATTGTTCAGATAGTTTTCTGCAACAAGAGATTGTAACCAAATTGTCCATGTGTCAGTTTGCCGTCCCTCTACTGATTCCCCCTGCTGGTGATGGATCACACTGCACCCTCATGTTGTGGGCAATGAGAGACATTGTGAAGAAGTGGAGACCCCAATCATTAGTGAACAGTAAAGGGTTCAGAGAAGAACATGTAGTTAATATTCCAATGCCGATCTTCTCTTTTGTCAGATTAGGGGCAAATAAATTGTCCAAATCTAAAATTCTCAACCAGATTCTAAATCCAGCTCAGCAACATCACAATTTCTTCATCCACCATGATATGGATGGAGGGAACATCGAAAGGAAGATATCTGACGGACTAGTGGAAATGTCCTGGTATTTTCCTTGTGGTAGTTTGGATGTTTTCCCAGAGCCCATTGCAGTGACCAACCTACGAGGAGACCTGGAGACCAACTGGGACCAGTTCACATTTCTGACTCAAGTTTCCTCTGCTGTGTTCATATTTATTGAGAGTATTTCTGAGAGTCAATTCCAACTGTTATCAACCTGTAAAAACAATGAAACACAGTATTATTTCATTATCACTCCAGGATTAGCCAAAAATATTAACCCAGAAATGCAAATATTCTTAAGGCTTTTAATGAAGACATTAAAGGTTAGTATAGATCAAATTATATGTAAAAGGAACAATTTAAATGATGCTGATTTTGTGAAAAACATCCAGGACCTCCTTAGAAGTTTATTAGGAAAAGAGTTTCAAAAGCTGTCACTAGAGAGCATGAAAAAACAAGCCCATGGGCTCCAGATGGATGTAGATGAAAACTTTCCTGACTGTCAGAAGGCAAGAGCGTGTGCATATAACATTACCGCTGAAATAAAAGATGTTGAAGAGTATAAAAGGAAAATGCTGAGACTTCAGGGGGATTTATGGAAGCAACTGTCCAAAGTAGAGAAAGAACTTTGCAGAATGACAAAACAAGGGGAAATGGGTACAGAAGAATATCGGTCTCATTTGAAACAGCAACGCATTGCACTGCATCAGCAGCAACATCAGCATGATTTGACTGATCCTATGATGTTGTTTATTACTGCAATCACTAATTTGTCTCAGGTAGAGAAACAATACTTTCTAAAGTGGATGAAATTAGAACTTGATTTGATCGCAAGAAGGAATCTGTCTTCCTTACAGGTAGAATACAAAGAAAGAAGTAGATCAGACAATCCAGAGGAACTCAAGCAGGTAGACCAAAAAATCTCAGACAGTTCTTTAGGAATTGAACATTTCCTACGTGAGTTAGGACAGTTTTATGAGGCTGAGTGTTCTATGGTTAAAGAAAAAATTATTGCAGCAGGGAGAGCACAGTTTACAGGGCTTCCAGGAATTGCTGCTAACCTTCTATTGGAAGGATTTCCATTGGAGCTAATAGATGGAGATGCCTCCAACATTCCACTGAAATGGATAACTGATGTTCTGACTGACCTAGATATAAAGACAGGAGGGAAAAGTAAAATAAGAGTAATAACTGTGCTGGGAGTGCAAAGTACAGGGAAATCCACCCTTCTGAACACCATGTTTGGTCTTCAGTTCCCGGTGGCCAGTGGAAGATGCACACGAGGAGCTTTCATGACTCTTCTAAATGTGAAGGAGAACTTCCAGGAGGAGCTGGGCTGTGATTTCATCTTGGTGATTGATACAGAGGGGCTGAAAGCTCCAGAACTGGCATCTTTGGAGGACAGTTATGAACATGACAATGAACTGGCCACACTAGTAGTTGGACTTAGTGATATTACGATTGTTAACATGGCCATGGAAAACACAACAGAAATGAAGGATATTTTACAGATTGTTGTTCATGCTTTTCTTCGGATGAAAGAAATAGGAAAGAAACCCAACTGCCAGTTTGTACATCAGAATGTGAGTGACGTGTCTGCTCATGAAAAAAATATGAGAGATAGGAAGAAACTTCTGGAACAGCTGGATGAAATGACCAAAGCAGCTGCAAAAATGGAGAAGAAAAGTGTTATCACATCTTTCAATGATGTGATGGACTATGATCTAGAAAAACACAGCTGGTACATTCCTGGACTCTGGCAGGGGGTCCCCCCAATGGCCCCAGTGAACTCTGGCTACAGTGAAAATGTCAATAAGCTAAAGCAGCATTTGTTTGAATTCTTGAAAAAACAGAATGCACCTTGCAACATTGGTGGATTTATCACATGGATAGAAAGCTTGTGGAGAGCGGTGAAACATGAGAAATTCATCTTTAGTTTCCGTAACAGTCTGGTGGCTGAAGCTTATAATAAATTGTCTATGCAGTTTTTTCAGTGGGATTGGGAATTTTCTAAAAAAGTCTATAACTTTGTCATCAGAACAGAAAATATGATAAAAAACCAGTCAGCTGAGAATCTGGATTCAGAAAGTTATGAAGAATACAGGAGAGAACTTCAATTGCTGGTGTCTGAGGAGGAAAACAAAATTCTGGATTTGTTAGAAAAATATTATGACAGTAAGTCTGGAAATGTTCATCTTATAGAACGATATCGGGAAGATTTCAGGATGAATATACAATTCCTAAGAAAAGATCTAGAAAGAAATGCTCTAAATAAATATACTGAGGCAGTTTCTATCCAGAAAGGGAAGTTTGAGATCCATAACGTTCAGAATCAATATCAGATGTTGATAGAAGAAAAAATCAGTGACTTGCTGAAAGATAGTAGAAAGGACTATATCACGGATGAGGAAATACAACAGGAATTTGAGTCCATGTGGAAGAAAACACTGACAGATTTACAGATCAAGAAGTTAGTTAGACGTAATGTTGATCAAGCAATTTTACAGCAATTAAGACATGACCTGAGCAGGAAAGGATCTACTGTTCATGAAAAATTAAAGCATGTAAAAAATCTATCAAGTCATGGACAGTGCACTTTTAAAATGGATGAAAAGTATATTGATCGCCCTTGGTGGAAACGTTGGCAGCATAAATTGGGACAGCAAAGTGAAGCATCTGAAAAGACAGAGGACTTTGCTGTCTCGCTAATAGAAAAGTGTGAACTGTATGTAAAAGAAAAAACTGATAACTCAGAAAATTATGACAACACTCACTGCCAAGAATTACTACACATGATCAATAAACAACTTAAAAGTAGCAGTCTGCCTTTTTCGGAAGAATTTGAGCTAGACATCAAACTCATGATTCTTGGAAATGCTGCCCAAATGTTTCAAAAGATGCATGACACATTTATCAAAAATAATGACCCAATAGCTTGTCTGGAGAGCCTAAAACCTCAGTATTTATCAATATTTCTCAGCATATTCCAAGAGAAAGATGAAAGCCAGAACAGAGCCAGACAATTTTGTGAACGATGTCTCAAACCAGCAATGACTGATTATGTCTTCAAACATATTGGTAAAAAGATAGTGGATGACATCTTAAATGGCTCTGATCATATCATCTTCAGCAGCAGAAGTTTTTTTCAGTGTGACATTCTAGAGAAACTATTGGAAGAAATGTCATTTCAGAAATATGTAGAATACATTCATTCATATGAGAAATTTTCAGCATCATGGATATTAAGTTACATCTCCAAAAAATACAAGAGCTCCACAACTATGGACAATTTATGGAAAAATATTCTGTCCTCCGTCATAATGGAAATTCAAACTGCACTTAAAGCTAAAGCATGTTTAGAAAGTCCCAATGTATCATCCTTTTTAGAAAATGTCTGTGAAACATTACAAAAGGAACTGGTAATACCACAGAATGAGATGAAAGTGATCATGTTCCGCAACACGGCTGCAGTTGAGAAATTTTCATCTTACATTCAACACTTGCTTACGAAAACAGAGCAACAAGTCCTAACAGAACTGGGATCATTGGATATTGAGTCTGTACTTTCCAGGGCTACGTTGAAGCCTCAGGATGAATTGCTCAGGAAGGTGATTGGATGCAGCAAGCAGTGTCCATTCTGTGGTGCCCCTTGTGAGGCCGGAGGTGGTAACCATAAGGAGCACTTTGCATCTATCCACAGATCCACAGGACTGAGAAAATGGAAATACGTGTTGGATAAGAGTTTGGTGACCAATATCTGTTCAACTCTTGTTGTATCCAACAAAAAGTTTAGATGTTCTGACACAGACTATGAGTGGCACCCATACAAAGAGTATCGTACATATTATCCAAACTGGGCTATTCAGCCTGACCCCAGCATGGAGTCCTCAGACTACTGGAAATACATATTTGTGCAGTTTAATAAACAATTTGCAGAAGAATACAGAGCAAATCCAGCTGAACTTCCAAAAGACTGGAAGAAAATCACAAGAGCTCAAGCCCTTGAAAGTCTAAAGAAAGTGTTCAATATGAACTAGAATGATGAAGGAGGATACACATGATAAAGGTGTACAGTATGCAGTTATTATTTTTTACTTTTTCTTGTTCAAACGTTTAATTGATAGCTAAAAAGTCAAATAGTAAAGTCACAAAACATGGAGTAGCATTGAGGAGCATGTAGTATAACATTCTTCCAGTGTGCATATAATATGGTTCCAGGAGTGTAGTGATGTACCAAGAACTAGGTCACTTCATAAATTGCAAAGTAAAGAAATTAAAACACAATACACTGTTGACTAGACCCTCACATACATAATCAAAAGGTCTATAAACCATATATTAGGAGGGTTCCCAAAAGGTATCGGGGCCAGGGGGTCAAGAGCACTAAATGCTTATGTTTAACTTTTTAAATATTTTTTCGTATATTGTTTGTATCTGGTAAAATAAAATTGTACTCCTACTATAGGTAAAGGTAAACTAATGCAATGTAAACAAGTCCACATTTCATGTTATTGCAGCATTTACCTAATTAACATAAAGTTTAAGTTTAATAAACTTTCAACATATTTTGCTTATTGCGTTTCATATGCATCAGTAGTGCCGGCCTAAGTGGATTGTTCATAAACAGCTAATTCAATAAAGTTGCCTTTGGGGATTGTTTATGCAGCGTGGCCTCCATTATTTTACGCAAGAATCTCTGTTTTGTGGTTGGAATAAATCCAAAAGGAGAGCCAGGACCATCTGAGAAAGGGGAAGCTGCACAGACTGTGTGGAGCCGGAGTGGGGCTCCTTTTGTGTAGTCTTCTTTTAATTTTGTTGAATATTACACAGAAAGGATAGAAGGTCCGTCTTGTCAGATGGTAGATCAATAATGAAATTGTAGGCCACACCACCCACCAAAACACATTACACCACCAACACCCATTATAATAATGAGACACAGACCAGCAAATGGCAAAGAATGGCTGCGGCACTTTTATTGGTTTAAAGCATATTTCAAATTGATAAAGCCAAAACTTTATTATTACAAATAATTATAACAAACAACAATACCTTTGCTCAGTTATAGAACTCAAGCAACATAAATACAAATTCATCTGAATATAAACGTCCCTCCTAGAAATCCAGGGTGACCAAACCACATAGAAGTGCTCGCGACTAGGGAGGGAGGGAGCTCTTCAGCTGGAGGGGTCCAAGAGGAAGTTCCCAGCCTCAGCAGCCTCTTTTATAGACTTTCCTGGGAACTCCAGACTTTTCCAAACGTTTCCATTGGCTCCCAATGTATAGCTTCATCTGAATTTAAAGTGACAGTACCTAATACAAATATTACATAGCAGAAACCACTTAACAATAAATAGAATGTGCTGCGGTGTCCACAGTCTCAAGAAAGGGGGCCCATATGAGTGCCCCCCTTTATCACTCTCTTCATAAAAACTCTCCCCACAAAAGAATAAGTAAAACATACAATAACATGATGGGACACTCTGGGTTATCTTGTAAGTGAGCTTGTTATGGCTATTTATTAATAAGACTCTTCTTTTTTTTAATGTCTAGAGGGTTACATATGTAGGTTTATGTGGTAATAATGAGGGGTATGTTGAATATAATCATCTTGTTTGCAGAAATAGGCAAATGGCATAAATATATCCTGCAATGTAAGCAATTTAGCGCTTTACTGTTGAAGTGCCACATATTTAACCACTTAAGGACCAGGACCTTTTTCTGACACTTGTTGTTTATCAGATATAATTAGTATGTTTTGCTAGAAAATTACTTAGAACCCCCAAAAATTATATATATATTTTTAGCAGAGACCCTAGAGAATAAAATGGCAGTCGTTGCAATATTTTATGTTACACTGTATTTGTGCAGGGGTCTTTCAAACGGAATCATATTTTGTAAAACATACACGTTTATGAATTAAATAAAAATAAAAACAAAGTTAAGGTAACCCATTTTTTGTTTTGTTTAACCAGTTCCCGACCGGCTCCTGTAGATATACGTTGGCAGAATGGCACGGCTGCGCAAAGTAATGTACCCATACGTTACTTTGAATTTGCCTCCGTGAGTCGGGTCACGGGTCCCGCGGACTCGATCGCCGCGGGCATACCTGCGATCGCCTCATGGAGAGGAAGAAAGGGGAGATGGAAAGTAGACACCCCAAGGAAATTGCTGAGAGGCATGTTGAGCCCATTGAATATTCATTTTTTTTGTCCCAAGTGATTGAATAATGGCAAAAAAATATTACAAAAAGTTGTCACTAAATGATATATTGCTCACACAGGCCATGGGCATATGTGGAATTGCACCCCAAAATACATTTAGCTGCTTCTCCTGAGTACGGGGATACCACATGTGTGGGACTTTTTGGGAGCCTAGCCGCGTACGGGGCCCCGAAAACCAGTCACCGCCTTCAGGATTTCTAAGGGCGTAAATTTTTGATTTTACTCCTCAATACCTATCACAGTTTTGAAGGCCATAAAATGCCCAGATGGCACAAACCCCCCCCCCCCCAAATGACCCCATTTTGGAAAGTAGACACCCCAAGCTATTTGCTTTGAGGCATGTTGAGTCCATGGAATATTTTATATTTTGACACAAGTTTGGCGAAAGTGACAATTTTTTTTTTTTTTTTTTGCACAAAGTTGTCACTAAATGATATATTGCTCACACAGGCCATGGGCATATGTGGAATTGCACCCCAAAATACATTTAGCTGCTTCTCCTGAGTATGGAGATACCACATGTGTGGGACTTTTTGGGAGCCTAGCTGCGTACGGGGCCCCGAAAACCAATCACCGCCTTCAGGATTTCTAAGGGTGTACATTTTTGATTTCACTCTTCACTGTTTCGGAGGCCATGGAATGCCCAGGTGGCACAAACCCCCCCAAATGACCCCATTTTTGGAAAGTGGACACCCCAAGCTATTTGCTGAGAGGAATGGTGAGTATTTTGCAGCTCTCATTTGTTTTTGAAAATGAAGAAAGACAAGAAATTTTTTTTTTCTTTTTTCAATTTTCAAAACTTTGTGACAAAAAGTGAGGTGTGCAAAATACTCACTATACCTCTCAGCAAATAGCTTGGGGTGTCTACTTTCCAAAATGGGGTCATTTGGGGGGGGTTTGCCACCTGGGCATTCCATGGCCTCCGAAACTGTGATAGGCAGTGAAGAGTGAAATCAAAAATGTACGCCCTTAGAAAGCCTGAAGGCGGTGCTTGGTTTTCGGGGTCCCGTGCGCGGCTAGGCTCCCAAAAAGTCCCACACATGTGGTATCCCCGTACTCAGGAGAAGCAACAGAATGTATTTTGGGGTGTAATTTCACATATCCCCATGGCATGTTTGAGCAATATATCATTTAGTGACAACTTTGTGCAAAAAAAAAAAAAAAAAATTGTCTCTTTCCCGCAACTTGTGTCACAATATAAAATATTCCATGGACTCGACATGCCTCTCAGCAAATAGCTTGGGGTGTCTACTTTCCAAAATGGGGTCATTTGGGGGGGGGTTGAACTGTCCTGGCATTTTATGCACAGCATTTAGAAGCTTATGTCACACATCACCCACTCTTCTAACCACTTGAAGACAAAGCCCTTTCTGACACTTTTTGATTACATGAAAAAATTATTTTTTTTGCAAGAAAATTACTTTGAACCCCCACACATTATATATTTTTTTAAAGCAAATGCCCTACAGATTAAAATGGTGGGTGTTTCATTTTTTTTTCATACTGTATTTGCGCAGCGATTTTTCAAACGCATTTTTTGGGGAAAAAACACACTTTTTTAAATCTTAATGCACTAAAACACACTATATTGCCCAAATGTTTGATGAAATAAAAAAGATGATCCTTGGCCAAGTACATGGATACCAAACATGACATGCTTTAAAATTGCGCACAAACGTGCAGTGGCGACAAACTAAATACATTTTTAAAAGCCTTTAAAAGCCTTTGCAGGTTACCACATTAGATTTACAGAGGAGGTCTACTGCTAAAATTACTGCCCTCGATCTGACCTTCGCAGTGATACATCACATGCATGGTGCAATTGTTGTTTACATTTGACGCCAGACCGACGCTTGCGTTCGCCTTAGCGTGAGAGCAGGGGGGACAGGGGTGCTTTTTTTTTTTTTTTCTTTATTATTTTTTTGCTTTTTTATCTTATTTTTAAACTGTTCCTTTCATTTTTTTTTTTTTTAAAGTTATCTCTAGGAATGTAAATATCCCCTATGATAGCAATAGGTAGTGACAGGTACTCTATTTTAAAAAAATTGGGGTCTATTAGACCCTAGATTTCTCCTCTGCCCTCAAAGCATCTGACCACACCAAGATCGGTGTGATAAAATGCTTTCCCAATTTCCCAATGGCACTGTTTACATCTGGCGAAATCTAAGTCATAAAATGCTCGTAGCTTCCGGTTTCTTAGGCCATAGAGATGTTTGGAGCCACTCTGGTCTCTGATTAGCTCTATGGTCAGCTGGCTGAATCACCGGCTGCATTCTCAGGTTCCCTGTTGAGACAGGAGAGCCAGAGAAAAACACGGAAGACGGTGGGGGGGGCATTGTAAAAGCAGTCTAGAGGCTAATTAGCCGCTAGGATTGCTTTTACATGAAAGCCGACTGCTGGCTGAAAAGAATGATACCAAGATGATACCTAAACCTGCAGGCATCATTCTGGTATAACCATTCAAAGTCCTGAATGGCGTACCTGAAGACAAAAAAATGGTTATACTATACCACTAAGGGAGGTGTACGCTGCGTGCTTGGGTGTTAGCGGTACTGGCACTAACCTGACGCTGCCTGGGGCAGGTGCTTGCCAGTTCACCAAAACGCTACCAAAAAAACTGTTAGCGATCGCAGGGATCAGGCTTGACTCTGCGAACGCTGCAGTTATGCGTTTAGTGTTTTGTAAGTGACAGTGATCGATCGATACTGCACTTGGGTGGGCTGGGCCGGGCCAGGTGGAGGGGCAAAACGCAGGTGCTAGCAGGTATCTGGGCTGATCCCGCTAACACTGCGTTTTTGGGAACCCTAAACTGCTGGGGACGCCAGTATAGATCTGATCAGATCAGATATTGATCCGTACAGATACTATACCACTAAGGGAGGTGTATGGTGCGTGCGTGGGTGTTAGCGGTACTGGCGCTAATCTGACGCTGCCTGATGCTGGTGCTTGCCAGTTCACCAAAACGCTACCAAAAAAACTGTTAGCGATCGCAGGGATCAGGCCTGACTCTGCGAACGCTGCAGTTATGCGTTTAGTGTTTTGTAAGTGACAGTGATCGATCGATACTGCACTTGAGTGGGCTGGGCTGGGCCGGGCGGAGGGGCAAAACGCAGGTGCTAGCAGGTATCTGGGCTGATCCCGCTAACACTGCGTTTTTGGGAACCCTAAACTGCTGGGGACGCCAGTATAGATCTGATCAGATCAGATATTGATCCGATCAGATACTATACCACTAAGGTAGGCGTATGCTGCGTGCGTGGGTGCTAGCGGTACTGGCGCTAATCTGACGCTGCCTGGGGCGACGCATATCACCGCCGGGCGATCAGGGGGCTAAACTTTTATTCGGTAATAAACAGAGGGTGCCCTGACACTATAAAAAATAAACAAACTAACCAGCGTCACCCGTAACGGTTATACAGTGATCAGTGGTGAAAGGGTTAACTAGGGGGCAATCAAGGGGTTAAAACATTTATTAGGTAGTATATGGGGGTCCCTGACGCTATAAAATGCTGACGGCGAACCTAAATATTTACGTCCCTAACTAGCGTCACCAGCGACACTAATACAGCGATCAGAAAAATGATCGCTTAGTGACACTGGCGACAGGGGGTGATCAAGGGGTTAAAACTTTATTAGGGGGGGTTAGGGGGGTACCCTAGACCTACAGGGGGCTACCACTCACTGCCCTACCACTTCTAACTGTCACAAATTGACACCATGCAGTAAACAGAAAAAATATAAATTAAAAACACTGCTTGGTGTCAGTGTCACAGGGGGGGAGGGGTGATTGGGGGTTGATCGGGGGGGGGGGATCGGTTGTGTTATGTGTGCCTAGCATGTTCTACTGTGTGTGTGTGTTCACTCACTGTGAAGTCTTCTCTCCTCGGCGTCGGAACGGAAACTGCCGAGCCGAGGAGAGATGACATCACATCCTCTGCCTGTGTGTACTATACACAGGCAGGGAATGTTTCTCATTGGCTGGGAGCGATCGCGAGGGGGGGCCACCATCGGATGGCCTCCCCCTCGCCTCTCAACGCTCCCAGACCAAAGCCGACCGCAGCTGGCACCGGGGGGGGGGGTCCGATCGGACCCCCCACCTGCGGGAAGGCAATCACGTACCAGGTACGTGATTTTGCCTGCCCGTGCCATTTTGTTCACGTATATATGCGTGAAGCGGTCGGCAAGTGGTTAAAGCTAACAGGGTGTGACAATGTATGGAGACAACCAAGAGACTAACTTTGAGACAAATAAAGGTTATACTGACCATATAGGTAAGATTATGAGAAATACAAAGAAAATAGTAATAAGAAAAAAAATATAAATTTTTTTTTTTTTTTTTAACATTTTCATGCCTATTACAAGGAATGTAAACATCCGTTGTAATAGAAATAAGCATGACAGGTTCTCTTTATTGCAAAATCTGAGGTCAAAAAGAATCAAAAATCTCCTATTTACACTTTACAAAAAAATGTAATTTTACATTTACTAAAAAAAAAAAAAAAAAAAAAAAAAAAAAAAATTGCCCTTTAACCACTTAAAGTGGTTGTTAAGCCACTATCTGATCTTTATATCACCCCCTCTGTCAGATAAAAAGCTGCATCCTAGTGCCTGTGCTTTATTAAAAAAAAAAAAAAAAAAAAAAAGGTCTCTGCCTGTATTCACAGTATCTTTTAGCCATAAGAAGACTCCAGACTGTCAGTTCTCCCCCTGTGCTATCTACAGTGGACGGGCCGAGATTCCCCTGCTGACATCAGCCAGGGAGGAGGGAAGGAGAGGAGCAGAGAGCCAGGAGTCATGTGATTGCTGGAGGGCACTGTAAATACAGGTAGAGAAAGTTTTTTCGTTTTTTTTTTTTTTTTTATGAAGCACACTAAGATTCAGCTTTTTATGTGACAGAGGGGATGATCTAAAGATGAGATAGTTTTGAAGCCATGGGGAGAGGAGCAGATCCGTGATAGTGAGAGCTGAGAGGCAGGGAGGAGGGGGGGCAGAGGAGACACAGGCAGAGCTGCAGATAGCAGCGTCTGATGGAGACACGCACAGACACCAGTGTCAGGGGTCTATAGCCATGGTTCAAGGGAGTCAGCACAGAGAGGGGAGGGCAGAAACTGACAGGATCAGCCAGATATTACAGGTGATACAGGGGGCCAAATGACATGGCACAAGCGCTGTGCTGTATAACATGCATTAAGGGAACAAGAGCTGGTCGGCAAGTGGTTAAGGCCGTTAGGCGGAAGTGTGTAGGTAGGTACAGGGTGTAAAGTGCAGTTAGGTACAGGGTGTAGAGTGCAGTTAGGTACAGGGTGCAGAGTGCAGTTAGGTACAGGGTGTAGAGTGCAGTTAGGTAGAGGGTGTAGAGTGCAGTTAGGTACAGGGTGCTGTTAGGTACAGGGTGTAGAGTGCAGTTAGGTACAGGGTGCAGTTAGGTACAGGGTGTAGAGTGCAGTTAGGTACAGGGTGCAGAGTGCAGTTAGGTACAGGGTGCAGAGTGCAGTTAGGTACAGGGTGTAGAGTGCAGTTAGTTACAGGGTGCAGTAAGGTACAGGGTGTAGAGTGCAGTTAGGTACAGGGTGCAGAGTGCAGTTAGGTACAGGGTGTAGAGTGCAGTTTGGTACAGGGTGTAGAGTGCAGTTAGGTACAGGGTGCAGAGTGCAGTTAGGTACAGGGTGTAGAGTGCAGTTAGGTACAGGGTGCAGAGTGCAGTTAGGTACAGGGTGTAGAGTGCAGTTTGGTACAGGGTGTAGAGTGCAGTTAGGTACAGGGTGCAGAGTGCAGTTGGGTACAGGGTGCAGAGTGCAGTAAGGTACATGGTGTAGAGTGCAGTTAGGTACAGGGTGCAGAGTGCAGTTAGGTACAGGGTGTAGAGTGCAGTTAGGTACAGGGTGTAGAGTGCAGTTAGGTACAGGGTGTAGAGTGCAGTTAGGTACAGGGTGTAGAGTGCAGTTAGGTACAGGGTGTAGAGTGAACCCCCCCGAACTGTTTGACCACAGTGTTGGGTACATGCTCCAGGAGGATGCTGTTTTGAAGGCTCCGATGTTGGTACCCAGCTAGAGGAAGGCAGTAACGTGAGCCCAGAGAGAGGGGGTGCCCAAGAGGGACAGCAATCTGGCAGTCATGTTCCCCCAGCTGCAGCATACTGCCAGGTTTGCTCCAGTGATGAGGAGGGAGGGGATGATGAGGTCACTGACTCCACATGGGTGCCTGATAGGAGAGAAGAGGAGGAGGAGCAGACACATCACCAACGAGGCAGGATGCCCTCCAGGGGCCAGCTTAAGGGCAGCACACTGACTGCATCACACCGCAGAGCTCTGCATGTGCAGGGCGCTGCTGTCTCTGCGCGTTATTCCAAAAGTTCTTTGGTGTGAGCCTTTTTTGAGACGAGTGCATCAGATCGCTACGCTGCTATTTGCAACATATGTCTCAAGCATATCTCGCGTGGACAAAACATCATCCGCTTGGGCACCACATGCTTGACCAGACATATGTCGACCTGCCATGCAGTTCGTTGGCAAGCGTACCTAAAAGACCCACACCAAAGAACAAAGAGGACCTCTCCTTGCTCCTCATCAGCTAGGATCTCCAACCCCACTATACCTTCAGTCCTTTCTGAGACCTGCACTGAGAGGTATGACGGTGTAGAATTAGGTGTGTCACAGCCAAGTACTTGCGGGCAATCTGATATCGGTACACCAACTTTAGATTGTACCAGGCAAATTTCCCTGCCCCAGCTGCTGCACCACCAAAAAAAGTTCACTCCCAGCCATCCACATGCCCAGCGGTTGAATGCTAGCTTGGCTAAATTGCTAGCACTTCAACTGCTGCCTTTTCAGTTGGTAGACTCTGCCCCCTTCCATGAGTTTGTGGAATGTGCGGTTCCTTAGTGGCAGGTTCCCAAACGCCATTTTTTCTCACGGAAGTCGATTCCGGCTCTCTACCGGCATGTGGAAGGCAATGTCTTGGCCTCGCTGGACAGGGCGGTGAGCGGTAAGGTGCATAATACCGCTGACTCATGGTCCAGCAGGCATGGACAGGGACGTTACCTATCTTTCTAGGCACATTGGGTGACTCTGCTGGCAGCTGGGAAGGATGCAGGACAAGGTGCAGTAGTGTTGGAGGTTGTTCCGCCACCACGCCTCCAAAATGCTACTACTGGTGATTCTGACACACCTCTCTCCTCCACCCCCTCTGCTTCCTCTTCCTCCATGGCCTTTTCCTGTGCTTTGTTCTTGGAACCAGCAGTGCTCCGTAGGCGTTCAAGGGGCTACGCAAGTACGCAGGCCAAAAGATGCCATGCGGTGCTTGAACTGGTGTGCTTGGGGGACAGGAGCCACACTGGGGCAGAGATTCTGTCAGCTCTGCAGGGGCAGGCTCAGAGGTGGTTGACGCCACGCCAACTTAAGGTGGTTTGCGACAATGGCACCAACCTCCTCTCCGCACTCCGACAGGGACAACTGACCCATGTTCCCTGTTTGGCTCATGTCCTTAACTTGGTGGTGCAGCGGTTCTTGGGCAGGTACCCGGGCTTACAGGATGTCCTGAGGCAGGCCAGGAAAGTCTGTGTGCATTTCCGCCAGTCATATAATGCCAGTGCTCGGCTCGCTGACCTCCAAAAGGAATTTAACCTGCCCAAGAACCGCCTAATCTGTGACATGCCCACCAGGTGGAAGTTGTTGGCCATGCTGCAGAGGGCCATCAATGAGTAACTGTGCGACTATGGCACCAGGACAGGGTCAGGGGAGCTTGTTTTTTTTTCCCCACGCCAGTGGGCCATGATCAGGGATGCATGCACTGTCCTGTCACCATTTGAGGAGGCCACAAGGATGGTGAGCAGTGACAGTGCATGCATCAGTGACACTGTCCCTCTTGTCCACCTGTTGGAGCACACGCTGCATGGAATGATGGACAGGGCACTTGAGGCAGAACAGAGGCAGGAAGAGGAGGACTTCCTTACCTCTTAAGGCCCCCTTTATCCAGGGTGTTCCTGCGTGCCCGCCGATCACACAGGAAGAGGAGGAGGAGGAGGAGGATTGTGTCAGCATGGAGGTGGAGCCTGGCACTCAGCATCAGCAGCAGTCTTCAAGGGATCATTTACAGTCCCAAGAAACCCATGGACTTGTACGTGGCTGGGAGGAGGTGGCTGAGGATCATGTCGTCCTTAGTGACCCAGAGGACTCCAGACCGAATGCCTCAGCAAACCTACGCTGCATGGCCTCCCTGATCCTGCAAAGCCTGCGGAAGGATCCTCGTATTCGTGGTATCAAGGTGAGGGATCAATACTGGCTGGCAACCCTCCTTGATCCACTTTACAAGGGTAAGGTTGCGGACCTTATCTTGCCATTGCAAAGGGAGCAGAGGATGAAACACCTTCGGGAGGCCTTACAGAAAGGTCTGTGCAATGCATTACCAGAGACTGGGAGGTTAAAAACTCCTGTTCCTGGACAACGTGTTGCTGATGCTTCGGTCAGTCAAAGAAGGAGCGGTGGAGAAGGTGGCCGTCTGACCGATGCGTTCAGACAATTTTTTAGTCCGCAGCTCCAAGGTATGATCGGTTCCAGCAACCATCGCCAGCGTCTGTTTTACATGGTGCAGGAATACCTAGGAGCAAGATCTGACTTGGACATCTTTCCCACCAAAATTCCTCTGGGTTACTGGGTCACATTTAGTGCTGCTGGAGGCATGGTAACCGATCACAGCGCCTGTCCACCGACTCGGTTGATTGATTGACCTTCATAAAAATGAATCAGTCTTGGATCACCACCAGCTACCAAGCACCTGATGCTGATGTAACCGAATATTTTTTTTTGAAATGTCAGATTCCTTCAAGACTGCCTATGCTGATGCTGAGTGACTATCCTGTTATGCTGAGAGATTATCCTCTTCCTCCTCAATGATCATGCTGATAGCTTGTAAGAACATTTTTGGTTCTGGGCGCCGCCACCAGTGGCTAAAGCCCAATTTTTCAGCCCCTTTTTAACAGGGGCGTGTAATTACAATTTTTGATGCAATATTTTGCAGGAGGGTTCGTTGCTGCGCTCAACTAGAGTATCTGTGAGGGGTTGCAGTGTTGTGGCACCAGTGCCTAAGGCCCAATTTTTCAGCCCCTGTTTAACAGGGGCGTGTAATTACAATTTTTGATGCAATACTTTGCAGAAGGGCTCATTCCTGCACTCCAACTATAGCATCTGTCAGGGGTTGCAGTGTTGTGGCAGCAGTGGCTAAGGCCTAATTTTTCTGCCCCTGTTTGCCAGGGGAGTGTAATTTTGATGCAATACTTTGCAGCAGGGCTCATTCCTGCGCTCCAACTAGAGTATCTGTGAGGGGTTTCCCCGTGTTGTCAGAGGGGGTGGGGTCACCTGGGTACGCAAACGGGTGACCCCGCCCCCCTCTGACAACACGGGAAAAGCCACAGGGAAGTTCCCCATGCGTCAGAGGAGGGCAGGGTCACCGGGTGGCCCCGCCCTCCTTTATTTAAGAAATGTCAGAAGAACCGAAGCGTCACACGGCGGAAGACTCCCACTGAGGCGGATCGTGCGGACGGAGCGGAGAAGAAGCCTGGAGGAAGATGCGGGACAAGAAGAGCGGAGGAAGAAAAAGATGGAGAAGAAGGAGATGAAGAAGAAGATGGAGGAAGAAGAAGAACACCGAAGGAAGACCAGAAGAAAGAAGATGAAAGAAGAAGAAATTAATAAAGGACTTGTCAAAAACAGTCTCTTGTGTTTTTTAACCTTTTTGACACTTTGTTTGTGAAATGGTAGGGGTACATTTGTACCCCATTACCAATTCACATGGGGGGCGGGATCTGGGGGTCCCCTTGTTAAAGGGGGCTTCCAGATCCTGAAAAATCCCCCCGCCCGCAGACCCCCACAACCACTGGCCAAGGGTTGTAGAGATGAGGCCCTTCTCCCCATCAACATGGGGACAAGGTGCTTTGGGGGCTACCTCAAAGCACCCTCCCAATGTTGAGGGCATGTGGCCTGGTACGGTTCAGGAGGGGAGGGGGCCGCTCTCTCATTCCCCCTCTTCTCCTGCGGCCTGCCAGGTTGCGTGCTCGGATAAGGGTCTGGTATGGATTTTTGGGGGGACCCCACGCCATTTTTTAAAAAATGTTGGCGCGGGGCTCCCCTTAAAATCCATACCAGACCTAAAGGGTCTGGTATGGATTTTGAGGGGGCCTCCACGCCATTTTTTAAAAAAAGTTTTGGTGCAGGGTTCCCCTTAATATTCATACCAGACCTGAAGGGCCTGGTATGGAATTTAGGGGGACCCCACACGTTTTTTTTTTTTTTTGGTTCGGGGGTTCCCCTGTGGGGAAATCCCATGCTGTTTTTATCAATTAACTTTTATGTGTATTGTCGGACCGACAATTCATTAATAGCCGCGAGTAGTTTTAAATGACTTTTTTTCCTTTGAAATGTCATTTTGCTGTCAGACTGTTCTAAACACGGGAAACATGCGCCCCTTTACAGGCATAGTATAGAAACCCCCCAGGTACGAAATTTAAAGGAATATTACACTTTTATTGTTTCACTTTAAGCATTATTAAAATCACTGCTCCCGAAAAAACTGACTTTTTAAAACTTCTTTTTGCATTGATACATGTCCCCTGGGGCAGGACCCAGGTCCCCAAACACTTTTTATGACAATACCATGCATATAAGCCTTTAAAATTAGCACTTTTGATTTCTCCCATAGACTTTTAAAGGGAGTTCCGTGGCTTTCGAATTTGCCGCGAACACCCCAAATTGTTCGCTGTTTGGCGAACTGGCGAACAGCAAATGTTCGAGTCTAACTCATGTTCGACCTGAGCATAAAGCCCATTCCTAGCAGGGAGCAACATCAGGCATTCTAGGAGAAAAAAATTACACATCTAATTTCATTCCTACCTATCACACTTTTGAAGGTCCTGGAGCACCAGGACAGTGAAATTACCCACAAAATGACCCAATTTTGGAAAGAAAACACCTCAACGTATATTCTATGAGGCATGGACTGCAGACAGGTACTCAGGAACTCTGATGGGCTGCAGGAGGGAATGAGTGTTCCTGCTGGCGTCATTTTACAATGCACCAGTGGGGAAGTGGTTAAAATCTATACTAGAGCCAAAGGGTCCCCCCATGCCGTTTATTCCCCCAATTTTTTTGAATTTACATTTTTTTTGTACAATAATTTTTTTTAAATTTAGCTCTCAGCGGGGAAGCCTTAACAACCTATTCAAGAAAAACAAAAAATCACTGCGCTACCACAGAAAAAATAACCCCAAAAAGCAGCAGTTCAACTGTGAGATATACACAACAAAACAAAAAAACAGGGAAAAAGAACTGCGCTGTACCATAAAAATTATATAAGTGCATAAAAATCAACTAATGCTGAGCAAAGTGTAAAAAACTGAAATGAATAAGAAAAGATGTCATATTGCATGAAATCATAAGTGCATAAATTAATTTGACAATGTGTGGCAAAATTCATAAACTGAAAAATCCAGAAATTCTTCTATAGAGATGAGAAGAGTCCCATGATGCCTCTCCATGAAAGCCAGTGTGAAAAGGTAGAAAGTATAACACCCCTCACAGTGATCCTCCACCACCTAAAATTCATGCCTACCAGATTGCAAGCAAAACAGGCTCGGTGCTATTGTTGCATACAACCATTCCTGGCTCAAGCTACAGTGGCGTCAACCCCCTCTGAGCCTGCCCCTGCAAAGCTGACAGAATCTCTGCCCCAGTGTGGCTCCCGTCACCTAGACAGACCAACTGAAGCACCGCATGGCATATTTTATCCTGACTGCTTGCGTAGCCCCTTGAACGCTTAGGGAGCACTGCTGGTTCAGAGGACAATTCAGCAGAAGAGGCCATAGAAGAAGAAGAAGAAGAAGAGAAGGGGGTGGAGCAGACAGATGTGGCAGAATCACCACCATATTTTTGGAGGCGTGGTGGCGGAACAAGCTCCAGCACTGAACCCTGTCCTGCATCCTTTCCAGCTGCCAGCAGAGTTACCATGCACCGTGAAGGAAATGTAACGTCCCTGTCCATGCCTGCTGGACCATGAGTCAGCAGTAATGTGAACCTTGCTGCTGACCGCCCTGTCCAACGAGGCCAAAACATTTTCTTCCACATGACGGTAGAGAGCTGGAATGGCCATATGTGAAAATAAATGTATTTTTGGAACCTGCCACTGTCGTATAGCACATTCCACAAATTCACGAAAGGGGGCAGAGTCTACTAGATGAAAAGGCAGCAGTTGTAGTGCTAGCAATTTGGCCAAGCTAGCATTTAGACTCTGCGCATGTGGATGGCTGGGACAGTATTTTTTTTGTTACGGTTCAGCAACTAGGGTAGTGAAATTTGCCTGCTGAAATCAACAGGTGGTGTACTGCTAGAAGATTGGCTGCAAGTGCTTGTGGCACCCATTGCTATATCATTATTCCTCTCAATGCAGGTTTTTGAGAAGCCCTGAGGTATAGTAGGGGTAGAGATCCCAGATGAGGTGCAAGGAGAAGTCTGCATTTTTTTATGATGTGAGTCTTTCAGGTGCTATTGCCAACAGACTGCATGGCAGGTCATCATATGTCTTGTCAAGCATGTGGTACCCAAGCGGGTGGTCTTCTGGTCATGCTTGATGCGCTTCAGACAGAGATTGCAAACAGCAATAGTGCGATCTACTGCACGTGTGTTGAAAAAAGCCCACACCAATGAACTTTTGGAAGTCAGCGGGGAGTCAGCAGCGCCCTGCACCTGTGTAGCTCTGTGGTGTGATGCAATAGGGTGGCTGCCCTTAAGCTGGCCCCTGGAGGACATCCTGCCTCATTGGAGTTGTGCCTCCTCCTCACTTTCCTCCTCTGTTCTCTCAGGCACCCTAGTACAGTCAGTGACCTCATCATCTCCTCCCTCCTCGTCACTGGAACAAACTTGGCAGTATGCTGCAGCTGAGGGAACATGACTGTTAGTTTCTTGTCCTTCTGCGGCACCCCCTCTCTCTAGGCTCACGTTACTCCTTTCCTCAACCTGGAAACCAACATCGGAGCATTCAGATTGCTGCGCATCCTCCAGCAGCATGTAACCCACTTCATCGAATAAATCTGGTGACTCCTTCGTGCATGATGGTGGGGCTACGGAAGGAGTATCTGTGGACAAGGAGTTGGTGGAATAGACCACCGCTTTTTACTGTAGACACAAAGGCTGCTTGCCCTCTTCTGGTGGCCTTTTTTGCTTGGTGCACTATAAAAAGTATTTTTTTTTTTTGGGGGGGGGGGGGGATTTTTATAACTAGAGTGTGGGAAGGGAATATGGTGCTTGGGTGCAATACTTTTGTGCTTGGTGCACTATAAACCGTTTTTTTTTTTTTGTTTTGTTTTTTTTGCTGCTGCACAAACTAAAATAAGATAAATGTAAAAAAAAATTAAGAAAGGCCAAAAAAAGTAAAAAGGGAACCACTGCTGACGCAAAAAGAGAAACAGTTGCGGCGCAGAAGGGGAGACAGAAATTATGCAGAAATGATGCCCTAAATATTCTTAGTGCTGCTGCACCACGAAAAAAGAATCAAAGGTATACCACTGCTGTGCTGATGCAGAAGGAATAACACCTGCAACACAGAAGGGGGAGTACTAATTGTTCTGTCCACCAGATGTTTTATACTGGTTATTTGTACCTGTGTTGTTAAATTTACATGCAAAATGTGTAATTTACTTAAGACAATCATATGTGGTGTGCAGGCTCCATCTAGCGTTCCTTTTTGGTATTGCTGTAGTTCTGTTTCTTTGTTTATTTGTATGTGTAACTAAGGAAGTTGTCAGCAAGCAGGGAATTCTGAGTAGAATCTTAGCAAGAAGTGAAACAGCCACCATTTTGTGAGAAGACATTCAGGAAACAACACATGTATTTCTCTATCTATCGCCATCACTTGAAAAGTACGTTTTTATTATCTCATCTTGTACTGTATATTGTTGTTTATGCAATGTATGCTGTATTGTATGCAATATTATACTTATTGAGGTCTATTTCTGTTATTTTGTAGTTTCGCCTGGCTTGTTCTAATAAAACTGAGAACAAAGAAATATGGTATCTACAGTTATTGGGATAAGTGGGTTTAGCTATCTGCTCCTTGAGACAGAACAGTGAAATTTTTAAGCTGACCTCTGAAGGGAAGATAAGCTGACATCGGATGTCTGTACAGCCCGGGGCTATGCAGTATCCATACAGTCAGAAGCCTTAAAGAAACAGGCCTGCGGCAGGCGAAGCAAGCAGCCACGCTACACAGAGACGTGCTCTGTCAAGCAGTATCGACACTAGAACGGTCTCTATACAGCAAGACAGCTTCTTCCCTGCAGCCATGTCTCACAGCGGGACATCTTCTTACAAAACACGTTCACGAGCAAGCTCATCTAAGTCATCTGTCGCAAATGCAGCAGCTATCGCCCATTCAAAAGCCGAAGCAGCAAAAGCCAGGGCCGCATTCGCAGACCAAGAGTTGCAGATGAAAAAAGAAAAGGCCCGCCTTGATGCAGAAAAGGTGAGACAGGAACAAGAGAGAGAGAAGGAAAGAGTACGCTTGGAGCAAGGAGAGAGAGAAGGAAAGAGTACGCATGGAACAAGAGAGAGAGCAAGAAAGAGTGCACATGGAACAAGAGAGAGAGAGGAAAAGAATACGCCTGGAAGAAGAGCTAGCCCAGCAGGAAGCATCTCTGAAATTGCAGCAAGCTTTCTTAGAAGCTAACATGGAGAAGCTAGCAGTAGAAATAGACTCTGCCGCCGCCATTGCAGGAGCAGAAACTTTAGAAGCAGCCGTCTACGATGAGCCAAGACTAGGCAGCAGCATACCGGGTCTAGAAGAGGACCAACAAGATTCTTCGCAACGCACGTCAGATTATGTCTACCAGCACTGTGACCCATGCAGCATCCCAAAACAGGAGATTAAACATGATGTCAGTGAGTCACATCAAATAAAGCAGCAACAAGACGACCTGGGACCCCAACGCTGCAAGCAAGAAAAATCTGACAGAGTTCCAGACTTTCCAGTTCCAACCAAGCCTTCTACTCCACAAGGTACCCAGCCTTCATACAAGCATCAAACACCAGTCTTCACTTCAAAGGTGTATGCAATGAACAGGTACGAACTGCCAACCTTATGTAAGTTGGAACCCAGCGCGCCTAAAGAAGAGACTTTTACCAGGTATGCCTTTACACCGCACCACAATACACCAGCAGCCTACCCCAATGCCAATCAGGCTACTGTAGACTTTGCCAAGTTCCTGGCCAAAAGAGAGTTAGTTACCCAAGGACCTGTCAAATTCAGTGATTGCCCTCAACACTACAGGGCATGGCGATCTGCTTTCCAGAGTGTCATTCAAGGTCTAGATCAGGGGTCTCAAACTGGCGGATCTATCCTGCAGGGAACAAATAGAACTCCTCATAATGTGGCTTGGCAATGATTCTGCTGAACATGCCAAAAGGATCAGAGACATTAATATAAACCATCTTAAGATAGGCCTTGCAAACATCTGGAACAGACTGGATAGATGTTATGGCTCACCAGAAGCTATAGAAAGTACACTGTTTAAAAGGATAGAAGACTTTCCAAAAATACCTAGCAGAGGTTACCAAAGACTCAGAGAATTCAGTGACCTGTGTATGGAGTTACAAGTTGCTAAAGCAGAAGGGGACTTAACTGGCCTTTCTTATCTTGACTCTGCTAGAGGTATTAACTCCTTAGCACAAAAACTTCCTTATGAATTACACGAAAGATGGATTACTCATGGCTGTAACTATAAATGAAAACACAATGTGCCTTTTCCACCCTTTAGTGAGTTTGTGGACTTTGTAGACAAACAAGCAGGAATGAAAGAGGACCCCAGCTTAATTTTTCCAGTGTCTTATACCAGGGTTTCTCAACTCCAGTCCTCAAGGCGCACCAACAGGTCATGTTTTCAGGATTTCCCTCAGATGAAATGGCTGTGGTAATTACTAAGGCAGTGAAAACTGATCAAATCACCTGTGCAAAATAGTGGAAATCCTGAAAACATGACCTGTGCGCCTTGAGGACTGGAGTTGAGAAACACTGTCTTATACCACTTCTTCTGGCCCTATACAACTCAGAGCTCCAGTAGCAGTGCACAAAACTAACATTTCTTCCCACAGATTTGCAGAGTCTCAGCCAGAGGATCAAGACAGCGACCCTACTAAGTTCTGCCCTCTACATAAGATGCCACATCCTCTTCTGAAATGCAGAGCCTTCAGGACAAAGACCATCCAGGATCGCAAGTGCTGCTCTTCGTCCACATATTTCGCCAAGGACTGTAAGGTCAGTGTCAAATGTACAGAATGTGACAGCACAGAGCACAACACAGCTCTACACCCAAGGCCTACTCCAAGAACTTTTCCATCTGTTCATAGGGACAAGGAGCAAGGCGGGGAGACCAAAGACTCTACCCTGTTTCCCCGAAAATAAGACCTAGCGTGATTGTCAGTGATGGCTGCAATATAAGCCCTACCCCCCAAATAAGCCCTACCCTGTTTCCCCAAAAATAAGCCCTACCCTGAAAAGAAGACCTACAAGGACTTTAACTAGAGTTTATTTGGGGGGTAGGGCTTATATTGCAGCCATCACCAACAATCACGCTAGGTCTTATTTTCGGGGAAACAGGGTAGTACAGACGTCATAGTAATCACTTCACAGTGTACTGAAGTCTGCAAAGGAAGTATTGGTGGCAGATCCTGTTCTAAAATTTTTGTGAGAGTATATCCAAAAGAACGCAGAGACAAAGCAGTCAAGCTCTACGTCATCTTGGATGATCAGAGTAGGGCTGAAACAACTAATCGATTAATCGACAACTAATCGATTAATCAACAACTAATCGATTATGAAATTAATCGATTACTATTTTCATAATCGATTAATCGGCCAGTAACATAATGGGGTAAAAAAACCTAAAATGAGCCCTTTATAGTACAAAAAGAGCAAATAATCGCTACTGTAAATATTACTTTCACAGTTCTACAGTAAAAAAATGAACCCCTACAGTAGTGATTATCTGCTTTTTTGTACTATAAAGGGCTATTTTTTTTTTTTAACCCCATTATGTTACTAAACATCTTAGACCTGGTTCACATCTATGTGTTTCTTTAGTGCTTTTTGCAGAAACGCACTACAGTTCATTTACATGGTTTCCTATAGGACACGTTCACATCTATGCTTTTTTCAGCCGCTGCATATTTGGAAAGGGTCAGGGACTTTTTTTTTAACGCAAAACGGTGCTTTTTTGGTTCAATATACTTCAATGGAGAATCTGCAGAAAAGCATGTAATGCGTTTTTGCAGCAATTTGTGTTTTTTAATCTGCCCAACAACAAATTGGCCAAAAAAAAAGCAAAAACGCTAATTGCAGCAAAATCACGTGCGCAAAATGCACAGCAAAAAGCACTGCAGAAACAGATCAAAAGCAAACTTCATAGGTGTGTACTGAGCCTTATGCTGGCCACACGGATCAATTTTCAGACGAGAATATTTAGACGAAAAATCTTTGTACATTCGCTGAATGAAAGAATGTTTGAAATTTTCACTTGTTTTTAACATTCTGTTTTTAAAACAAATGTAATTTCTTTTTTTTTTTTTTTTTACCACTTCAGCAATCACCGCCGCCTGGCTTAATCAGCGTAATGATCATTTATTGTTGCTGACTTGGATTTACATCATTGTGGTTTTTCTTCCCTCTTTTTTTTTTTTCATAACTTTCATCAATTGTAATACAACTAGATATATAGTACTCTCCCAAATGAATTCTTAACCTAATTAACCTCAGGCTGCTTAAAAAAACCCTCTTAAGCCGAGTAGGTTGTATAAATCCTGTTCCTCCCAGTCTGGGATACCAAAGGTGTCGTTGACACCTGCAGACCTACATATAAAGGAGAGGGAGAAACAAGAAATACAACAAAAGAGAGCTAGGAGAAGACCTCTTATAGAAAGCTGGGCTTATGGGATCCCCACCCCCAAAGCCCCTTATTAGTACTAATAGTGGACTCTTAAATATTTTATAATAATTTATAATAACCCCCTTCCCCTTCCCCTACCCCCCCCCTCTATACCCATAACCTTCCTATGTGAAGACCTACCTATCTACAAGGTTTAGTGTTTCCTATTAATACCTAGCTACATCTAACCACTAATGACCCTAATTTTCTTCGTGTATCCAATCCATTCTGTATTCCTCTAGTGTGTATATATCTGGGTTATCAACCTAATCTCTTACATTCCAAGTTTACCCCCTTAGTCCGACCACCCTATTTAACCATGGCTTCCACATTTTTTCAAATTCCTGGAGGTTCCCCCTTTTAATGTACTCCCTACCGATAGAGGCGTCCAAAGTGTCTATCCAATCGTACATTGTCGGGGGGTCCTTTGATTGCCACCTTAGCATTATCATTTTTCTAGCCTGAAACAGACTTCTCAGGATTACTTGAGTAATACACCTCCTCTCTCCCCTTACCCTTCTATAGCCCAGAATACATTCCACCGCTTCCCTTTTTACTGATGTGCAATAGATGTCCCCCAAGGTACTGATTACTCCCTCCCAATATCGAAATAGCTTAGGACATCTCCAGAGTAGATGGATGAGGTCCCCAGACTCTTGACACCTAGGGCATCTATCATTAGGCCTTCTACCAAACTTAAAAAGCTGTTTTGGGGTATAATAGGCCCTATTGAGCAGCTTTAAATGGGAAATCTTCTGTGGAGGGGATACTGACACCAGGGACGCCATATCAAATATTCTCCTCCATTGTTCCTCAGAGATTACGCCCAGTTCCTCCTCCCATTTAGCTCTTACCTTCTGAAGTATCCTCATTCTCTTCTCTGAGTTATTTAGTTGTTCATAAATTTTGGTTATCAGCCCCCTGGTGGGTACTACCTGTAGCAGCTGGCGAGCTAAAGGCATTTCCACCCAGCCCTGAGACTGATCACCAAATTGGGCCCTGAGAGCATGTTCCATCTGTCGGTAGAAAAACAGGGAGCTCTGAGAGATCTTAAATTCCCTAACTAGCTCGGGAAATTCTTTAAAAGTATTACCTGAGTAGAGCTGTCTCAGCTTTTTAATACCGCCCGCCTCCCACCCTCTACTCTTTCCGATTTTTAGAACTTCTTGTAGGTTCCGGTTGTTCCAAATAGGGGTGTATTCTGTAAATCCCTCATACCCCGTTAGTTTCTTACCAACTTTCCAAAGCTTAATTAGTAACTTAAATGTCGGGAATTCATGATAGAACATATCTGCCTCCAAAGCCTCAATAAGTGTATTATGCCGAGCGTTTAACAGGATTAACCTACCGTTTGGAGTGCCGCCCTCTGGTACTCCACAGCCCATTAAGTGCTGTAATTGGGATGCAAGGAAATAGCGCTCCGGGTGAGGAAGAGCAAACCCCCCCTCTTTAGTGGGGAGCTGGAGAACCTGCAACCGAAGCCTAGCCTGCCCACCTTTCCATATCAAATCCCTAAATAGGGTCTCTATTTTCCCAAACCAGCTCTTACTGATCCAGACTGGGGAATTGTGTAAAATGTATAACAGCTGGGGCATCCAGACCATTTTTATCAGACTGCATCTTCCCGCTACTGACAAGGGGAGGCGTCTCCATATGCTTATCTTTTGTTTAAATTTGGCTAGGAGAGGTACTAGGTTCATACTAATATATTGGTTGGGGTCCTTCGTTAAAACAATCCCTAAGTACTTCAGTGCTTCCACGACTGCCACCTGGGGTAATCCAGGTACAGTTGGTGTTCCTAAGGGGGCTAGCGGTAGGAACTCGGATTTCTCCCAGTTTATTTCCAAACCGGAAAAATTACCGAATTACGCCACTATACTCTTTACCCCTGCCACTGAGTTCTTATTATCATCCAAAAACAACAGAATATCGTCTGCGTATAATGCAATTCTTTCCTCGATCAACCCCTTCTGGAATCCCTTTATCTCGTGACTCGCTCTGATGAACATGGCCAAGGGCTCCATTACCAGAGCAAAAAGCAGAGGGGACAAGGGGCACCCCTGTCTTGTCCCCCTCTCTAATACAAACCATTCTGAAAATTCATTGTTTATTTTTACTCTTGCCTTTGGGCTGTTATAAAGCATCTTAATCCAACCAATAAATGATGGACCAAAGCCAAACTTTCCCAACACATGCCACATATACTCCCACTCCACACTGTCGAAGGCTTTGGAAATATCCAAGGTCAACAGGGCTCTTGAACTCTCATTCTCCATAGTAGACTGCAAGTTCAAGAAAGCCCTTCTAATGTTTAAGCTTGTAGACCTATTGGTCATAAAACCCGCCTGGTCCTCGTGTATTAATTTGTGTATGACTCTGCTCAATCTGGCAGCCAGGACCTTGGCCAGAATTTTAGCATCTGTACAGATTAGGGAAATTGGCCTATAAGCAGCCGTGTCGAGGGGATCTTTCCCCTCTTTCTATAGGACTATAATTGTTGCATCTAGCATTGATACCGACAGCCGCCCCCCCTCCTGCGCATCCTCCAAGGCCTTCAGTAGTTCTCCCCATAGTGCCTATAGACCTCGATTGGTATTCCATCGGGGCCTGGCGATTTAAGACACGCCATACTTTTAATTGCTTGTTGTAATTCTGTAATTGTTATTGGGGATTCCAACCAATCCCTTTCCACCTGTGACAGAGACGGAATTGATAACTTCCCCAAGAAATCCTCCATCTCTGTCTCTTTACTTTTTTTTTGAGAAGTGTACAGCTTTTTATAGTAGTCTCTAAAGGTTTGCACTATATTTAAGGGACTTGAAAGTATCTCTCCGTCTTGTGCTCTAATAGCAAGGACCGATGATGGAGCCTTATTGGATTTCACCAATTGGGCTAGTACTCTTCCCACTCTCTCACCCTCCACTAGGGATACCTGACACTGGAGGAGCCGCCTGGTCTCAGCCTTCTGCATGGTAATCTGTTTATAGCCCCGCTGTTTCTCTTGCCATATCTTTTCCTTTTCACGGGTTGGATCTCTTATAAAGTTGTTTTCGGCCTCCATAACATCCCTTAAAGAGTTCTCTACCTCCCGTTTTTCTTCTTTTTAAATTTGGCCATCTGTTGTATCAATAACCCTCTAAGGAAGGCTTTGCACGTATCCCAAAGTACTACGGGTGTCACTGTTCCCTGGTTAAAGCTAACAAACTCCCTCAGTTTAGATGAAATTCCATCTCTCTTCCTAATTACCTCAAGCCAATGCAGACTTATTCTCCGTTCCTTCCTTGGGCTATGTCCCCCTACCTTCAGTGAGACCACCATGGGGGAATGGTCTGAGACCCCTCTTGACCCATAGGTAATCTCACCTATTAACTGAAGTGTTCTATCATTACCCATGGCCATGTCTATCCTCGAGAGGGTTGAGTGTGACACTGAGCTACATGAGTATTGGAGCACCCCCGGGTTCCGCACCCGCCATAAATCCACCAACCCCACTTCCTCTATAAACTGACTCAGACGGCTTTTAGCGATATACTCCGATATGGCTCTCAACGGGAAGCGGTCCAATTTTCTATCTAATACCTCATTAAAGTCTCCCACTACTATAATAGGGACTTCTTTTTTATCTATCAAGAATTCATTCAATTTAAGCATGACATCTAGGTTAAAGGGAGGGGGGATATATATATTTGCCAGTACATACATGGCACCATTAATAGAGCAAAATAAAAAAATGAATCGACCCAGTTCTCACAAGAATACTCACCCCTCTACTATAGGAAGAATGTAATTTCTGAACGAAAACCACATCCACTGTCTGAAAATTCCTTTCATCAAGAAGTTTTCTATTTCCAAATTTTCCCATCACTGTGGTTGAAAATGAACGTCGATTTGACCCCACTAACGATTAGAAAATCGAACGAACGTTCTTAAAATTACATTTTTTTTTAAAGGAAGACATTGTTTGTTCTTTAAATAAAAAAATGTGATCTCTGAGTCTGATGATATATACAAGATTCACCCTTTAATAGTATATATCCTCTAAGTATATACAGTATATCTCTCCTCTAATAGTATATTCAGTACAGTATATCTCCTCTAATAGTATATTCAGTATATCTTCTCTAATAGTATATCTCCTCTAATAGTATATACAGTATATCTCCTCTTATAGTATATACAGTATATCTCCTCTAATGGTATATACAGTATATCGCCTCTAATAGTATATACAGTATATATCTTCTGTCTGTTATTCTCAGAGTGGATTAGATATTTTGTTCCCTAACCATATAGTTGGTTATTTATATTTACCACTGCATATAGTGATTTAGGAATAAATTGCCTTTTAAAATTTTACATATTAACTAAATTATACACCACACTTTTTTTTTTTAAGGTTATCAACCAATTAATCGAAACAATAAACCGGCCAACTAATCGATTATGAAAATAATCGTTAGTTGCAGCCCTAGATCAGAGTAACAAGTCACTAGCTAGATCTATGTTTTTTGACATTCTAAACCTTAAAGGCCCCAGCAGCCCTTACTCCCTTAGGACTTGTGCAGGTACAGTGGAAATGACGGGGAGAAGAGCTGACGGCCTACAAATTGAATCTATGGATGGTAAGACATGCCTACCCTTACCGACCATAATAGAGTGCAACCAGATGCCAGATCAGAGATTCCCACACCAGACTCAGCAGCTCACCAGACTCACTTGAATCACATAGCACATCTCATACCAGAACTAGATGATCAGGCTCAGATAATCTTACTCCTAGGAAGGGATATCTTGCAAGTCCACAAAGTAAGAAAACTGATCAATGGTTCTAAAAACGCCCCATATGCTCAAAAACTGGATCTTGGGTGGGTCATTATAGGTGATGTTTGCCTGGGAGGTGCACACAAACCGGCATCTGTTAATAACCTGCTCACTAGTACCCTCGTGAATGGTTGTCCTACTCTTTTCCAACCCTGTCAAAATCACATCCTCATAAAGGAGCTACCACACAACAAGCCTGTACCTCTTCCCTTCCTACATCCCCTCTGTGACAGCAATACTTATGACAACGACCAAAGCGACTTAGGAAGCACAGTGTTCCAGAGAACAAAGGAAGATAACCAGGTAGCAATGTCCATGGAGGATAGCCTCTTTTTAGAAGTTATGGAAAGGAGTATGGAGAAAGACGGGACTAATAGCTGGGTTGCACCTCTTCCCTTTAGACCACAAAGACGACGTTTGCCTAACAACAGAGAAATAGCATATAAACGTCTCACTTCCCTAAGACACAATCTTCAAAGGAAACCAGAGATGAAAGAACATTTTCTTTCCTTCATGGAGAAAATATTCCAGAATGGTCATGCTGAAATAGCCCCAAACATCAAAGACTCAGAGGAATGCTGGTACTTACCCATATTTGGGGTCTATCACCCTAAGGAGCCAGAGCAGATAAGAGTGGTGTTCGATTCTAGCGCCAAGCATGAGGGTGTCTCTCTAAATGATGTCCTCCTCTCTGGCCCTGACCTTAACAACAGACTATTAGGAGTACTTCTCCTGCTTTCGCAAAGATTCAGTCGCATTCTAACAGACATACAGCAAATGTTCTATTGCTTTCTTGTTAAAGAAGAACATCGGAACTTTCTGAGGTTTCTCTGGTTTAGGGACAACAACCCCTCTGGAGACATCACAGAATACCGCATGAGGGTGAACATATTTGGCAACAGTCCTTCCCCTGCAGTTGCTATATGTGGCCTTAGACACTCTGCTAGAGTGGGAGAGTCAGAGTATGGGTCAGATGTCAGACAGTTTTTGGACAAGGATTTCTATGTAGATGATTGCTTGAAATCACTACCCACCAATGAAGCCGCAATCAGTCTCCTCAAAAGAACTCAGGCAATGCTTGTGTTTTCCAACTTAAGACTCCACAAGATTGCTTCCAACAGTAGAGAAGTTTTAGAAGCCTTTCCTGTCCAAGATCATTCTAACGAGTTAAAGGACTTAGATCTAGGCACAGACTCACTTCCCATGCAACGCAGTCTTGGTTTGCTTTGGGACTTAAGATCTGACACGTTTACTTTCCAAGTAAACACAGAAGAAAAACCCGTAGAGGTGTCCTGTTTACCATAAACAGCCTATATGATCCCTTAGGCTTTGCAGCATCCAGGGTAAAGCACAACTGAGAGACTTAACCTGTGAGTCGCTAGATTGGGACCACCCTCTCCCCACCGACAAGAAGAACCTATGGTTAGAGTGGCAGGACTCACTAACAGCTCTATCCAACCTTAAAATTCCACAACCATATGCTCCCCTGTCATCTGCAGACGTTCAGATGCAAAGATTTTGTGTGTTTTCAGATGCTTCTGTTAAAGCAATTGCTGCTGTAGCTTACCTGAAAACCATAGACACTAAAGGACAACGCCACATAGGGTTTGTAATGGGGAAAGCAAAACACCACTTCCTGAACACACTATACCCAGGCTGTAACTTTGTGCTGCAGTATTGGCCACAGAGCTAGCTGAACTCATTGCAATCAGAGGCCCAGTGAAACTTATTCGCTCGGACAGAGGGTCTAACTTTGCAGGAGCACTAAAAGAACTTCAAATTCCTTCTAACTTGGATGTTCTCAGAGTAGAAAGATACTTGAGTGAACAATACTGCACGTGGATCTTCAACCCACCTCACTCTTCTCACATGGGAGGTGTTTGGGAGAGGATGATAGGCTTAGCCCACAGAATTCTTGACTCTATCTTCCTACAAGTAGGAACTGCAAGGCTTACTCACGAATGTTTAGTGACATTTATGGCAGAGGTTACAGTTATCATTAACGCCAGACCTTTGACATCCATTTCAAGTGACTCTGAACATCCAGTCGTCCTCACACCTGCCATGTTACTTACGCAAAAGACTAGTCGTGTCGGTGCTCCAGCTGGAGAGTTTTGTGAGAAGGATCTTTACAAACGTCAATGGAGACAAGTACAAACCCTTGCCAATACCTTCTGGAACCGGTGGAGGGAACAATATATATCTACTCTACAAGTAAGGAGAAAGTGGCACACTGAAAAGCCTAATCTTAAACCTGGTGATGTTGTGCTCATGAAAGATTGCCAGACACTAAGGAATATGTGGCCTTTAGGTTTGATAACCAAAGTACTGCCAAGCAAGGATAATCGTGTCCATAAGGTTGAGGTCAAGATCTTTCAACAGAATGAGGTTAATGTATTCTTGAGGCCAGTGACTGAACTTATTCTGTTGCTTTCTACGGAGGACTCTGTTAGTGACATCACTTGATGTCAGGCGGGGAGTGTTCTGTCACCAGATGTCTTGCTGATTATTTGTCCCTGTGTTATTAAATTCACATGCAAAATGTGTAATTTACTTAAGATAATCATATGTGGTGTGCAGGCTCTGTCTAGTGTTCCTTTTTGGTATTGCTGCAGTTCTGTTTAATTGTTTACTGTATGTGTAGTTGAGGAAGCTGTCAGCAAGCAGGGAATTCTGGGTAGAATCTAAACAGGAAGTGAACCAGTCACCATTCTTTTCAACACATATTATTGTTTATGCAATGTATGCTGTATTGTATGCAATATTATACTTATTGGGGTCTATTTATGTTATTTTGTAGTTTCACCTGGCTTGATCTAATAAATCTGAGATCAAAGAAATATGGTATCTAAAGTTATTGGGATAAGAAGGTTTAGCTAACTGTCCCAGAGACAGAACAGTGAAATTTTTAAGCTGACCTCTAAAGGAAGATAAGCTGACTTCGGAAGTCTGTACAGCCCAGGGCTACACAGTACTCATACAGTCAGAAGCCTTAAACATACAGGCCTGCGGCAGGCGAAGCAAGCAGCCACACTACACAGAGACGCGCTCTGTCAAGCAGCATCGACATTAGAACGGTCTCTATACAGCAAGACAGCTTCCCGCAGCTATGTCTCACAGTGGGACATCTTCTTACAAAACACGTTCACGAGCAAGCTCATCTAAGTCATCTGTCGCAAATGCAGCAGCTATCGCCCGTTCAAAAGCCGAAGCAGCAAAAGCCAGGGCCGCATTCGCAGACCAAGAGTTGCAGATGAAAAAAGAAAAGGCCAGCCTTGATGCAGAAAAGGTGAGACAGGAACAAGAGAGAGAGAAGGAAAGAGTACACTTGAAACACGAAAGAGTAAGCATGGAGCAAGAGAGAGAGAAGGAAAGAATACGCCTGGAGGAAGAGCTAGCCCAGCAGGAAGCATCTCTGAAATTGCAGCAAGCTATCTTAGAAGCTAACATGGAGAAGCTGGCAGTGGATCGAGACACTGCCGTCGCCATTGCAAAAGCAGAAACTTTAGAAGCAGCCGTCTACGATGAGCCAAGAGTAGGCAGCAGCATACCGGGTCTAGAAGAGGACCAACAAGATTCTTCACAATGCACATCAGATTATGTCTACCAGCACTGTGACCCAAGCAGCATCCCACAGCAAAAAATTAAACATGATGTCAGTGAGTCACATCAAATAAAGCAGCAACAAGATGACCTTTGACCCCAGTGCTACAACCAAGAAAAATCTGACATAGTTCCAAACTTTCCAGTTCCAACCAAACTTTCTACTCCACAAGGTACCCAGCCTTCATACAAGCATCAAACACCAGTCTTCACTCCAAAGGTGTATGCAATGAGCCGGTACGAACTGCCAACCTTATGTAAGTTTGAACCCAGCGCGCCTCAAGAAGAGACTTTTACCAGGTATGCCTTTACACCGCACCACAATACACCAGCAGCCTACCCCAATGCCAATCAGGCTACTGTAGACTTTGCCAAGTTCCTGGCCAAAAGAGTTAGTTACCCAAGGACTTGTCAAATTTCACCTGGCTTGTTCTAATAAAACTGAGATCAAAGAAATATGGTATCTAAAGTTATTGGGATAAGAAAGTTTAGCTAACTGTCCCAGAGACAGAACAATATATACTACACTGACTGCACTGTAATATATATACTGCACTGTAATATATATACTGCACTGTAATATATATTCTACACTGGCTGCACTGTAATATATATACTACACTGACTGCACTGTGATATATATTCTACACTGACTGCACTGTAATATACAGTATATTCTGCACTGTAGTATATATTCTACAGTGCCTGCACTCTATATATACTACACTGACTACATGCTCTATCCACTAACTAACCTGCCTACGCTATCTCCACTCCAACACACTACATATGGCTGCTGTGTAAGCAGCCTTATACAGTGAGGGGCATGGACTTAGCCCCTGAGCCATGATTGGCCAAAGGCACCCTGCCTTTGGCCAATCATAGCACTCACAGCACATGGTGCTGTGATTGTCCAAAGCATGCAGGTCAGGTGCATGCTTTGGCCAATCAGCAGCCATCAATGCACTGCGATCTCGCAATGCATTATGGATCACTCCGCGGCAGGAGAACTTGCCATGAGCGCCCCATATGTTCGTTTGTTCTATGAACAAATGAACAGCTGATGTTCGAGTTGAACTTGCTGTGAAGATATGAAATATATGAACCATATCTTTCTATGTATCCAGAGTTCCTCTTCAACATGAATTTGTATTTCTGATATTTCTTATTATTCTTGTTTTTCTCTAAGATGTTTCTGAATTCTTCTGGTATTGCAACACATGTGAATGACCAGTTGACATTAAATGTTCTGCCAATGACCTGACACAATTCTCGGAAAAGATGTGATATGAAAAGATGTTGACATAGAAAGTCCCTGTCTAAAAGTCAAATTAACTTCTTCCAAATAATTATTCTTATAATTATTCTTCCCTTTTGTCAAAATAACTTGTCACCTAAAAATAGTCAGGTCAAGGTGACCCAGAAAACTGGCCAAAAGCTGTGTTGAAATACTTGGTGAAATGCGTACTTGTGACGTGTAACTTTGGGCTTTTGCCCGGCATAGAATGTAATGCTATGAGTTTCTTTAAAAGTCTGAACCACTCTGTAATCTGTATCACGATCAATTCAGATGTGATCCGCTGTATGTACAGTGCATATTCTGAAGTAAACATACATGAGACGAATGCAGCTCTATTGGCGTTGATGTCCTTTATTTCAAGGTTCAACTTAACAATTTGGTGACCCCGATTCGTGTCTTCTTGTCTGCATCTCCACCACTGACTCCCCACCCTCTCCAGAACGGACAGTAACAAAGAGGCCTCAGGTGAAAAAACTTTTATTTTCTCATGATATATACTGTCTTTTCTGTGCGGTGTTGAGGGGTCAGTTGGGGGAGTGCAGCCACAGAAGGTAAACACGTTTCCTATTTGACTTTGCCTGCATTTTGTCTCTGCATGATTACTGAGAATGTTAAAGGTACCTATTATAATTAAAGCATGCTAAAGAATGATCATTTTAAGCGCTTGCCTTTTCTCCTTATCTCCAGAAATGACAATGTATATATATATTTTGTGAAGGGATGTATAAGTGCAGGTACCACAATTTCTAAAGAGTGAGTAGAAGTTGGTGGTGTTGAATTTTTTGTATTTTTTTTCTTTGAACGTTTGTGGTCCTAAGGCGGATAGGTTTGCCTTCAGTGGATATCCACAAATGGGTGAATGACCTGCTGTATGTTCTCTGGAATAGGGAGTCTAGATAGGGACTAGCCTATTGCTACTCAGAAAGGAGACGTCCTTCTGAGAGTAGAACGAGCAAGTTATCTCAATTTATGTACTGGGCTGCTGGTACACAGCCATAAAGATAAACGGTGGAGCTCTCGGTCCCGGAGTTCCAAATTATTGTAATTTCTGAAGAGATTAATGAGAAATTGTGATAAATATGGGAAATTTGCTTGAAAAAAATGTTTTGCCTGTCATGAATACATTTGGGTTAACAAAAGATAGGGCAAAAAAATTATTGAAAATAGCAAAAGCAACAGGGCTAAGTATTGCCAAATTACAACCAAGTGCTCCTATCATCAGAATGATGGTGAGTGGAGACCCAGATGCCCTGAAACATCATGTGAAATGGTGTAAACTAACAAAAAAGGAGTATAAGAAGGACCCATCTAAATGGTGGCCGCCAGAGGGGTCCCTTAATACACCTACAATTGATGCATTGTTTATTCTGCTTTTTAAAATGTCTGATTGTGGGGGGATTGAATGTTTAGCAGCCTGGGAAGAAGTATCCAGGAAGGATATAAAACCGCCCCCCAATAAAATGTGCTCAGAGAAAGCTGCTTTACATGTAGAAGATGAGGATGAAATGCCCAATGCATGGGCTTCCCCTTATGACTCAATAAGAAGGAAATTATCAGGAGCGTCTGCACCTATGGTACAGCAAGTGGAAACTACAGGAGGGGAGTCAGCTAGTGATGATATAGGAGAGGCATCTGGTTATCAGCAGGCCACTTCAAGTATTATGACAGAAACCCCACAGCGTAAACACATAGGTAAACTTGTTAATAAACAGTATTCCCCACATTACTGTAGAGAGGAACCATTCTATGATGTAGATGGTACAATGACATTTGAAAAAGATGGGGAACTGTGGCAGTACACTCCAGCAAGAGCAGATGCCTTAGCAAGATTGAATAAATTAAGTAAATTGGATACTAATACTTCTCCAGCAGGGGATTCTAGGGATCATGCCTCACCTGTGTTAACTAGGCAACAGGTAAAACAGTTGGGATTACTACCCCAGCGTACCCCAGAAGATAGACAAAGGACAAAAGAGTATTTTAAATCCAAATTACCATTTGGACAAATGCCCTTGAGAGAGGTAGCTTTACCGGGGAAGAAGATGGCCAGGGTAAGTATACCGCAAGAATAGGAAAAGTTTATGTCCCCTGGAAACCCAATGAAATTATGGCAATTATTGCTGATCTGCCCAACTTACAGAAATGTCCAAAGAAATGGTATAAAAAGTTGATGTGGATAGAGAAAACGCATCAGGCTACATATATGAATATGTGGATTTTGATTGATTGTGCTGTTTTAGAGAAGTATGTGGATGTATGGAATGTATTTGCAAGATATGCGAGCATTGATGGATGTTGTGCAAAAGAAAGGTGAGGATGTATTAGATTACTGGAATAGATTCAAAGATGCTATTCAGAAGCATACTGATTGGATTCCAGATGATGAAAGTGATATGAAACGACCAGAGTTGGTGAATGTATTGGTGGGTGGAATGTTGCCTGAGATTAGGGAAGAAATAGAGCTTCGTACAGTGGGATGGAGAAAGAAACCTGCCCCTGAGTTAGTTGAGATTGCTCAAATAGCTTACAAAGTGTTACAAAAAAGGAAAGACAAGGTAGAAAAGAAGGAGAAAACAAAAATGATGAATATACAACTACCAGAAGTTAAGGAAAAAGTCCCAGAGCCCAAGGGGGTACCAGTATATACAGTACAGGTAACACCTCAGGGTGTACCGGTAGCGGCCCCCCTTACCCACCTTCGGGAGTGGTATATATCTCTAATTATGGGGCACCACGGCAAAAGCGTGATAATTGGAGACAAAATGAGGGACAACGCATAAACCCTAGAATTCAGTCCCAATACCAACAAATCATTCCAAACAGAGTAAGACTCCCGACCCTTCAGCCTCAAGCCTTCCCCACTTGCTTCAAATGTGGATTGAGTAGGCATATAGCACGCGACTGTAGGGGGCGCTAGGATAAGGTGTAATGTGGTGACAATATAGATGACCCATTTCTCAAGCTTTAGCTGTAATTGAAGTTGATTCTGTTGATGAGCCAATGGTTGAAATAAATGTAAACGGTATTGATTTGTATGGTCTCATAGACAATGGGGCTTCACGGTCCCTTTTGAATGTCTTTGACCCCAACTTACCACTCTCCAATGAAAGGGTTTCTTTGGTTGGAGTAAGTAATAATATAATCTCGGCAAGGGTTACACAATTGGTACCGGTGACATTGGGAGAGCATTCAACAGAACACTCATTTGTATTGTCTCCACATTCCCCCTGTAATTTATTAGGACGAGATTTACTCTAAAATGGGGGTAACCATTGCTTTATCTCCGGGTAAAACTGTCATTGACATACCGCATAGGTTAAAAGAGGAAGCAACTGATCTGTTTTTCATGTCTTTATTAGTAGCTGATATGGAGGGAGGAATTCCAGAAGAGGCCAAACAAAAAATTGACCCTTCCATATTGGTAAAAGGAGCAAACACTCCTGGCCTTATGAAAGTTGCCCCTGTGCGGTTAAATAGAGACCCTACACTACCAGTACCTAGACTACCTCAATACCCGTTATCCCCTGAATCAGTTGAAGGTATTAAGCCAGTAATAGAGGAGTTACAACAGGAGGGTCTTCTTACTCCTTGTAGGAGTTCTGCTAACACTCCTATCTATCCAGTTCCCAAACCTATAAAAGCAGGAGAAAGAAGCTATCGCTAAAACTAATGAATATTGAATTTGACAGAATCTGAGAGATTAATAAGGATAGAGATAAATATAAATAATAATGAATGTATAACAAGTTCCCGTACCGGGAAAAGCAGCACTGCATATGGAAAGTATTAAGGTGCAGGTCTAAGCTGTTCAAATTAGAAGGGAAAGATGACCTAAGTCTAGCAGAACTAAGATGTATGTTAGAAATGCCCCAAGAGTGGGGGCTCGGGTTCAGCAGATAGTGGAGTGTGGTGATTTGATTAATGAAAATTTAATTCCTTCCCTGAACTTGCTGCCTTGAATTTGGGACAAAATACAGAATCAATGATTGATGTGTCAGTTATTGGTTTATCTATCCTGTGTTTAATAGATAAAGGCAATTCAAAGAGTTTGTTAAATATACAGTATGTGATGCCAATTTTTCCACTTCGAATCAGCAAGTAATTTTGGTTGGGGTAAGTAATGATGTAATTACTGCCAAAGTCACTAAGCCCCCATAGGTAAGAATGGGAGGTCATTGTCATAAATGTTCTTTTGTTTTATCGCCATACTCCCCTGGCAGTCTGCTAGACAGAGGTATATTAATAAATATAGGAGTAACTATAGTTTTACTACTGAAGGAATAGGAGTAAAACATACTTGAAGTAAAGTGAGACTTTAGATTTGCTCCTTATGCCAGCAAGTTATTAACCCCAAGCAGAAGGGGCTATTGTAAATATCTATAGTGACTCAGCCTATGCTGTAGGTATAGTGCATAGTTTTGCACAACTCTGGCAAGAGAGGGGTTATTTGACAGCAGCAGGAACTCCTATACAGCATAAAAAGTTAATTGTTAGATTATTGGCAGCGGTCCAGCTGCCTCTTAAAGTTGTAGTGATTAAATGTAAAGCACATACCAGAGCAAATGATAGTATATCGCTTGGGAATGCTTTGGCTGATAGCTATGCTAAAAATGCTTTACGTTCTTATGAGCCAACTACAGCGCTTCCAATATTCCTGCTCACAGATCTTCAAGTGGATCTGAATATCCTATCAGCCCTGCAGGCAAGCTCGCCTCATACATCCTCTTGGACCACAAAGGGAGCTGTTTGTGGGGCAGATGGTCTATGGAGATTAAAAAACAGACTGGTTGCTCCTCCGACTTTGTTTCCTTCTTTGTTTGCTTTAAGCCATGGGCCTTGCCATGTCTCAACAGGAGGGATGTGTCGAGTGGTAGCCAGAGATTGGTGGGCTCCAGGTTTTTCTGCATATGCTGCTAAAAAGGTTACTGAATGTTCTATATGTCAAATGCATAACATTGGAAAGTCAGTGCCCACTCCCATGAGGCATATTCCACATACTGAGGAGCCATTTCAAATTGTGCAAATTGACTTCTCAGATATGCCCCCTTGTGGTCGATTTAAGTATCTTTTGGTTTGCATTGATCAACTTTCGAACTGGCCAGAGGAGTGGCCCACGTCGAAAAATGATGCCAGAACTGTGGTAAAATGTCTGACGAGGGAATTGATCCCAAGGTTTGGTATAGGGTCAATAATTTCCTCAGATAGAGGTACACATTTTGATAATAAACTCATGGCAGAAGTAGTGAATATTTTGGGTATGAAACAGCAATTGCATACTCCTTACAGACCTCAGGCTAGTGGGATGGTGGAATGCAGCAATCAAACCCTGAAGGGGTATTTAGCCAAAATAACTGCTAATGGACAAAGCACATGGGTAGAAGCGTTACCTATAGCCTTGGCGACCATTAGGACTACCCCTAAAGAGAAACATGGACTGTCACCTTTTGACATATTGTTTGGGCGACCGCCTAAAAGACTACATTCATCTCTTGTGCAGCCAGAGACAGTGACTTTAATAAATGGTCAAGATTCCATGATCAAATATGTTCGCAAATTGGCAAATGTGTTTTCTGATACTTTTTCCAGAGCCAAAGCAGGACAACCTGTGGACACGAGTGAAGGAACTCATGGACTAAAGTCAGGAGATTGGGTGTATATCAAGAATTACACACCCCGGACTACTTTGTCCCCTAAGTGGAAAGGACCATTTCAGGTCATTCTTGTGTCTCCTACTGCAGTGAAGCTGAAAGACTATAAGTATTTGGTGCATGGTTCACACTGTAAGAAGTCTGTGGTCCCAAAAGAGAATATAAGCCGGTCTTCTACTGGCAAGAATTGTTCTGTACCTTTACCTTCCAGGTCTCCTCCATTGACTCGTGCTCGAGCAAGAAGACTGCAGAATGAATCTCCTAGGCCTAAGATGAATGTGAAGCTCTTGAGTGTTATCCTCTGCGGTGGAGTGGTGGTATGGATTACAGTCATGGCATATGAATAGACATACAAGAAGAAAAGGGTAGGATACAAGACACTTTTCTTTTTAATGCTACTGAAATGGAAGAAATGTCACAACGTGAACCGGTTTCAGATACTGATCTAAGAGCACGGAGGGAAGCCGCACATGAATATCATGCCAAACTAGCAGAGCCTTTCCATAACTCTATTGTATCTATGCACCTGCAAGCTGCCAAGAAACTGAATATCACTAATTGCTGGTTATGCACACATGCACCTGTTTCTCATAAGACTATACCTTTGTTAGGAATACCTAGCACTTTAGCTGAAATAAAGGACAGTACACACTTTGGTGAAGTCAGTAGAACAATGTTTGACAGAGCTATTTCACTTCTACTGTTCACAAATGCTCCATTGAGAAAACCAGCAGTCTGCATTAACTTTACTTGAACCTATACACCTAAGTTGCTTTTTCAGGGTTACCAGAGTACTACCCGACCGATTGGGACAATATGAAGCCATTGATGTGCCTGCAAGGATATAATTTCAATAAAGCTTGTGCTGCCCCACCAGGTTATTACTTCATATGTGGAAAGAAAGCATATACTTGGGCTCCTTTGAATTCTAATGGGGTTTGATACTTTGGTAGAGTCATACCTGCTACTTGGTATATGGAGGATAATGACTTTCAAGAAACACAGCTCCACAAAATACCTATACACTTTCTTAAAAAAGACTCTGTGCAGCTTGTGAAAAGGGACCTCACTGATCAGTCAGCTCCAGGAGAAGATGAAACCCCAGGAGGACAAGAAGAAGAAGAACAAACACAAATAATTCCACGCTAACAGACTAACCGGTCTGCAGCCTCCCCTGAATCGCACCCCCAAGGGGGTGAGATAAGTACTAAAAAAAAGAAAAGAAGGATAGGGGTAGTGGCGCTACCTGTGCCGGGGCATCCTGTATAATTGCTAAACCGTGCCTCTATACTCAAAATTATAAGGACCACTTGTAAATAAAACCATAAAATTACGTGGAAAAGTGATACCCTAACAATAACGTGGAGAGAGATCCTCTCATCAGAATCTCCCCCAACAGACAATATAAATAGTTTAAATATATGTGTGCACCCTATAAAGTATCTGTTAAAGTGATACTAATAAACAGTGTCCAACAGGTGAACCATATATGATCAGATTGAACTAGAGTCCATTGTAACCAACAGTCCCATCAGGCAAACATTGTGAAAAATAATAAAAAATGGATAATAGAAAACATTCGAAAGAAAAATGTGGTGAAAAAAATATAGATGTGAAGCTCCAAAATGGCACAAAGTTCTTGTAAATGGTGACTCTCGTGATAAAAACTGATGATTTCCAGTGACTTTAGTGCTCCCCCTCAAGGATCCCCACTCACCAGCTCCTTAAACCCCTGCAGGGGTAATAGGCATGTAGTAGCAGACGATAAAAGGTGTCCTAGATCCAGTGCAGCCGTCACCAGGTGTCTCAGCTCCAGATAGCAGATGTTCCGTCAGTCTCTAATTACCGTCCTCATAGGAAAAAACAGGGCTCCCATAGTGTGATAAGTTTTAAAACCGAATATTTATTTAAAAAACAGCCAATAAACAGCCAATAAAATCAGTCTGAACTCCCCATGCAAGAGGAGCCAGAAAACTCACACTCAAAATGAGAAAAACTTGCAGGGCTGAGGCGCACTGTGCAAGTTTTTCTCATCTGGAGTGTGAGTTTTCTGGCTAAAGTCACCATTTACAAGAACTTTGTGCCATTTTGGAGCTTCACATCTGTATTTTTTTCACCACATTTTTCTTTCGAGTTTTTTCTATTATCCATTTTTTATTATTTTTTTCACAATGTTTGCCTGATGGGACTGTTGGTTACAATGGACTCTAGTTCAATCTGATCATATATGGTTCACCTGTTGGACACTGTTTATTAGTATCACTTTAATAGATACTTTATAGGGTGCACACATATATTTAAACTATTTATATTGTCTGTTGGGGGAGATTCTGATGGGAGGATCTCTCTCCACGTTATTGTTAGGGTATCACTTTTACACTTAATTTTATGGTTTTATTTACAAGTGGTCCTTATAATTTTGAGTATAGAGGCACGGTTTAGCAATTATACAGGATACCCCGGCACTACCCCTATCCTTCTTTTCTTTTTTTTTAAGAAGAAGAAGAAGACTCTGAAATTAATGTGAAAAAATGACAATTCTCCTGATAGGCCTACATTTTATCCTAAGTCAGATGATAACGTCACAAATATTGAATCACATGACAGAGAGATTAAACCATTGTTTTCTATTCCTTGGGTAAATAGATGTTGTATTAAAAAGGCTTTCAGTTTCATCATTGATTTGGCAGACCTGATGGATAACATTACTGCCTTGTATGATAGAAACTTTATAGCCCTTGCTACAGAATTAAAGATGATCAAAAAAGAGGTTTTGCAGCACCGGCTGGTGCTGGATTATCTCACAGCCAGTCAAGGAGGAATATGCACCATAGTGGGAACTACTTGTTGTAACTACATTGGAAATGATACGAAGACTGAAGATGCCATCATTTCGCATGTAGGAAAGGTACAACAAATGAAGGTTAAATTTTGCAAAGAACATACCGAAACTGCTTGGGTTGAGGGTAGCTGGGAAAGCTGGCTTTCCTGGCTCAATCCTCTCAACTGGTTTTCTGGTATTGCAGGATGGTTTTTTTTGAATTTTACATGGTATTCTATATATTGTAGGAATTATAGTCCTCATAATCCTAATAGTTAAATGCGCACCTATGTTATGCAAATGTTGTTTGAAGATAATCACACGTGCTGGTACTAATATTGGTTCTTCTGAGCCTTTAAGGTCTCGAGTCAGAACTGCTCATGAGATGGTGGTCCGTATACCTGGAGATCAACCTAAAGACACAGAAGAAGCCTAAAAGGGATACCGAAAGAATTCTAAACACAGGAGGGGCTGTGAAGATATGAAATATATGAACCATATCTTTCTATGTATCCAGAGTTCCTCTTCAACATGAATATGTATTTCTGCTATTTCTTATTATTCTTGTTTTTCTCTAAGATGTTTCTGAATTCTTTTGGTATTGCAACACATGTGGCTGACCAGTTGACATTAAATGTTCTGCCAATGACCTGACACAATTCTCGGAAAAGATGTGATATGGAAAGATGTTGACATAGAAAGTCCCTGTCTAAAAGTCAAATTAACTTCTTCCAAATAATTATTGTTATAATTATTCTTCCCTTTTGTCAAAATAACTTGTCACTTAAAAATAGTCAGGTCAAGGTGACCCAGAAAACTGGCCAAAAGCTGTGTTGAAATACTTGGTGAAATGCGTACTTGTGACGTGTAACTTTGGGCTTTTGCCCGGCATAGAATGTAATGCTATGAGTTTCTATACCGTGTTTCCCCGATAGTAAGACACCCCCGATTGTAAGACGTATCGGGAGTTTCAGAGGGGTCAGCTAATATAAGCCATACCCCGAAAGTAAGACATATGTCTTACTTTCGGGGAAACACGGGGGGATTTGCCTGCAGTGAAGTGCGGTACCCCTCCTTCTCTGTCCCCCTCCGTTCTCCCCCTCCGTTCCGCTTTCCTCCTCTGTGCCTCCCCGCTGTCCCCTCCGTTCCCCCCTCCTTCTCTGTCCCCCTCCGTTCTCCCCCTCCGTTCCGCTTTCCTCCTCTGTGCCTCCCCGCTGTCCCCTCCGTTCCCCCCTCCTTCTCTGTCCCCCTCCGTTCTCCCCCTCCGTTCCGCTTTCCTCCTCTGTGCCTCCCCGCTGTCCCCTCCGTTCTCCCCTCCTTCTCTGTCCTCCTCCGTTCTCCCCCTCCGTTCCGCTTTCCTCCTCTGTGCCTCCCCGCTGTCCCCTCCGTTCCCCCCTCCTTCTCTGTCCCCTCCGTTCTCCCCCTCCGTTCCTCCGTCCTCCCCCTCCTTCCTTTGTGAATAGACAGAGTCAGCTGACTCTGTCCATTCACATAACTGAAACATTGTAATCTCCTGTGATTACAATGTGTCAGTTTATGAATGGAGAGAAGCCGCTGTCTTCTCTCCTTTCATTGTCAGTGCAGCTGACGCTGCAGAGAAAGGGACTGGGGAATCTCTATCCTCTGTCTCTTTCTCTGTCTCAAGGGGGAGATATCAGAGGTCTGTTAAGACCCCTGATATCTCACCAAAGCCCCCCAACAGGGCTGATTAAAAAAAAAAACAAAAAAAAAACACATATTGCAATAAAGAATAAAAAAAAAATTTTTTTCCCAATATAAGACATACCCCGAAAGTAAGACATAGTGGGGCTTTTAGGGATAAAAAGAAAGTAAGACACTGTCTTACTTTCGGGGAAACACGGTAAAAGTCTGAACCACTCTGTAATCTGTATCATGATCAATTCAGATGTGATCCGCTGTATGTACAGTGCATATTCTGAAGTAAACATACATGAGACGAATGCAGCTCTATTGGGGTTGGTGTCCTTTATTTAAAGGTTCAACTTAACATTACGTTCTACTCGAACATCCAGCCCATCCCTATTCTTGATCAGTAAGCTAAATGTGGCAAGAAAGCCTGCCATGTCTTATGTTGGTGAAGAAGGAATTCATTGAACACGGTTCCCTATATAAGTTGACATCGTGTCTGTAGTTATCTAGTAGATAACTATATGAGGTAGGCACAATGACCAGTGCAAATTCCAGGACCATTGACGTGATGAAACAATAAAAAAGAGATGAGATCAAAGCTTGCTGTTACATCCGTCAACAACAATTTTGGAATGCAAAGGAGCATTATCTCTGGCTAAGACTTTTAGGGGAGGAAGCAGGGGAATGGAGGATTAAAGGTACTGTATATACTCGAGTATAAGTCGAGTTTTTCAGCACATTTTTTTGTGCTGAAAGTGCCCCCCTCGACTTATACTGGAGTCAAGCACTTTTCTGCAGCAAAAAATTTCATTTTCCGAACCAAATTTGGGGCCCAGTATCTCAGGGCCACTTTGTGCTAGGAACCCCAAATTTGGTGTGCAAGCCCAGTCGACCACAACATATCCAAAGCTGGGGTTCCTAGGACCAAGTGGCCCCGAGATATGGGGCCCCAAATCCGGTTCAGAAAATGTCATTCTCTGCTGCAGAAAAGTGCTTGACATTTTCTGAACTGATTTTTGGGGCCCTGTATCTTGGGGACACTTGGTGCTACAAACCCCCAGCTTTGGATATTTTATGGTGCTAGTTCCACTGAGTTTGCAAACCAAATTTGGGGTTCCTAGCACTAAGTGGCCCCAAGATACGGGGCCCCAAAGTCGGCAATGTCATTTCGGGACCATTTGGGTTCTAGGCTGCAGCTAGGGGGCATCTAGGAACCCTTAACTACCGAGTTTGAAGTTCGGGGGACCTATGGCTGCAAATGGGCACAGTGAGGCATGCAAATCGGCACAGTGAGGCTGCAAATGGGCATTGTTGACCCTCTTTCCACTTACAGTAGCTGTGCATTTCTCACCCTCGTCTTATACTCGGGTCACTAAGTTTTTCCCATTTTTTTGTGGTAAATTAGGGCCTCGATTTATACTCGGAACGACTTATACTCGAGTATATATGGTATGTCTTGGGACCTGACAAACAAATGATTCATAATAATTTGCACTAACTTTCCAGCGTTGAAAATGGTAGGAAGAGTAAAGAGTAATGCCCTGTACACACGATCGGACATTGATCGGACATTCCGACAACAAAATCCATTAGATTTTTTCTGACGGATTTTGGGCCAAACTTGTCTTGCATACACACGGTCGCACAAAGTTGTCAGAAAATCCAATCGTCCAGAATGCGGTGATGTAAAACACGTACGTCGGGACTATAAACGGGGCAGTAGCCAATAGCTTTCGTCTCTTCATTTATTCTGAGCATGCGTGGCACTTTGTGAGTCGAATTTGTGTACGCACGATCGGAATTTAAACGATTGGATTTTGTTGTCGGAAAATTTTATATCCTGCTCTCAAACTTTGTGTGTCGGAAATTCCGACGGAAAAAGTCCGATGGAGCCCACACACAATCGGAATTTCCAACAACACAATCTGATCGCACTTTTTCCAACGGAAAATCCGACTGTGTGTACAGGGCATTACAGAAGCAGAAAAAAGCAGGAAAAAAGAAATATATACTGTATGTAGATAGGTTTCCTTAGGCTTACTTAGGCATTGATGTTTACCCACAGCTTGGTAGGGCTGCTGCTGAAAAGATTGTCCCTGTCACCACGAACCCTAAATCCAGCTCCTAAAGCTCTATTAAAGACATAGAAGAGGCATGCACTCAGATAGTCATTGTACCAACAAACTCAATTTTTAATACCTCAACTTTCCTAATACAGCAGTTGTGCACGGTGTCTAACTATAACTGGGTAGACCCAGTGCTCTCAGTAATTCACACAGACCTGGTCAGACATGTCCTCTCCCCTTCTCTGCAATAGAAGTTTGTGTAACAACACATGATGGGGATGTGGCTGTTACTCAGCTCTGCCAACATAGAGTACTGACAGGGGGGGGGGGCAGGAAGTAGCGCAAATCATAAAACGAGGGATATGAAGTTATAAAAAGATAACTTTACCTGGGCTATATGCTCTCAGACTATATTGGTTTAGAAGTATCACTCTGTATAAGTTCATTCTGAAGAAGGGAAGAAAAGTAGACTGGATGACAGGCGATCTCTGGGGTTGAGGTTGGCCAGATGATGACGCTTAAACCTATACTTATGGAGGTACAAATCATTTCTAAAGGCCAGCTGTATTATTGGGTCCAGTGTCTTGGGAGTTCTATAGCTGGCCATTATGTCCTCAGTGGACTCAGAGACCTAGGCAAAAGTGGATACTCAGTGTGGAATTATTCCACAGATAGCCCATAGTAAAAGAGAGTGTCTCAATCTAAATTGGTAAGTAGAAATAGGGGCGGGTACCATCATCCTTGTGTTAACGGTGAAAAGGTATGAGGGATGTCAGGAGCTACTCCAGAAAAATGCCCCATGATAAAAAGAATTAATGGACTATCTCAGTACCCAGGGATTGGACAATTGAATATAAAAAGTATATTTTATTATAGAAAAACAACTTAGTACACATTGATACAAACAATATATAAAAACATGATTGCATACAAGAGCAAGATAATACAGACTTAAACAGTGGGAGCCCCACAAGATAGTGGAGCCTCCAGAGATGTAGGTCCAAAATGTAATCCTCTATATGTTTTGCAAATTAATTCACTCACGTCTCCTCACACACTCCCCACTCCCCCCTCTCTCTTCCCCCTCCTCAACTCCTTCCCCCTCCTTTTTCCCCCTCCCCCACCTTTCTCCCCCACATTTTTCACTCTCCCCACTTCCACTTTTTCCCCCCACCCCCCTTTCTCCCCCCTCCCATTCCTTTTTCCCCTCTTCTTTCCCTTTTTTCCCCACTCTTTTTCTCCCACTTTTCCCATTCCTTGTCCACATTTTTTCCCTTTCCCCCCTTCTCCTTTTCTCCCCCCCTCTTTCCTCTTCCCCCTCCGCCCCCTTTTTTCCCTGTCCTCCTTTCACCTTCCATCCACCTGTGTGTCAATGGACTCAATCCCAGCCATGTTACATAACATCAATACACTTTTTTTTCAGCTATCGCACTGGGGAAGGAGAATAAGGAGTTAGTTAGAACTGATTAGAATAAATTAAGCATTATAAGGGGTTAAACAGAGGGTTATAAGGGTCAACAGAAAAACATTTTATTGTCAGGTTGCTTTAACTGATCTGCAGATGAATGAAGCAGAATAGACACAAATGTAACAATGCTGCCTTGTATCTTTTTATTTCCTGTCTGAATAATGTTTATAACCATTGTTACTTTGTATCTTTCTATTTCCTGTCTAAACAGTTGGCCTTTTTTTTTTTTTATATAGCAGCAGCTGCCGGAGCTACTCTGAGTACATAGCAACTCCTACTCCTGCTTTAATTATTCAGAGCTGAGAATTGCTGGGAATGTGTGTGTGTGTGTGAGGGGGGTTCTGGCAGCAGGTCAAAAGAACTGGATGTGCTACACTATTCCTGTGTACTATAATGATATTTTTGGGGCGTATGTAGCATATCTAGAGTCTTGAACCAGTTAAAAAAGGATACAAATGTAGCCACCACATCTAATGACCGGAAATTTGCAATATATTACATTTTTCCTCACCCTGCTCTGCAAAGCCTCAGTTGCTCTCTATTCTTGCACTGTGCTGATAATCAGAGCCACTGGAAGCCGATATGCTGACCGCCTAAAGATTTACTGCTGCTCATGGGCTCTGGGCTTCAGCAAAATGGCAGCCTCTGGCAAGAAGAAACCGGAGCAATGCTGGAGGCAATTTACAACACACACTTATTTTGGTGGCATAATTATTAATGTGGAATGTATATTCCTTGTTAAGAACATTACTTTTTATCAAGGTGTTATGGGTAAAGTTCCGCTTTAATGTCCATTACAGAGTTATAGGGCATACACACGGTCGGATTTTGTTCAGACATTCCGACAACAAAATCCTAGGATTTTTTCCGACTGATGTTGGCTCAAACTTGTCTTGCATACACACGGTCACACAAAGTTGTCGGAAAATCCGATCGTTCTAAACGCGGTGACGTAAAACACGTACGTCGGGACTATAAACGGGGCAGTGGCCAATAGCTTTCATCTCTTTATTTATTCTGAGCATGCGTGGCACTTTGTCCGTCGGATTTGTGTACACACGATCGGAATTTCCGACAACGGATTTTGTTGTTGGAAAATTTTATCTCCTACTCTCCAACTTTGTGTGTCGGAAAATCCGATGGAAAATGTCCGATGGAGCCCACACACGGTCGGAATTTCCGACAACACGCTCCGATCGGACATTTTCCATCGGAAAATCCGACCGTGTGTACGGGGTATAAAGTGATAACAAACAGTGAAGGGTTAATTGCCAGAATTCATTCACATAAATCATATATATAATGCCACTGTATTTTTTTTCGTACCCTATTCCTGCAGCTCTGTTGTGTGGTCACATGACCTTTCCCTGTTCTTTGGCATCTGCAGGGAAAGATCCTTGGGGGAGGGGCTACTATTACTGTGCTAATATATATGCTCTCTACAGTGTGAGTCTGTGTCTGGCCAGCCCTGATTGGTGCTGTGCCAGTCACACTACTTAAAAAAAAACATTTTCAACAGAGCAATTCACATTCAAATAAAAATATAAAAAAACTGTTGCACAGCTCCCTATAAATCTTTATTGAACATCAAATGTGTATTTTTTGTGCATTTATATGGTATAGGTGGAGTCAGATGACTGACACTGGCTTTCATTTTGTTCAGATGACATCTATATCCACGTTTTTTTTTTTACTTTACAGGTATTATCAATTACATTTGATATACGTAGTCATCAGATGTGCTTATATATTTTTTGTATGTTTATATGTATATTTCACTTTATTGATTGATATACCGCCACTCCATTCTTATTAACTAAATGCCTTTGATGGTGCAGCGACACTATAGGAATTGGCATCTTTATTTAGTTTTGTTTTAATATACTTTTTTCATTTTTCACTCATTTTTGTAATTCACACACAGAGTAGCGCATAAGTCTTTCTGCTTATTTATTCAACTACTGCTACAGCCACTGACCTCTGAGCCTTATTCTCGACCTTGACACCAATGGTGTCACCGGGGGGGGTCTAGAGGGGGCCCTCACCCTCCAATATTATGCTGTTCCCCACCATGTGCCCCCCAATTAAATTTTTTTTTTTTTTTTTACAAAAAGGAAATGTCTTTTTGTTTGCATTCGTAGCAGATGCGCCGCATCTTACTCGCCGCCGCTGGAGTAACATAGTCTCTATTGAGAGGGAGAGCATCCCCAGTCAGCCCCCCCGGGTGATTCCTCCCCCCTCCCTCTACTCTCTGACACTGCATAATGCGAGCGCTCACACAACCACGGCCGTCCCATCTGCTCCTTCCCCTGCATCCTCATTGGCAGGGAGAAGAGCGAGTTGCAGGAAGGACTCCACCAGGACTCTCAGTTACTGAAAAAAAAGACCGATTTCTCCCATCCTTAGGACAGGAGAACCAGCCTGTAAATTCCAAGAGATGCCAGACCAGAGCTGTCAATAGCAGGGGCAGGACAGCAAGAGGAGGCTGGGGAACCCCACAGTGGCAGAACACCAGGGCCCGGTGGCAAGACAACCTTTGCAACCCTGATAGTTCTCCCACTGCTTTGGACTCTTATATTTTCTTGCTATGCTGGTGACATATATCTCTTGTTTTCTGCCACCCTGGGGGGCCCCAATACAGTAGGAAGGGAGCTCACTGCAGAACATGTGAAAGGGCCCGTTGTGGGATCGTAGTAAAGGGCCCCAGGATATATATATATATATATATATATATATATATATATATATATATATATAAATAATTGCATTTTTTAGTTGCCCCCTACTTTTGTCCCTGTCCCCCCATGTGCCCCCCTAAATATGAAAGCTGGAGACGCCACTGCTTGACACACCCCAGCCTGCTGACTGGCCGGTGAAGGAACAGCAGCACACAAATGAGCTCCTCCCTCGTCTCTCTGTCTGTAAACATGTCAGCTATGAACACATGTATGTGCTGCTTTTCCTGATTGGTTTGTAGTGCTGCCCCTCCCTCTCACAGTCTGACTGCTGCTGTACGGGATTACAGGAGGCTGACAACAAGACAAATACCGATGCTTAATCTAGTTGTATGTAAAATATATAAGGCTCAATTCACAAAACTTTAAACACAAAGATAAGAATTGTAAATTTAGCTTTATGACTATATTTTCAAATCTACTTGGATAAAAATAGCTGTCTTTTTTTTTTTTTTTAATTAGGTATCCCTATCCTCGTCAGCTTTGTAATTAAAATTTAGCCTAATGAAATTTTTTTTTGTTTTTTTTTTTACTGACTACATAAATGTATTAAATTATGTTTATTATGTGTTCAGAAATTACCCATTTTGAGGGTTTCATTTCAGCACATAGATTAGGAGATAAAATTGTAAACAAAAGATCCAACACAAATTAGAAGGTTCAAATCTAACTTTATTGTGAACACATTGCACAATTTAATGTTATGTGCAATAGTCTTACAGATTAAGAACAAATTATTGTGGGTTACTTCTAGTATAAAAGGCGAACAAATACGAAAAAGTGCATAAAAATAAACACTTGTATTATTCCAGAATTACAAAAGATAGGTAAGAAACTTTGAGAAAGAAATCAGGCTGGCAAAGCATTAACATCAAATAGTGCATCATATCGCTAAAGATAGTTAGACAAACACTACAAAAAAAAAATACCCCCCGCCACACACACATAAAAGAAAAACATTGTTATTAATAGTACATCTTAACATGTAGAGCTCCTAAAAAATGACAATGCTAGGCTGTTAGGAGACAAAGGACAGCAATTGTAATAAATATCTCACTTGGGTTTAGTGAATGCAATTACAATGGCAGCACTGATGTAAAGTATTATGATGTCACATATGGCAAATATCCTGCCTGGGACAAACAGTGATAAAGTTCAGGGAGAACTGCACAAAATAATTTTAACGGATGTACCCGGACCAGAATATTTACATCCATGAGTTCTGGAAGAACTAAGCTCAATCATTTCATTGTTTCTATGTATTAAAGATTTTCTAGTGACTGATCTGGTATCAATAAATTGATGTGAAGCCATTGTAATATATCTTTATAAAAGTAATGTAAATATAGACATGTTTGTTTTGCTGCTAATGTTGAAAAGATAAGGGAGGAGTTGCTAAAGGCCATATATAATATACAATAAAAAATAAAAATTATATCCTAAATGGTAGCTAGCTAGAACTGAAAATCATTAATAACAGCATCGATTTATAAAAGTCTGGGGTCAAATAATTTGTTAATGGATTAAAGGCATGTAAACACCTAAAGTAAATATGAGATGATCCCACACTGTAAATGAAGTGGAAAACCTTTTGACATTATTACATTTACGTTTTTAAAAATTTTTTTTTTAGTTTTGTACTTTTTTATTTTGTACAGAGTAGGGAAATGTTAAAACCCCTATATTTTTGTTGTCTGTCCAAATGATTGGCTTTAGATACACTTTGAATAGACACAGAATAATCTTCAATTGAGATTAAATGAAAAGTGTCATTTTAGGCTGTAAAGGATTCCTTGCTGCAAGAGCTGTGAAACTATCAAATACAGTAGGTGGTTTCAAAAAAGGGATTGTGTCGATGTCGCAGGTTAGCTATTCTATTTAGGCTGTGCTCATTCCACCATCCATTGACTGAGTAATAGATATCATCCCTGGCTACAGGCCCCAGGACCTGATTGTTCCCAGTTCCTGTCTTCAGTCCTCTGCTCTTCTGTGATCCCAGTGTCTCCAGTGTTCCCTGTGCCTCCAGTAGCTCTGTGATGCCTGTGCTCTCCTGTGATCCCAGTGTCTCCAGTGTTCCCTGTGCCTCCAGTAGTTCTGTGATCCCTGTGCTCTCCTGTGATCCCAGTGTCTCCAGTGTTCCCTGTGCTTCCAGTAGCTCTGTGATGCCTGTGCTCTCCTGTGATCCCAGTGTCTCCAGTGTTCCCTGTGCCTCCAGTAGCTCTGTGATTCCTGTGCTCTCCTGTGACCCCCAGTGTCTCCAGTGACCTCTACAACCTTGTGCCTCTAGTGGCCATGTGTTTCCAATTGCACTAGTGACCCCCCCCATGCCCTCCCATCATTACAGAATCCAGTGTCACTCACCCAGTGTCCTCCTAGAGCAGGGGTCTCCAAACGGCGGCCCGGGGGCCGGATGCAGCCTTTTTCTTGCCTTTATCCAACCCTTGGGAAACTAATCCTCCCATTGATACGAGACACTATTCTGCCATCTAACACCCACAATGGAGCACCATTTCTCCCACTGACACTAATAATAGGGCACTATTCCTCCTTATGATACCAATGATGGGGGCACTGTTCCTCTAACTTAATACCAAATGTGGTGATATTTGCTCCTACTGATGGCAGAAAAATGTCCACTCCCGCTGGCCACGATCTGGCCCTCCTGAAGTCTGAAGGACAGTAAACCAGCCCTTTGTTTAGAAAGTTTGGAGACCCCTGCCCTAGAGCATTCTGTGTCACCAGTTACCCCAGAGCATCCCATGTCACCAGAACGTCCTGTGTTACCCAGTGACCCCCCCTCCCCCCCCATATTGCAGAGTTCTTGTATCTATGATTATTGAGTTCTGCTTTGTAACTTACTTAGTTCACTGTCTGCCCTGACCTTAAAGTGATACTAAATCTAGAAACATTTTTTTTCTTTAATGCATTGCTTGCATTAAGGTAAAAAACGTTTTCAGTTTCAGTGTGCCCCCTTCCCTATGTAAATGGCAGCCATTGACTCTTGCTGCTGTGGCGGGCCTAAGTCCTGCTGTGTGAGGCCTGGTTCACACCTATGCAGGTTTCAGTTTGCATATTCCAGGTGCATTTTGCGTTTTTCCAATACTCATTTTTTTATCCACTGAGGTCTATGGAACCAAAAAGTCCCTGGCCCTGTCCATAAAATGCACAGATGTGAACTACATCCATGGGAAACCATGTTACGTGGACTGTAGTGTGTTTCTGCAAAACTGAAGTCACATCATACAATAAATTTACTGTAGAAAATGTAAAAATAACCATGGTATACCAAATCCTATTAAAACCAAACCCACCATTCCTCCCCAAAAACCCTCATGTGCATTCAATAATGTTACCAGTCCCAGGACTAAAGATTATCCAGAGGTGGAAACAAAAAAAAATGCATCAAAAGGCACTTTGCATCATTAAAGTGGTTATCCCTCCCTTCCTGTCAGCTCATGTCAGGACCCGCCCCTCCCCTCCCCTCCTACTGAAATAACTTGTTAATTGTCAGGCAATCCCCTGTCTTCCATAATGCAATGTGTCCACTGAATGTGCTTTATTTAAAAAATGCCTCTGTATATCTTATTTCCTAGTTCCGCTCACGTGACCGGCCGCCTCTGCCCTCTCCCCATCTGACAGCTGAAGGGGAAGGGCCGAGAATCCCTCAGTGGCATTAATCGGGATTCGGGAGGAGAAGCGAATAGAGGAGGAGAGAGGCGGAGGAGGAGGAGAGAGGCGGCCGGTCACGTGAGGAAATAAGGTATAAGTAGAAATAAGGTATACAGAGGCTTTTTTTAATAAAGCATATACAGTGGACACAATGCATTATGGAGGCCTGACAATTAACAAGTTATTTCAGTAAGAGGGGAGGGGTTACTAATCACAGCAGAAATTGAAATAACACTCCTAAGGCCACATTCCGTATAAACGTAAATTTAGGGTAAATTTTCATGGTGGTCGATGCCTTCCCGGGGGATATAATGAACCTTATGTTACCAATGCCTGTCTGAATACATCTGTGGAGTTTATATAGCCATACTTACTTGGGATAGATGTAGGAGAGACCGATAAATTCAGTCTTAAAGGGACATATATATGTCCATGAGGATAAATATTTAGGTCCCTGATATTGCGGACTAAATATAGTTGGAAATGTTTTCTATTTTTCCCTTTTCCTTCCTCTTCCTCCTGCTCCAATGATTCCAATTTCTACGGTTTACCCCCGGTGAAGTGTATGAGGTGATATTTATACCTATACTTCTGTGCTATCAGCCCAATACACGCTTGCAAGCATTGGTAGAATCTGCCTCCCTATCTACATGGTGATTCTCTGATGATCGTTTGGGAGGTCTCCATGTGGGGATAGTCTTATGCCCACAAGATAGTGAGACCTTTTCCTTTCAACTACCCCCAAGTGTGTCCTAATGAAGCAAAATAGTGAAACGCATTGACGCACAGGGGCTCACTGCTGTCTATTTGTTATCAACCTTCTGTTCACATCATATACCTACGACCATTATGTGTTTACTCTATGTTTTTTAATTCTTTTTTACTTGACTTGCCTGATATGATTCATTGTTAATAAAGTACCAATTCTATTATACTCTCGTCCATCTTGCCTATAAAGTCTGATTTAATCACAGAAGTGTGCCGGTGGTGTGCGCACGCGCCCCCCCCGTGCGGAAGTGCAGAATTACGTATATAGAGTATACGTGTTTATGCACAGAAGGGCCGCCCTGTAGCAGTAAATCTGCAATAGGGCAGTCAGCAAGTGGTTAAAAGTGTACAGTATGTGCATCATGATTCAAAATATGAAAGAATGGAACCCCTCCCTCTATATAGACATATACTGTATGAGACACAGAGTCCCAACAGGTATGTGGAAAATCTTATATACGGTTGCCACAAATGTTCTAGAACTTTGCATGAATGAGTGAATATATAGTTAGAGAAATTATTTATGTATCACTAAAGAATGGTGAGGAAAAATAATCCTTCTCATTGGTAAGAGATGAAAAGCAAGGTTTGCCAAAAAATAGAACAAAATGAAGCTTCTCCACTGGGTGACTAATATGTCAGTGAGCAATCCTTAAAGGGGTTGTAAAGGTTCGGGGTTTTTTAAAAAAAACAAAACAAACATGTCATTCTTACCTCCGCTGTGCAGTTGGTTTTGTACAGAGTGGCCCGATCCTCCTCTTCTGGGGTCCCTCAGCAACGCTCGTGGCTCCTCCTCTTCTCGAGTGCCTCATCAGAAAAGCGCTCTCCTTCGTGGGCACCTGTGCGGGCACGCTTCTGTGTCCTGCTGGGGCGTCTGTTGACACAGACAGCAGAACTCAGCTCCACCCCCCGACACCCGCGTCGTTGGATTTGATTGAAAGTAGCGGGAGCCAATGGCTGCGCTGCTATGAATCTATCCAATGAGGACACAAGACACCGGCTGGAGCTGGTGTGCTTGTTCCCGTCGTGGGAATTATGGGGCTCAGGTAAGTAAAACGGGGGGCTCTGGGGGGCTACTGAGTGACAGAAGGTTTTGCACCTTAATGCATAGAATGCATTAGGGGGAAAACCTTGAAGGGTTAACAACCCCTTTAAGAATGCCAATAAGTTATGGGACAATGTATGAATATTTCATGAGTCAGACAGATATCCATCCGGTACCATAGAGCCACTGTAATGTAGGAGTGCATGTCCATTGGGCTCTACTAGTTTGGAATTAACCATGGAGGTGAACATAAATTTCTATCCTAAGATCCCTTTCACATTGGGGCGGCGGGTCCGTTGGTGGTAAAGCGCCGCTAGTTTTAGCCGTGTTTCACCGTCGTTTTAGCTGTGCTTTTCAGTGCTTTCAACATCCGCTACCGGCCGAAGAAAGGGTTAAATACGCCTGTGTTGCGGTGCATTCATTTCAATGGGCAGGTGCGATGGAGGTGCACTGTATACACCGCTCCCACACCGCCCGAAAGTTGCTGCTTGCACGACTTTTTTTCCCGTCCCACAAGCGCAGCGCCCCAATGTGAAAGCACTCGGGTTTTCACACTGGGGAGGCATGAGGGGCACTTTTTAGGTGCTATTTTTAACGCTAAAATGCCTGAAAAGCGCCCCAGTGTGAAAGGGGACTAAGGAGTATATACAATGTTATCAAGCTGAATAGCTTATCATCTGAAACTTATTAGCCTACATTGAGTATAAAGTCACCACAGACTCCAGATAGGTAGGGAGTTTGATAGGCTCATTCATTTTCGTTGGGTAGTTTATACCAACTTAAAGTGATTCTAAAGGTAGAAGGTTTTTTTAGCTTCATGCATTCTATGCATGAAGATAAAAAGCCTTCTGGGAGCAGCAGTCCCCCTCAATACTTACCGGAGGTCCCTCTAGCTCCAGCGATGTTGCAGGAATGTCTCGGCTGCCCGGGACTCCCCTCCTCATTGGTTGAGACAGCAGCACAGCGCCATTGGCTCCTGCTGCTGTCAATCAAAGTCAGACAGCCAATGAGAATAGAAAGGGGGTGGGGTGGGACCGGGCCTCAGCTCCATGCCTGAATGGACACAGGGAGCTGGGAATCGGCTTGGGTGTTCCCATTGCAAGCTGCCTCAAAACAGGAGGGAGGGGCCAGGATCACAGAAGAGGGACCCGAGAAGAGGAGAATCCAGGCTGCTCTGTGCAAATCCACTGCAACAGAGAAAGTAAGTATGACATGTTTATTATTTTCAATAAAAAAAAAACAAAAAAAAACTACTGTATACTTTACAATACCTTTAACCTATTTGTACAAAAAAAAAAAAAAAAAAAAAACTTCAGCAGATCACACGGCAAGTCAGAAAAGGACCCCGCACTTGAATGGCAATCTGGCTTTTCAATGGGTGTGGGGGGTGTTAAAACGAGATCGTATATGAACTCCCTTTTTATGAAGAGCTACTTCTTTGCTCATTGCTATCACCTCTTTTTGATACATGCAGAAAAAATGCTATTTAGATACGTTAAAAAATGTTCCCGGAAAAAAACAAGCAAAAAATAAAAATACATAACTCTGATGCCATTTCTGATTCTTAATGATCAGAACGATCAGCACACACATCTCCGAACATTACTGGGACAGTTCGAATCCCAATGCGAGTAATCTCTCCAATGTGTGGAAACATTTCAGAGATGTACACAGGAGAGACATGTCCTCTTTTTATATTTTGTGGTGTAGAGAGGATTTTACCTGCGGGGGGGATAGGGATAGACATCACAGACTTTTAGCATGTGAAGTTTATTGATACACAGGATGATCATAGCTCCCAACTGTCCCCGATTTCGAGGGACTGTCCCTGATTTGGAGCAATGTCCCTCTGTCCCTCTTCCCTCCTCATTTGTCTCTCATTTTGGTCTGATCTATATAGTTGTGTATAAAATGCACTTTTTATCTATCAAAAAGAGTTTCCCAGTGCTAAACCTTTCAGCTAATTTTTAAATTTCTGCATTTGTACATTCCAAAAGCCAATATAAAGGAATAGTAGTGGTAAAAAAACTATTATGGGTTTAACCAATTTTTTTTTTTTGTACAATTCTCCTTTAATGAGAGGCGTGTCCTATGCCTACACACTTTTGCTAATAGGTGTCCCTCATTCCCATCTCAGAAAGTTGGGAGGTGAGAACCTGAAACTCCACAGGGACTAAATCACAGGTGGGATGTGGATCTTTTTCTTAAATCCGATTCCTCCTGTGTTGTAATGTAACTGTATTGTCTGTTCTCATGTTGTAAAGCACTGCACAAACTGTTGGCGCTGTATAAGTCCTGCATCTTTATGAAGCCCCCACCAATGTAATTAGGTTCTGTTTTGAAACAATATAAACTATACATGCTATTGTGGATCGCTTTTTATATGTCTGGCTTTTCATATGTCTACATTTTCTCTGTGTTTTATTACATGGAGTCATGTCGGGATTAGAAACCATGCATTCTACTGTGGATCGTTTTTCATATGCCTAGCTTTTCATATGCATACGTTTTTTTTTTTTTTTTTTAATGTGTTTTTTAAATGATTCTTATTATTTAATGTCCAGGCTGTATCATCTTTATGAAGCCCTCACTGACGTTATGATGTTCTGTTTTGAGATAATATAAACTATGAATGCTATTGTGGATCGCTTTTTATATGCCTGGATTTTCATATGCTTACAAAACTATTTATTTTTTTCCTGTGATGCTTTTCTTAAATGATTCTTATTAATTTAGTGTCTAAGCAATATAATCTTTATGAAGCGGTGACTAAAACATGTGTAACAAGAAACGGCCTGAAGTGACGCTCCAAGGTTCCAAAAAAATTAATATAAGGAAATATATACCAATCTGCAACAATGCGACTGGACCAAGGCCTCAAGTCGCACAAATCTTAAAAAAAGTGCAATATGTGAGCTCATGTATAAATATAAGGGTACACCAATATTGGTGAAAATACCTGTAAAGCTAAATAAGAGTGAATGTGTAGCCATTATTATAGCAAATCGCCCACACATACATGGAGGGTGTGAACAAAAAATAAGTGTAAAGTTGCATATGTAAACGGCAAGAAGACTTACATACTAGATTGCAAAAAGTGTATAAACATAAGTGAAAAATACAGGATATATATAAATTATAGGCACCAATCGATGGGTGCATACACAAAAAAGTGCGTGTTGCTAACACCGAGGAGAGTTCATAGGGATACAGATATTAGTATTCACAGATCTCTCATATGCTTCTCAAACAGCTCTGAGTGGCATGATGATATACAAATGGTTTCTTTCACAATGGTAATCCCAAACAATAGAAAAAGATGAGGTACTCTTACCAGCAATGGTGGACTCACAGGCCATAAGGGGTGAGTCAGAAAACGTTTAAACCGCCATATAGTGGATGGCGGTGTAGATCTGGTCCAAAGCGATGGGATGTTCCTGCTGGAAGGGGAACTTGGACATCCGTCCGGTTATCTTGTTTGTCGTCTTACTCCAAGGTGTATGCAAGCATCTCGATCAAGAGGGCAATATTCAGAGTATGGAATAAAAAAGAGAGAGCCTCCGCATGGTGTAAATCCAAAAAAACGAATGTAGGGTTTATTAAAAAAACGGATCTTCCAATATTCAATCCAAAAACATGACAATAGAATTGATTCCAAAATATTAAAACAGCATGGCGAAAAAGTGGCTGGGATCAGCAAAGAGACCCTACGCGTTTCGTCCTCAAAGACTTCAGCAAAAGTCTTTGAGGACGAAACGCATATGCGATTTGCTATAATAAGAGCTACACATTCACTCTGATTTAGCTTTACAGGTATTTTCATCAATATTGGTGTACCCTTATATTTATACATGAGGTCACATATTGCACTTTTTTTAAAATTTGTGCAACTTGAGGCCTTGGCCAGGTCGTATTGTTGCAGATTGGTATATATTTCCTTATATTAATTTTTTTGGAACCTTGGAGCGTCACTTCAGGCCGTTTCTTGTTACACATGTTTTAGTCACCTGTTTATTTTTACACATTTAGCGCCACACTTTTACTCCATATTACTGCACAATTTGTCTGATTGTTGTGTTGGCTGCTTCTGACCCTTGGGATTGGCGCGGTACTATTACCCTATTATCTGGAATCTTTATGAAGCACCCACTAATGTTAGGGTGTTCTATTTTGGAATAATATAAACTATGCATGCTATTGTGGGTCACTTTTTATATGCCTGGTTTTTCATATGCCTATATCTTCTGTGTAATGTTCCATTGCACGTGAGGCATTTTTATATACTATTTAAGTGTTACTTGTTCTGTTTTTTATCATCCATGACTAAAGGAATAACGTCCGAAACGTGTGGGCTGGTTTTACAGTTTTGTACATGTTTAATAAAGAACTACTATAGTGCCGACCATCCCTTTCCTCACTCAGCTAACAGAAAAATATTTCTGATGGTAAATATACCATTGTCAGAATGTTATGGAATGTCAGCAATGATTTCTTTGCTGAGATGCCCAATATAATCAGTTAGTGTGGACTTGAGGCAGGCCTCACAGAATATATTGGCACTAATCTGACACGTCTATTTCTCATTGAGATGTCAGTTTTAAATGTGGCCAAGTATTGAGGTTTTAATTTTTCAAGGCAAATTTTGGGGTCATTTTCTTCAATGAACCTTTCATGTAAGTTCTGAAATGCTCTAGATGCTTTTCGAGAGATAAAAAGTTTTATATCTAGCTCAAATTTGGAGGAAAAACAAAAAATTGCAGTAGTTTTGTCTTTGAGTTTATCATCGATCATGTGTAGCAACTCCTGAAAGTAAGTATCACTGTAATCCTTTGTGTTGTCTGCCTTCTCTCTGATGTATGTGTCACACATCTCTATTAAATTCATTGCAAGACCTTCTATCTTGTCCAGGTGGGCCTGACTTATATAGAGTGCATTGCGATTTTTGGAAAAAACTGTCCACTCAACATGGCTTTTGTCAGTAACAAATGGATTGATCCCATAGTTATCCAAGCTCATAACTTTGGATAGTTTTTCATTAATACCGGCTCCCTTTACACCCATTTCATTCTTAAGCTGCTGCAGAATTGTTTGTCCAATGTTACGTCTCGTCAGTTCCTCTATTTGTATATCAGACAGTGTTTTCTTCCACATCTCTTCAAATTCTTTCTCTACATCTATGTCATCAAGTTCACAATTTCTTTCTCTGCAGCTTTTTAGAAGATTTGTTATTTCTTCCTCCATCAGTTTCTGAGATGTCTTCTGAATATCCAGAATCTTATAGTTACCTTTCTGGATTAAAACCGCCTCATTGAGTTTATTAAGCACATTCCTTTTCAGTTTTTTTTTTAGGAACTTCACACTCATGGAGAAATCTTCCTTGTATCGCTCAATGAGATGAACGTTCTCACATTTGCTGTCAAAATATTTTTCTAGTAGCGTCAGCATTTTATTTTCCTCTTCTAACAGTAAACTCTGAAGATCTCCTTTAAACTGGTTGCACATATCAGTATTGAGACTGGCTGCAGATTGATTTCTGATGTAAGTTTCTTTGGTGATCATCCAGCTATGGATCTTTTTGGAGAATTCCCAATCCCACTGAGAGTATTGCATAGACAATTTGGTATAAGCTTCAGCCACCAGACTGTTTCTGAAACTGAATATGGATTTCTCATGTTTTACTGCACTCCACAAACTTTCCACCCATGTGATGAAGTCAGGGATTTTACATTGCGTTTTATTAGAGTTTTGTGATTTTAAAAATCTCAGCAAATACTTCTTTAATTCATAAACATTTTCACTGTAGCCAAAGTTTACCGGAGCCATTGGTGGAACCCCTTGCCACAATCCAGGAATGTACCAGTTGTCCTTCTCAGGATCATAATCCATCACATCTCTGAAACATGTAATTCCATTTTTCTTTTCTATATTTGCAGCTACTCTTGTCATTTCATCAAGTTGTTCCAGAAATTTCTTCCTGTCTCTCATGTTCTTTTCATGAGCAGACACATCACTCACATTCTGATGTACAAATTGACAACTGGGTCTCTTCCCAATTTCTTTCATGCGAAGAAAGGCATGGAGCACATTCTGTAAAATATCCTTCATTTCTGATGTGTTTACCATGGCCATATTGATGATGGTGATATCGCTCAACCCAACCACTAGTGTGGCCAGTTCATTGTCATGTTCATAGTTGTCCTCTAAAGAGGCCAACTCCGGAGCTTTCAGCCCCTCAGTGTCAATCACCAGGATGAAGTGACAGCCTAGCTCCTTCTGGAAGTTCTCTTTCATTTTTAGAAGAGTCATGAAGGCTCCTCGTGTGCATCTTCCACTGGCCACCGGGAACTGTAGACCAAACATGGTGTTCAGAAGGGTGGACTTCCCTGTACTCTGCACTCCCAGCACCGTTATTACTCTCATTTTACATTGTCCTCCTGTTTTATTGTCTAGCTCAGTCAGAACATCAGTTATCCACTGTAAAGGAATATTAGAGGTATCTCCATCAATCAACTCCAATGGAAATCCATCTAGTAGGAGATCAGCAGCAATTCCTGGAAATCTGGTGAAATGTCTTGTAGTTTTGTTATTCTGTTTGGTATAAACTGTGAAATACTCGGCCTCATAAAACTGCCCCAGCTCACGTAGGAAATGTTCTATTCCTAAAGAACTGTCTGAGATCTTCTTATCCAGCTGCTTAAGTTCTGAGGTATCTGATTTATTATTACATTTTTTCTTGTATTCAGACTGCAACAAGGAAATGTTATTTCTTGCAATTGAATCCAGTTCAAATTTAATCCATTTCAAGAAATAATGTTTTTCAGCCTTGGAGAGGACAGTTATTGCTTCAGTAAAATATAATATGCCTACAGGAACATCATGCTGGTATTGTTTTTCGTGGAGTAATTTAAGCTTTTGCTGGAGCTCAGATTGATATTCTTGTTCATCTTTTTCTCCTTGTTTCTCCATTCTGCAAAGTTCTTTTTCTATTTTTGACAATTCTTTCCACAGATCTCCCTGTAATTTTAGCGTTTCCTTTTTATACCCTTCCACATCTTTTATTACAGAAGTAATTTGGTTTGCTTTCTCTTTTGCTTTCTGACATTCAACAGAATTCTCATCAACAAAGATATGAAGGCTTTCAATATTATATTTAGTACCACACAGGTTTTTCCTTTCTTTCTGACAGGTTTTTAAAACATTCTCAATTCCATTTTGAATTTTTTTCACCAATGCTGCATCATTTTCTGTGCTGGTTTTGGGAATAATATTGGTTGCACTCATCTTTAAAATTGTCATTAGATTTTTTATGTGCTTTGAGGTCTCTGGGTTTATTTCTTTACCTCTTTCTGGAGTAACAATAAGATAAAACTGGGTGTCAGTGTTACTGAAGGATGATAACAGTCTGAATTGTATCTCAGAAATACTTTCAATGAATATAAATACAGCTGATGAGACTCGCGTCAGAAACGTGAATTGGTCCCAGTTGGACTCCAGGTCTCCTCGTAGGTTGGTCACTGCGATGGGTTCTGGAAAAACATTAGATCTGCCACAGGGAAAATACCAGGACATTTCCACCAGTCCATCAGATATTTTCCTCTCAATGTGTCCTCCATCCATATCATGGTGTATAAAAAAGGTATGGTTTTGTTGGGCTGGATTAAGAACTTGATTCGCAATTTTAGATTTGGATAGTTTAGTTTTACCCAATCGAATAAAGGAAAAAATTGGCATGAAAATATTCACCACATTTTCCTCAATGAACCCTTTACTGTTTGTTAGTGACTGAGGTCTCCACTTTTTCACAATGTCCCTCATTGCCCAAAGCAGGAGGGTGCATTGTGACCCGTCACCAGCAGGGAGCAGCAGAGGGATGGCAAATTGACACATGGACAGTTTGGTTACTATCTTTTGTTGTAGAAAACTGTCTGAACAATGGAGGAGAACACATAGGACATCCAGGGGGTGAATAGATTCATTTGGACTATTTTCTTCTTCAGTCATCGACTCAAACATGTTTTTAATTGAATTGATTATTTGTGTATCTTTTCCATACTGAGTATTAAGTGCAGTTCTGTTCAAGGCCATCAGCTTTCTCAGAAAATGCCATGGTACATCTTGAATAGTCTGGGGATGGACATCACTCAGAGTCTCTGCTCCAATTTCTAGGATGTGGCTCAATGTCAGTTTGGAATCAGATAAACGCTCCATATTTAAACTGACAAGAAGTTCATGGAAAACCTTAGCTTTGTCTGCAAAAGAAGAATAATGTTAACATAAAACCTAACACATAGCATTGCCAATATAAATGATTTAAAACAATGATTGTGAGTTTGAATGGTTTTCTACCTTGAAAACCTATGCAAATTATCTGCATTACTGGAGAAATACAAGGCCATCAAAGTACCTGGATTTGGAAACCCACTGAGATTATTAGTTAAGTTTTATAGGCAATGGCTGTTTAACATTCTAATGCCCCGTACACACGGTCGGACATTGATCGGACATTCCGACAACAAAATCCTAGGATTTTTTCCGACGGATGTTGGCTCAAACTTGTCTTGCATACACACGGTCACACAAAGTTGTCGGAAAATCCGATCATTCTGAACGTAAAACACGTACGTCGGACCTATAAACGGGGCAGTAGCCAATAGCTTTCGTCTCTTAATTTATTCTGAGCATGGGTGGCACTTTGTCCGTCGGATTTGTGTACACACGATCAGAAATTCCGACAACGGATTTTGTTATCGGAAAATTTTATAGCCTGCTGTCAAACTTTGTGTGTCGGAAAATCCGATGGAAAATGTGTGATGGAGCTCACACACGGTCGGAATTTCCGACAACAAGGTCCTATCACACATTTTCCATCGGAAAATCCGACCGTGTGTACAGGGCATTAGAAGACAGGCAAGATTAGAACCTTGGGGCACTTCAGGGCTGTGGGTATGGAACAAAATGCTCACTCTATATACCTACAGCATAAATGTATTCATATATTACTAGAGCCCGAAATGTCTGGTTGGCAGAAAAAGCCTCATGTACTGATGACAGCTGCTAAAACTAAAAGGACATGTATATGTTGGAGTATACTACTCAGGTATTTAAAATAGCTGAGGTACCATTTAAAAACAGTGCTAGGACCTTGGCTATTTGTCAGAGCACCTCTAAAAAAACAGCACAAAGACTCAGCAACACCTGAAGGTCCAATTCTGGAACTGCAAGATGCCAGTGACAGCACTAAGCCCAGGACATTCAGTCAGCAACTGGGCCTTGGATTCTGTAACACATAGCTTCAGACTTGTGTTGATGGCATCAGTTTGACATAAATTAAAGCGTGAATCTACCTTTGCTGAGAAAAAAATCCCATATGGGTGATTATTGTACATGGCAGGGATTTTAACAAACCTGCTACCTACCTGTTTCTGCTCTGTATTTTAGCGATGTCTTTACACACTGATTCTGAAAGGGAGGGTCTGGTTCATTATAATCAGTTGGTGCATTCTCAATGTTCTGATGAGGAAAGCTGCAGTGTCTGCATCCTGTTAGAATTATTTAACCTTTAGGGAGTATTTCACCAAAAATGAAAATTTTGTTGCAGAGGATGCCTAAACCTGACTTATCACGTATCTTTGTGCAGATTTCTGGGAAAATCAGTGAGCCAATCACACAAGCAGGAAATGACATTGGGGAAATTCTGTACACCAATTGTCTATAGAATGCCTCAAATTTGCCATATTGCATTGCATTTACAGAAAGTTACAGTGGCTGCAGATTGAAATGAAAATTTTCAATAATGTTAAATTACAATGCAACTTGTGTAGTAATTGTACTGTAAATGCTATATTAGATTTTTGATTTGCTTTTTTCAGTGAAAGTGTGGTTATCCTTTAAAGATGCTTCTGGGATCATTGAGAGTTCTTTGACAACACATTTGACCTGCAGTTCAGTCCATTCTGACTTGCACTTTACTTGCTTTAAAGAAGTATTCCAGATATGGTATATTTTTACATAGTTACATTGGTCCAGCTTGGACCAACTAATTATGTATATAGCATACCTGGTTGATGTCCCTGGAAGCTGGAAATCACTGAATTAGACACCACTCCGCTACTCCAGTGATTTCCACTAGCTTTCAGGTCCCATGCTGAGTACCAGCCTGATAAATGCAAAGTATTTAGAAAACACAAAGCAGACCAGCCACTCAGCACGGGATCCGGAAGCAAGTAGAGATCACTGTAGTAGTGGTGTTTAAGGATAAGCTCCGGCACTGCGCTACGCTAATCACAGGTAGTGAGACATTGTCCCGATGCGGGGCTGCAAAGATTGGGAAATGTCTCACTGCCTGTGATTAGCGCAGC